>NC_086325.1:145007433-145381183 GCF_036172605.1 Pelobates fuscus | reverse complement strand
GGAAAGCATTATTCAATGCCTTCCTATGGACGTCCAGTGTCTTCTCACTGTGATTTTCACAGTGAGAATCGCGGAAACACCTCTAGCAGCTGTCAGTGAGACAGCCACTAGAGGCTGGATTAACCCTCAGTGAAACATAGCAGTTTCTCTGAAACTGCTATGTTTTCAGCTGCAGGGTTAAAACTAGAGGGACCTGGCACCCAGACCACTTCATTGAGCTGAAGTGGTCTGGGTGCTTATAGTGGTCCTTTAAAGAGATGGACATGTCTAAAGACTTCCTAGTCTACAAACATGTCCAGGTTAATTTGGCCGAGGCTGTTTTGGATATATGTTTCAGTATAATCTCAACAAAGAAAACAATAAAAACCTTATCTTAAGATCTTAGTATCTGCATCTAAAACACATGTTGCTTTATTCCATTAAGGTCCAGTAAATTTCCATAGAAGGGTTGCATGATAAAGAAATGTATCGTCTGGAGAAACATTAATCACAGAATAATATATAATAATATATAATCTTGTGTTTTGTCTCTACTCTACTTGTTGTATTTTCTTTATTCTTGATTCAAAATAATAAGTTTATTTCTCTTGACTTAGTTGCATTTCAAATTTAACGTAAAGTGCTGTACAATTCATTTCCCAAGAAATGTTTTATCTATCTTTATTCTCCTGGCACGCTGGTTTTGCTGCTTTCACCCTGCTTCAGCTAGCTGAGATAATCAATACTGATGCTGTCAGCCAATCCAATGCTTCCTCAAAGGGAAGTATGGGAGAACTAATGCGGGGCAGTCATCACCTTGAGTCAATCCATCTTTATGGAAAACATTCAGTGTCGCTATGCAGAACACGGGACACCGAACAACTGTCCTGCAATCTATGTAGGACCTCCTCCAGGAAGTCCTTCCAGTGGCTGTCTGAGTGGCAGCCACTAAAGTTGGTGTTAGGCAGCATTGTACTCAGCTTGCATACTCTGCTCAGCCTGTATAGTCAGGCTCTTTACCCCAGAAAAACTACACTAAACTGTAGTGATTCCGGTGCCTACAGCTCCTGTAATCTGTTTTATGTTGACTAGTAACGGAGTAGGTACTATATTGGGAGTAGCACAACATAATATTGTTAGCTATATTTTAGTTCTTCAAGAGAACATTAAAGGATCACTTTAGTGTCAGGAAAACAAACTCGTTTTCCTGACACTATATAACCCTTAGGTCTCCCCCCACCCTCAGAGCCCCCCTCCCGCTGGGCTGAAGGAGTTAAAACCCCTTCAGTTATTTACTTTAATCCAGTGCCGGGCTCCCTCGGCACTGGTGACTACTCCTTTGAGATGATCTGTACCATACAGTTTTTTATTTTTACGTTTTAGAATGTCTGTGAATACCATATTTAATGGCAAATTGTATCCCTATCTTCTTTGCTATTTTTTTCAGATAGCTGAAAAACACGTGTGATCTTTGTGTCATTTATATTTGTTGTATAATATTTCATTTTTTGCTAGGTTGTTTCTTTTACCCCAAAATCAGTTTGTATCGCCAGGAGATTTCGTTACATATGTAACATGATGACTCAAACTGTGGTCTTGGACTTTATCCATTCTCTACGGTTGTAAACGTTAATTATTTTATATTTCATTAACAAATTTGTTATTTTTTTCCACGTAGGTGGAAAATGTATGTGATTACATGGAATTTATGTCAGTTATACGTTTTCATTTTTTGCCATGTTTAAAGTCACCTCACTTTTAGGAAAATAGCAATCTCTTTTCCAATAATAGCGTTATGTTAACCCCTTCAGGACGGGTGACGGACTAGGTCCGTCATCCTGGGGATGCCCTTAACAACGGGTGACGGACCTCGTCCGTCACGTGGTAAAATTAACCCCAGATCGCCGCAGTGCCGGCGATCGCGGGGTTAACGCTGTTGCTGGGTGCCTCCGAGTCAGGGGCAGACCAGCAACAGCAAATTGCGATGTCCCAGCACATGTGATCGCTGTGACAGCCAGTCACAGCGGTCACAATGCTGCTGGGATATCTGATCCGCCTCCCTCCACCTCTTGTGGGTTTGTGAAGTGGAGAGAGACGGATCGTTGCAACATTGTGTCCCAGAAGAATAGTGAATATCTATTAAAGGTTCCTAATCCCTTTCCCCTTTATTTTAAACAAAAATTAACCCTTTCCCTGCTGCTTGATCACTGTTAGCAGTGATCAATATACAGGTCACAGTACTTTACTGTGATCTATTTTTTTTTTTTTACACTTAAGTGTTACATTTTTTTTTTTTTGTAACCCTAAGGGGTTCAGTTTTATTATTTTATTTTATTAATTTGTGATTTAGTTAGTTGGGTGGGTGGAATCTAGTGGTAATTGGGGAATTTAGTTAGGGGTTAAAAAAAAAAAAAGTTTCGTTATTTAGTTAAAGTTTTCTTAGCTGTGTTAACTTTATTAACAATGTTGTGAAAGTTTAGCGCAGAGGAGGCTTATGCCCTGTTAGCAGCCGACTCAGAGGCGACCGACACTGCCTCAGAGAGTGACGCAGGGAGATACGCAGGGGACAGGGACTATGTGCCAGATACTGCAGGAACATCACGGGAAATTGCTGATTCCCCAAATGTTCCACAATGCGCAGATGACTGGGTACCCCCTAATAATTTTTCGCCAGACATCCCAGTGTTCACTGCCAATCCTGGCATACAGGCTGACCTGTCTGACTATAATGCGCTGGATTGTATGGAGCTGTTTTTGGGGGATGATTTTTTGGGGGAGGTAGTTACCCAGACGAATCTGTATGCGGAGCAATATCTTGCATGAAACCAAGACTCCCGAATCACCAGGACAGAGAGATGGTACCCAACCAGTGTGCCAGAAATTAAACAATTCTGGGCACTGACCACGTTAATGGGGATAGTTAAAAAGCCCACAATTAGAATGTATTGGACTAAAAATCCTATTTTTAATACACCCATTTTTTCCCAGACTATTCATAGGGAGAGATATGAGGACATACTGCGTTTTATGTACTTTAATGACAATATGAAGTGCCCCCCAAAAGGTCATCCGCAGTATGACATTCTTTATAAAATACGCCCTCTAATTTCCCACTTAAATGAAAAAGTTGCCACTATTTACACCCCCAAAAAACAAATTTCAATTGATGAGTCCCTCATGAAATATAAGGGAAGACTGGGATTTAGACAATACATCCCATCCAAAAGATCCCGGTATGGGATCAAATTTTATAAATTATGTGAAAGTGGCAGTGGCTATGTATACACCTTCCGTGTATACGAAGGAAGGGATAGCCACCCTGATCCCCCAGGTTGCCCAGATATAATAGGGACAAGTGGGAAAATTGTCTAGGACTTAATAATGCCATTACTCAACAAAGGTTATCACTTATACATCGATAACTTTTACAACAGCATCCCACTCTTACAAATGCTGTACTGTTTTGAGACCGTGGCCTGTGGCACTATCAGGAAGAGTCGCACAGGTTTTCCAAAGGCTCTAGCGGAAAAAAAATGTAAAAAGGGGGAAACAGCAGCTCTCTGCCAGAATGAACTGCTGGCACTCAAGTACCGCGATAAAAAGGAGGTTTTCATCCTAACTACCATCCATGGGGAAAACACTCGCAGGGTCGCAGTTCGTGGCAGAGAGGAATATAAACGGGTGCCAGTCTGCATACAGCAATATATTCGTCATATGGGGGGAGTTGATCTGTCCGATCAACTAATGCAGCCGTATCTAATCATGCGCAAAACCAGGGCATGGTATTAAAAAGTGGGCATATATATAATGCAGACGGCAGTCCACAATGCCTTTATTATTTTTAAAAAGGCAAATGCTGAGCTGAAATGCACATTCCTTTCATTTCAATTTCAGCTAATTTCTGGGTTACTTGAGTGCCACAGAGGGGGACCATCAGTGGAGCCTAGCAGAAGAATGGAGGCAGGTCACTTCTGCTTCAAGATTCCATCAACCCCCAGAAAGAAAAAAACCCAGAAAAGATGCAGGGTGTGTTACAAGAGGGGCGTAAGAGTTGAGACCAGCTATTACTGCCCTGATTGCCCCTCTCAGCCCGGCCTATGTATTGGCCACTGTTTTAAAATTTTCCACACCCAGGCCGAATAAGCAGACCAGTTTTGGGGTGTGATTTTAGTCAACTGTCTGGTTACCAAATCTTGGCTTTGTGTCCCGTTTATCCTGTCTTCTCTGATCCTTGACCTTGGCTTGTCCTATCGTTGTTCCGTTTCTCTCTTTACCCCTTTGACCTCGGCTTGTACCTTGACTATTCTCTGCTTGTATAGCCCGGCAATTCTAAGGACCGGTATTACAAGTGTCTCTCTCTGTGTTCTCTCTCTTTGTAGTCTGTCTGTGTTTTGGAATCCGTGACAGCGTTGCCCGTGACACAGATTACTGGGTACTACCCCCAGATAGGTTTAAGCCAACTATTCCCCCTTTTCACAGCAAATAGTATGCACTTGTTCATAATTTGAATTGATGAGCTGCTTATACGTAAAAATTACATGTGGTCTTTGAGAGGTAATTTGCAGTGCTGAGCTGCTAAAATAACACTTTGTCCCAGCATCCACTTTTGAAAAATATGAAAGTGGTGTGTCTCCAAGGTGCCCCTTCAACATCCACATGTTCCTGAAAAAGGTACACATGGGGGTATTGTTGCACTAAGAGGACATAGCTGAGCAACATATTAGGTGTTATACTGCCATAGCACACATAAGGATTACAAAATATACAGTAACATCTCCAAGTGTGTGTCAAAAAGGCAGAAAAAAATGCTAATTGTAACTAGACTTGGTACAAACTAAGAAAAAAATGATCCTACGCTAAGGTTTAAAATATGCCTTTTGAAATACCCTGGGGTGTCTACTTTAAGAAATGGTAGGCCTTTGTGTGGTAGTTTGAACTTAAAACCTGCTAAGATGCTTGGAAATTGCACATAGGCCCAGCGTCAAAATTCAAAGTTCGGTAAAAATGATATGGCTTGGTCTCCAATGTGCACCTTCAACATCCACATATCCCTGAAAAGGGTACACATGGGGGTATTGTTGCACTAAAATGACATAGCTGAGCAACATGTTAGGTGTTCTACTGCCATAGCACACATAAGGATTACAAAATATACAGTAACATCTCCAAGTGTGTGTCAAAAAGGCAGAAAAAATGCTAATTGTAACTAGACTTGGTACAAACTAGCAAAAAAATGATCCTACGCTAAGGTTTAAAATATGCCTTTTGAAATACCCTGGGGTGTCTACTTTAGGAAATGGTAGGCCTTCGTGGGTTTTTTTGAACTTTCCAACTGCAATAATGCCCCAAATTGAAGCATAGGCCAATTAAATCCATCTCTCAAAATTGTACTGTAAATACTGAAATGGATAGGTCTCCTATATGGCACTGTAACATCACGAAATAGTGCCAAAGACATACAATGGGGGTGTCATTTTACTCAGAAGACTTAGCTGAGCATAATTTGGGGGGCTTGAACTTAGTGGCCCATGTGAAATATACAAAATACCCAGCAAAAAAAGCAATCCATAGGTAAAAAACGCACAAAATGATTTTTTACCACATAATTTGGCATATATTGGTGAAAAAATGGGGGCATGTTAAGGCACAATATGCGCCTTATGAGATACCCTGGAGTGTCTACTTTTACTAATGGTAGGCCTTTGTGGTTTTTTTTTGAACAGTCAAACTGTTATAATACCCCAAATGGAAGCATAGGCTCATTAAATCCGTCTCTCAAAATTCGACTGTGAATGCTGAAAAGGGCAGGTCTCCTGTATGGCACTGTAGCTTCACGAAATAGTGCCAAAGACATACAATGGGGGTGTCATTTTACTCAGAAGACTTAGCTGAGCATAATTTGGGGGGTTTGAACTTAGTGGCACATATGAAATATACAAAATGCCCAGCAAAAATGCAATCCGTATGTAAAAATCGCACAAAATTATATTTTACCACATACTTTGGCATATATTGGTGAAAAAATGGGGGCATGTTAAGGCACAATATGCACCTTATGAGATACACTGGAGTGTCTACTTTTACAAATGGTAGGCCTTTGTTGGGTTTTTTTGAACAGTCAAACTGTTATAATACCCCAAATGGACACATAGGCTCATTAAATCCGTCTCTCAAAATTCTACTGTGAATACTGAAAAGGACAGGTCTCCTATATGGCACTGTAACTTCACAAAATAGTGCCAAAGACATACAATGGGGGTGTCATTTTACTCAGCAGATATAACTGAACACAAAATAAAACTTTGTACAGGAATAGCACACACCAACTTTACAAAATAAACATGAGAAGTTCTTTGTTATAAGTTTGTGTGCCAAAAACAACAAAAAAAAACAATTTTACTCCAATTTTTAGCAGAGATTGGCGGTGAAATGGCTAGGTAGAAAGTGTCAAAACCACCTTAGGTAAATAGCCTGTGATGTCTACTTTATATAAATATATATTTTTGTGTGGAAATTTTGTTTTCTTTTATGGCTATTAAGCTTACAAGACAAACATACCAAATTCTAAAATCGCTCCACATTAAAAGTTTATTTTACTCCTTGTGCTTTGTGACCTGTAACTACCAAAAAAAACTGAAAATCCCAGACACATTATATATTCTGTAAATCAGAACAACTAAATGAATTTATTTTTAATTACTTTCCTTAACCTGCACTAATTATGCACACATTATTATTGCAAAAACTGTAAAAAAAACAATATTTTTCATTTTTTTTGCATCTTTCTGTATTTTTTTTATAATAAGTAAGCATTTATATATTTATATGTTATATCAAATTAAATCCCTTTCTGTCCTTTAAAAAACAGTATATAATATGCGTCGGTGCAATAAATGAGAGAGATGCAAATTGCAGTTGAACGCATACAGCAAGAAAATGCAAAAATTGCTTGTGTCATTAAGCGTAAGTCAAGCTTCTGAAGCTGTGTCCTTAAGGGGTTAATGGAAGCCAATGGACCTTTAGTAACATTGAAGTGATCACAGTTCCAAATTTCCAATACTTCCCAACAGCGCTCTTCTTCTACCATCATCAGATTTGTCAATACTTTATGTTAAACCTGCAAGTTCCGGATATCACAATCTTGCCGAAAAGAAGTTTGTGAAACTTTAAAGGGACGATCAAAAATGTAACAAGTTACTTATGGCTTTCAGGAAAAAAGTTATAAGACCGGTAATTTATTCTATAATTTCATCTTATGGAGGCAGGAGGCAAGGTTTTATGGAACTAACTTCTAAAATTGTGGGGTTTTTTTTAATGCTAAATACATGCTGACAATCATTTCACTGAACATTGGTGGGTGAATCTGGTAGCCTCACTCAGTGTAAGAAAGTCACCCTTTGGCCAAGTCACGACAAATGGCACGATTGGATCATTAAAGAGATGGACAACATGTCCAGGTTAATGTGTCTAAGGCTGTTTTGGAAGTACGTTTCTGGTCTCTGGATAATCTCACTGAAGAAAACTAAAGAAACCTAAGTTAAGATCTCGGTATTTGTATCCCAAACACATGTTGCTTTCTACCATTGAGGTCTAGTAAATTTCCATAGAGGAGTGACGTGTTAAACATTGTTTTATTATCTAGAGAAACATTAATTCAAAAAAATGATATGCAAACTTTGTTTTTTTTTCTCTACTCTCTTTGTTGTATTATCTATAAAGATCTGTCTTCTTTATTCAAAACAGTAAGTTCATTTCTCTGAACTTTAACTTAAAGGAACATTAAAGCATTAGGAATACAAACATGTGCTGCTAACACTAGAGTCCTATACTTTCTATGTAAATTCCGCCAGGGGAGGGCTGGCAGCCTTAGGCCTGGGGGGCAAATCCAGTCAAGTGGCCCATTGAAACCAAGAGCAGAGTAAAAACACCTTCCCATGTGATTGAAAGGGGGGCAGTCACCTTAACAGACACACACAAACAGACACACTTTTACAGGCATACTGACACGCACACAAACTTTACACTTTTAAAGCCAGTTTCCTACCTTTGCTGGAACCTTTCCTGGGGGTCCAGTGTGCTGGCTAGGGTGCTTGGGAGTTGGGGTATGGCTCTGCTTGCTGGCTATCGCACTGCCTCCTGGCTCTGCCTCTCTCCTGCGCTGCTAATTGTTTCTGTGGGAGAAAGTGACTCACGCTCTACACTTGCTTCCATGCTGCCGTAAAGGGGCCTGGTTGCGCTGTTAAACAGCCACAGCGGCGGACCGGGCCCCTGCTGAAACATGCTCACTGGGTGGCCCTAAGTGTATGGGCCACCCGGTGGGCACCCTTAGTGTGTGGGCCCCGGTTCAACTGCAATACCTGTACTGCGGGCCCATGGCGGGGAGCCAGGGGCGTAACTAGGGACCTCTGGGCCCCTGTGCAAGTATTAAAGTAGGGCCCCCTTGTCACTCCACCTTGTGCATATTCTCGCTCCTCGTCACTCCCCACTAAGCAATACAAATGGTTGAAGTGTGTGTAGTTTCTTTGTGTGATTGTACTGTTGCATGTATGTGTGTAGTTGGATGAGTGTGATTGTGTGAGGGTGGCTGAGTGTGATTGTATTTGTGGCTGTTTGAGAGGGAGACAAAGAAACAGAGAGGAGATAGAGGGAGGGAGAGAGAGAGGCACACATAGAGGTGAGCCAGAGACAGAGAGCCAATACAAGACAGAGCTACACATGTAAAGAAATAGAGAGACAGAAAGGGGGGGAGATAGAGTGACACAAGGAAAGGAGAGCCAGAGACAGCTAAAAACCTATAGAGACAGAGAGTGACACAAGGAAAGGAGAGCCAGAGACAGCTAAAAAAAACTATAGAGAGACAGAGAGTGACACAAGGAAAGGAGAGCCAGAGACAGCTAGAAAACTATAGAGAGACAGAAAGGAGGTGAGACACACAGAAAGAAGTAGAGCCAGCCTCAGATGTGTGCATGGAGAGGTGAGGTAGAGTATTTCACTTACTGATCCTGTGCCACTGCCGCAAGCTGGGACAGGGATTTCTTGGGGGATATAGCTCAGCTGGGCTTGCTCTGAACTCCACTGTGCTGTCTTAGTGTTGGCATCCTGGGAAGAGAGGCAGGGGCCCTGCATGCAGGGTAGGAGGAAGCTCTGCCATAACTTCGCCCAGGAAGAGGTAAGGGTTCCGGCATGTGAGCTAGATGTGCCTCCGCGGCACACACAAACAAGGAAGATAGCTAGATAATTGATCTGACCCCAATCTGCCCCTTACTGAGGTTACTGGCCAATCGGCCAATCAGTGAGGTAAGATAATTGCTATTTAGTATATTGCCAAATTAGCAATATATTAAATAGCAGTTTTGCAAGGGAAGCCAGTCCTGCCAGCAGTGGTCTACAGAGCAGCCGGGCCCGGTAGTTCAGCCACTATGGGGAACATTTTTTTTTGTGGATACGGACGGCCCTGGATTTACGGCGGCCTGGGGGGCAATTGCCTCCCTGCCCCCCGGCCCAGCCCGCCCCTGCATTCAGCTCCCCTAGAATTGTGGCTTGGTGAATGGTGTCGGGAGCAAGGATTTGGCTTTATTGCTCATGGTAGCTCTGTTTGGAATGGAAATAAACTGTACAAAAAAGATGGTTTGCATCTTTATCAAAAGGGAACAAATGTTCTCAGTGAGCAGTTCAGAGGTTTTGCTTGGATGTATTTAAACTAGGATGGGGGGGGGGCAAAAGGGTGATAAAACATCAATCCAATTGTCCCCCAAAACAAGGACAGAAGGTGCCTGTAGCAAGTGTGTTAAAAAATGATAAGCTTAGAGTCATGTCTACAAATGCTCGCAGTTTAGGGAATAAGATCCATGAACTTGTGGCAATAATGGCAACTGATAGTGTAGATTTAGTCGCTGTTACTGAGACATGGTATCATGAGAAAAATGACTGGGACATAGCAATACCAGGGTACTCTTTCTATAGAAAAGACAGGGAAGGCAAGAAAGGGGGAGGGGTGGCCCTGTATGTAAAGGATAGCATAAAATCTAGCCTAATAAAGGTTAGTGAGGCGAACATAGAGTCTGTTTGGGTTACGTTAGAATTTGGTAATCACACAGTAACTCGTGTAGGTGTGATTTATAGGCCCCCAGGACAAATTGAAGAGTTAGATAATCTACTAGTTGAAGAAATAGCTAAAATGACAATGAAGGGGGAAGTTATCATCATGGGTGACTTTAATCTTCCTGATGTGAATTGGAAAACAAAAATAGCTACTTGTGCCAGGAGCACACATATTCTAAACTCCCTACTGGGATTGTCTCTAAAACAAGTCGTTGAGGAGCCAACTCGTAAAGAGGCCATACTAGATTTAGTGTTAACAAATGGAGATTTGGTATCAGTTATTACTGTAGGTGAAAGTTTAGGATCCAGTGATCATCAGTCAGTGTGGTTTAATATAAGAACAGTGACTGAGTCACACCACACAAAAACAAAAGTTTTAGACTTTAGAAAAACAGACTTTTCTAAAATTAGAATATGTGTAAAAGAGTCATTATTAGACTGGAGCAATTTAAATGGAGTCCAAAAGAAATGGGATTATTTAAAAGTTGCACTACTGAAGGCAACAGAAAATTGCATTAGGCTTGTCAGTAAAAGCAAAAAATTCAAGAAACCACTGTGGTACTCCGCAGATGTGGCCAAAATAGTAAAAAACAAGAAGTTAGCATTTAGTAATTATAAAAAAAACCAGAGTGAGGAAGACAGAATGACCTATAAGATTAGGCAGAAAGAGGCTAAGCAAGTTATAAGAGCTTCCAAAGCACACACAGAAGAGAAAATAGCACAGTCCGTAAAAAAGGGGGACAAAACTTTTTTTAGATACATAAATGAGAAAAGAAAAGTAAAACAAGGATTAGTTAGATTAAAAACAAAAGAAGGAAGGTATGTAGATGAGGATAAAGGTCTAGCTGACTGCCTCAATGAATATTTTTGTTCGGTATTTACAGATGAAAATGAAGGAAAGGGACCTCAGTTAAGAAAAAGGATAAATTAGTCATTTATTACACGTGAGTTTACAGAGGAAGAGGTTCTATTTCAACTCTCAAAAGTAAAGACAAATAAGTCAATGGGACCTGATGGAATACACCCAAAGCTATTAAAAGAGCTTAGCGGTGTACTAGCAAAACCATTAACAGATTTATTTAACCAATCATTGATAACAGGAGTAGTCCCAGAAGATTGGAAGTTAGCGAATGTTGTGCCCATTCACAAGAAAGGTAATAGGGAGGAGTCGGGCAACTATAGGCCAGTAAACCTTACTTCAGTAGTGGGGAAAGTGATGGAAACCATGTTAAAGGATAGGATTGTTGAACATCTAAAAACACATGTATTTCAAGATCAGAGGCAACATGGGTTTACTTCAGGGAGATCGTGCCAAACTAATCTTATTGATTTTTTTGATTGGGTAACTAAAATTATAGATCAGGGTGGTGCAGTAGACATTGCTTACCTAGATTTCAGTAAGGCTTTTGACACTGTTGCACATAGAAGGCTTATCAATAAACTACAATCTTTGAGTTTGGATTCCAATATTGTTGAATGGGTAAGGCAGTGGCTGAGTGACAGGCAACAGAGGGTTGTAGTCAATGGAGTATATTCGAAGCTTGGGCTTGTCACCAGTGGGGTACCTCAGGGATCTGTACTTGTCCTATTCTATTCTCTTTAATGTTTTTCTTAGTGATATTGCAGAAGGTCTTAATGGTAAGGTGTGTCTTTTTGTGGATGATACTAAGATATGTAACAGGGTTGATGTTCCAGGAGGGATAAGCCAAATGGAAAATGATTTAGGTAAACTAGAAAAATGGTCAGAGTTGTGGCAACTGACATTTAATGTGGATAAGTGCAAGATAATGCATCTTGGACGTAAAAACCCAAGGGCAGAGTACAGAATATTTGATAGAGTCCTAACCTCAACATCTGAGGAAAGGGATTTAGGGGTGATTATTTCTGATGACTTAAAGGTAGGCAGACAATGTAATAGAGCAGCAGGGAATGCTAGCAGAATGCTTGGTTGCATAGGGAGAGGTATTAGCAGTAGAAAGAGGGAAGTGCTCATGCCACTGTACAGAACACTGGTGAGACCTCACTTTGAGTACTGTACACAGTACTGGAGACCCTATCTTCAGAAGGATATTGATACCTTAGAGAGAGTTCAAAGAAGGGCTACTAAACTGGTTCATGGATTGCAGGATAAAACGTACCAGGAAAGGTTAAAGGATCTTAACATGTATAGCTTGGAGGAAAGACGAGACGGGGGATATGATAGAAACATTTAAATACATAAAGGGAATCAACACAGTAAAGGAGGAGACTTTATTTAAAAGAAGAAAAACTACCACAACAAGAGGACATAGTCTTAAATTAGAGGGACAAAGGTTTAAAAATAATATCAGGAAGTATTACTTTACTGAGAGGGTAGTGGATGCATGGAATAGCCTTCCAGCTGAACTGGTAGAGGTTAACACAGTAAAGGAGTTTAAGCATGCGTGGGATAGGCATAAGGCTATCCTAACTATAAGATAAGGCCAGGGACTAATGAAAGTATTTAGAAAACTGGGCAGACTAGATGGGCCGAATGGTTCTTATCTGCCGTCACATTATATGTTTCTATGTTTCTATGTTTCTAATTATTGGGGAAAAAAAGTTTTACTTACTTTATTCCCCCGACATGCTGGTGTTGCTGCTTTCGCTGGCTGGGATTATCAATGCTGATGCTGTGACGCAATGGAGACACAGTGACCATCTGTCCTGCAATCTCTGTAGGACCTCATCCAGGAAGTCCCTCTAGTGATTGTCACAGCCACCAGAGTGGGTGTTAGGCAGCACTATAAAATTGCCTTTTCTAAGAAAAGGTTGGGCTTACACTTCTCAGCCTGCAGGGTTCCTGCAGACAGACTCTTTACGTCAGAATGCCAACATTATCTGCAGTGGTTATGGTGCCGATAGTGGCCAGTAATCTGTTTTATGTTGACTAGTCACAGAGTAGTTACTACATTGGGCGTAACACAACATAATATTGTTAGCAGTATTTTAGTTCTTCAAGAAGAACATTTGTGAAAAAAAGATATTGTATGATTTTTTTCATATTTTAGATCAGTTTGACATGTTCCTGTACCATACATTTTTTATTTTTAAGTATCAGTATTGTAATACCATATTGTAATACCAAGTTTTATGGCATATTGTGTTACCTTGATATTTTAAGATAGCTGGAAAACATGTGTAATTTTTATTTGTTGTATATTTGTTTTTTGTTTTTTTGTTTTTTTTTTGCTATTTTGTTATTTTCCCCCCAAATCAGACTGCATCTCCAGGAGATTTGGTTACATCTGTAGAATGATGCCTCCACATTTGTTCTTGGACTTTATTCATTTTTTCCTTTCATAAAAATTCCTAGTAACGATCTTCTCTAAGCTTTAGCACTGTCCATAATCAAATGTATAGTTTTTTTGTATTTGTTGTATTTGTACATAATATATAATCAAATGTATTTTTTTTTTTTTTTTTATATGTCAACCAATATTCTTTTTATACACACATTTGGCACCATATTCTTTTCAAGATTTTCTAATTTTTTGAGTATTTAAATAGGAAAGCAAAGGGGACACGTATTCTTTCACATGTTCCATCATGTAAATACTGCCCTTCTTGTCTTTATTTTTGGAGCATATTTTCTATAAAGATTGCAAAAAGTGTTCAAGTTCCGATACCTAATGTTTGTTTTAAACTGATGGTCATGCAGATAGAGACAGGTCTATCCAAAAGAGCGTTGCCACGGCATGGCTTACAAGACAACAATCAAAGCATGTAATTTTAATTTTATTATTAACAGTGATTAACCTCATAAATAATTATATTCAGTTCACTGCACAGTGGAATGAAAATACTTATGTCCGCATCCTCAGTTTGATGTAATCAGTGGCGTAATAAGACTCAAGGTGACTCTCGGAACACGAGTATTTTGATGTCATGTTGTGTATATTCTTAGCAAGGGGTCGAGGACCAAACAATCAGGGTTATTTACGACAGAGAGATTTTTTGTGAATTCAGAGAAACTTTTACTCCACCTAAAAAACAGTATTTTAAGTAAACTCTGGTTTTAGTTAGAGTAGCCCTATCTATCGTAGTCCCCCCCTCAAACTTAAGAAAAAAGAAATCATTAAACTTACTTCCGTTCTCGCGCCAAGGCCAAGTTCTCTGTTCAGTCCAATCAATGTCCTCCGCTGAGGTCACTCCTCACAGTTGACGGGCGAGGAACGTAGGGGGAGGATGTGCTGAGGGGAGGACATGGTCAGCATGGATGGAGGAGTGTACTGCCATTGGACGCCTGTCGCCAGCAAGCTATGCGGGCAGACGTATAATACACCGAATACCTAAAAAGAAAAAAAATGTGGAAAAGTGAGAGCCATTTAGGTGATCCCTAACAGTGCTACCCTTTTTCATGTTTTATTTTTTTAGGTGTTTGGTGTATTATAAACTTTTGGAAGGTTGAAGGCATGAGTGTGTAGCTGCCATTAAAGGAATTATACACAGTTACTGTGATTTCACAAAAGCGTCTGTTGCGCAGTATTTTTTGTATTTTAATATGCGTGCTGATGACACATGTCCAAGATACAAATAATTGATATTATCCATCCCAGAGGGAGAGTTACACTTTCGGCCGCAAATTGGGTTAATCTCAACATGCGCAGCGTTTCATAGCAAAACGCCACCCATGCAGACTATAGGCACCATGGCCACTTCAAATCACTGAAGTAGTTATGATGCTTGGAGAAACCCTTTAAGGCCAAAGTATCTGAAATGGAAGCATATATGGCTTGAATATTTTTTTTTCTGTTTTGGCCATTTTGAACTTAAAATTTAAATTCACTTCGAATTCCTGATATTTTATTGAATAACTCAATGTGAGCATCACATTTAAGGTCAAAATACCTAAACTGAAAAAAATTCTCTAAATTAGCTATGCTGTCAGTTTGGATACTGTGGCCTTCTGTTTGAAATTCAATGTGAATTTATTTTAGTAAATAACTTTGTGCATTTGTTCTTCTGTTGAGAAAGAACAGGTCTCTTTCCTTGAGTGCCTGATTGGGAGCAGAGGAAAGAGATCTGCGCCACTAAAGACACACAGATTGTCTAGTCTTCATATGCTACTAGAACAGGTAACCTTGAGTATGAAGTTACCTAAACTCTTTGAATGCAGATCTTGGTTATATTTAAAGTGGCACTGTCATGCCTGACTTACCTTTCCCAGACCGGTTCTTCTTCTCTTCCTCTCTCAGGATATGTTCTTTATTTCTTCCTTTCTGATATAGTTTTTTTTTTAAACATAAGACAAAGCAGGGGCTACTAATTTCTATTGCTATCTAGTGTGGGCAGATGACGTGTCACACAGGGCCTTCATCTGCCCACACAAAGATGGCGGCGCCCAGGACCTAGGTCCGGGCATGAAATAAAGTTTGGGGGCATTTGGGGGTGACTATGGGGACTATAAAATATATTGCAGTAGGGAGGGGGGTTAAAAAATAAACGGATGTGGTCGTGACCAGAGGCGTAACTAGAAACCAAGGGGCACCGGTGCGAAAATTGCACTGCCCCCCCGTATGTAAACCCCCTCTGCCACCCTCCTCCCATATGTCTATCGTCCCCCTCCCATACATTACCCCCTCCTCCCACACATGCAAACAGATACACATTTAGACACACACATAGACCCACACACACATACAGGCACACACACATTCACACATACATACAAACACACACACACACACAGAGACACATGCATACAGACAGACATACACACACTCACATACAGACACACAGGCAGACATACACACACATACAGACACACACAGACATAAATACAGAAAGAAAAACACACACATATAGACACACAGACATACACACACTCACATACAGACACTCAGACAGACATACAGACAGACAGACACACACACACACACACACACACACACACAGACAAACACACAGCAAGACATACAGACACACACACACACACATACAGACACACACACAGCAAGACATACATACAGACATAAACCCAGCAAGACATACAGACAGACACACACACACACACACACACACACACAGACAGACATACACACACACATACAGACACAGACAGACATACACACATACCTTTCCCTGGGGTCCACTGGTGCCTCAGGCCGCATTACTCAGCTGCAGGGACCCACGGTCGCAGGGGTCCGCAGGGCATCTGGGCCTCCTGAAGTGATGGGCCCGGTCACAGCTGCGACACCTGTGACCGCAGTAGTTCCGCCACTGGCAGTGACAGTGCCGCTTTAAGTAAAAGTAGAGACTATGAGCACACTGAGATCAGACAAAAAAACAATTAAAAGTATCTTCTGCTATCGTTTAGGGTATTTTTTATATAATGTTTTTAAAGTCTTTCTTTACTCTTTTGTGTCTTTAAAACATTTTATGAATGTTCTTTTATACAAAAGTAAAATAATGAAAACCTGTCCAAAAAACACCCACATTAACAATTGCAAAAAGTAGCTGTCTGCAATTGTTCATATTCAATTCAACTAGTGCCACACAAATCGGTAAACTCTAACTGTTAAAGAAAAACTAACTTGCAAAAAGCCTACAGCAAACACTAATATTGTAGAAATCACGTATATATGCCAATGGTAACCTTGCACAGATAAACAAGAAAAGACAGACAGACAAAGACAGATAAATAGACAGATATAACACATAAATAGACATATAGACAGACAGATGTGGCATGTCTTTAGTTCTGCGTATTTTATCTAAAATAATGCAATTGAAACTTTTTTTTTTTTATGTCTTGCATACTTCAGTCATTTTGCCTTAGGTGCAGTTTAGTGAGGTGTACACTATACAAAAAAACAAGTAACAGTGTGGTGCTGAAAATATAATGCTACAAATAAATACAAATATATTTGAAAAACAAAAGCAGCACTATATATTGTGAAAAGCTCCAATCACATACATCAACATACCTTATAATAAAAGTGTAATTTTACATAAAACAACTGGTGTAATAATATGCTTATACCCGAAGTGCCAGTGTGCACTGTGCAAAAACACACTGATATGTGTGTTATTGTGCAAAAATGATGAATATGATAAAACCACAATAGTGATTAAAAACAGCGACTCTAATATCACTCACTTAGGAGTATCCCACTCTGCTTGTTTCAAGGTTCCAATATGATATCTCAAAAAGAGAAAAAGGACAAGCACATCGGGCAATATGTGTAAAAGGAATAAGTAAAATAGACTGAAACACTCACAAAAGTAGAGCAATATAGTCTGTTCTGAACTGTGATGGCATCCAGGCAGGTAAGACCCCTTCTTTTACTCTATCCTCTCCACCGATCAGTGTCTTTACCAGTCCTTGGGTCGAGTGCCGGCTTCACAGAACCCAGAGGGCTGGATTCGTGTTACACTTCTTCTGGGAGCCTGATGACATAATGACATCAGAGCGTGATGACGCATTTTGCGTTGACACAGTAAAAGTGGAGTCCATTTTTTTTCCTAAACATACAACTGATTCTGAAGAGTCACCCAACAAAGTTCTAACCATCAACCTACCTTCACACTGAAGCAAACGTTCCCTGATCTGTGTACAGCAGGGCTTACCCAAAGGTAGATCCCCAGATCTCATGATGCTATGCATGGCTCTAGAATGGCAAAGCATCATGGAAACTGTAGTTTTAAAACATCTGGAGAGGTACCTTTATGGCAACTCTTGTCTATAGGGAAGGTACCTGAGCCGCAACATGAATTATGTCAAATCTCTTTTTTTATATGTGTTCCTTTAGTCACAGATGAATAAACAATTATTACTGTTTGTTTGTAATACATCAACATAGTCAGAAGCACATTACAATAGGTACATTTACAGAAGGTAGGGATTGAAAAGAGTATAATATATGATCAGACCAACCGGTCTCTTAAAGTCTAGCACGCATATCACCTGTATACAGAGTGCAAAGTCAGAGGGTTGTGAGTTTACAGCAGATCTAAAGCAGATAATGGTAAGCAAAAAAAATAAATGAAGCACTTAATATCTGCAAGACGTTAAAGGTGGATTGCATACACAAATTGCCTGAAAGTCCCCACAGTGGGGTATGTAGTAATATGTTAGAGGGACACTCCACTGCCCAAATATGCAATAAATAAAAATCACTGTTTAGTAGATAGACCCCAAACGTAAACTTGCATGCATTTAATCATGCATTTTATCATTGGGGTTATATCTAAAAAAATGCTTGCAAAAACTGCAGTTCTGTTGTCTGCTGCCTTTGCAAGCCCTCCCATCCTAACTCCGCCCTGACATTCTGTGACTGTCCAATCACAGACTCTCCAATGTAGCTCAATGAGAAGTCTTTGCAAGGCAGGTGCTCTGGGCAATTGCTGCCTCTTGAGTTCGGTGCAAAAAAAATATAACCAAACCAGGAAGAACCAGGATATGCTGTCTGCTTGAAAAGCCAGGGGATGTAACCAGTATACTTTATAAAAGCATTTTTTTTTTTAAATGAAAAAAGAGGACACACTCTTCACACATAAAGCTTTTCAATAAGCTAAAGTGCTTCAGGGGCTTGGGGTGTCCCTTTAAAGGGAGCATCACATAGAAACATAGAATGTGACGGCAGATAAGAACCATTCGGCCCATCTAGTCTGCCCAAATCACGTTTTGTAATAAGATATTAATGATAACCATTAGAATCTTGCAATGAGTACATTTGCTGTTTGTAGTAAGATAGTTAGATAGTTACAATAGATAGTTACTATTAGCCAGTAGCACTAGCCCTACTTCCAATAGTGCTTAAATTGTAACACTAGTATGGAATATTACACATAGTATTGAGTGATGAGATATACATATCAGTTATCCGTACAGGTGGATATGACCAATTAAATGCAACATTTAAATATTGCTATTAGCAAAGAGATTGAACTGTTAAACGAGTTGCAAGAAGTTAAAAAGTGCTAGTGGTATTTTACACACCCATGAACATAACTTTAAGGCCAAAAGTTTATATACACCTTCTGGTTCATCCTTGGATCAGCACATGCCGCAAGTGTATAAAAGAACAAGTTAACATGAAAAGAGTCACAAATCATAATAATTCTTTCATGTGTTAAAAGGCCTATAAATGTCAATCATTGAACTGTTTACTACAGCAAACTTGTTATGGTTTTAAGTCTTCTTGGTATGTTCATGTTTTTTCACATTTTTTTCACATTTTTTTTTTCGTTTTTATGAGATCTCCATGATATATAACTCTTTTTTTCGTTAAAGAGGCAGTAAAGGCAGATGTAATGTCCGAAACAGATGCGTGTTTTTCGAAAAAAAGGCTTGAATTCATTTATTCCCTCTTCTATGTGGTGCAACACCAAGCCTTGAGTATGTCTGGAGCAGAATCAACCATAAGATGACTCTATGCGGTTGCCGAGGGCCCCAGGGTTAGACATACATAGTTACATAGTTACATAGCTGAAAAGAGACTTGCGTCCATCAAGTTCAGCCTTCCTCACATATGTTTTTGCTGTTGATCCAAAAGAAGGCAAAAAAACCCAGTCTGAAGCACTTTCAATTTTGCAACAAACTAGGAAAAAATTCCTTCTTGACCCCAAAATAGCAGTCAAATGTCTCCTTGCATCAAGCAGCTATTACCCCACTAATTAGAAATTATATTATCCCTGTATGTTATGTTTTTTCAAGTATTTATCCAATTGCAGTTTATAGACTCTGATAAAACCACCTCTTCAGGCAAATAATTCCATATCCTTATTGCTCTTACTGTAAAAAAAACACTTTTCTTTGCCTTAGATGAAATCTCATTTATTCCAGCCTAAATGTGTGACCTTGTGTCCTATGTATAGCCCTGTTTATGAATAGATTTCCAGATAATGGTTTGTACTGGCCCTGAATATATTTGTATTAGACAGGGATCCTGAAGAATGAAGGGGGGCTCAAAACTTTGAACAATCCTTGGACACTGTGGGATCTCAATCCTTCTCTGAGTATTCCTATTATCATTTGGGGTTTACTTACCATACCAGAATTGTAGTGAATTGAAAAACGAATTGTAAATGTAGGTATTAAGTGCTGACTTGGAAAAAAATCCAACTTACCTATTATGAGGACTACGTTTACCTCTCAGGTTCCTATAGGCCATGGGTGCTCAAAATGTAGACCCCCAGATGTTTTGCCATTCTAAAGGCATTCCAAAGGCATGCAAAGCATCATGGAAGTTGTAGTTCCACAACATCTGGGGATCTAAATTTTGGGCACCCCTGCTATAGGTACAAATTCCCCAGATGTCCTAACAACACCGTCAAAAAAAGTAAAACAAAAATCAATTTCTCGGTTGCTTGCTTTAACAGAAAGTGCATTTCCCACTCTCTCCACTGCAATTTAAATAAATAAATTACTATGTAGCAAAAGGAAAACATATATGAAAATATATATAAAAAGGAAAAAACTATTACGTTTGCATTTAGGGTAGCCACCCTTATTGGCACTCTGAGCCTGATTATAGTCTACAGCTTGGTTATATAAACCAAACATTTTGAAATGCAACTTTTAATTCACTACAATTCGTTGTTTACTGAAGAAACCCTCTCGTCTGATTTACAGTTTTTGGAGTGTACACCATTGACTAAAACATTAATAATGACCTAAACCTTTTGTGAATTTTTTTTTTTTCATGAGCTCCTCCATTTTTCTTTTAAATTTATATTAAAGATTTAGCAAACTACCTAATAATCCAGTTCAGACAAGGCATTGCCAGGGCAAACTATGCAAATGAAGACAGGAAATAGAAACATTATTTCATTTTTCCTCTTTTTCTATATATTTTCTCTATGCTGACTGCCAGGTGCAAAGTACAGACAAAGATGGAGACGCCCATTTGAAGGATGAAAAGATGTGGATTTTTCACATTTAATTTATTTTTCATGCCTCACTGCATATTTCCTAAATATAGAAAAAAGTTAATGTAATTTAAAAAATTACGGGAAGTGGCAGTTCCCCTTTAAGAAGTAAATATCAACACAGCTGCTCACAGCTTTTTACTGACATGCAAAAAAAAAAAAATAATAAAAAAAAAAAAACATTAACCCCGTAACACCGCAGCCAAATGTACAAGTTGTGAACAGAACAAAACGTAAACAAAACCTGGCATTTGCGCTATATGTCTGTCCAACCGTAATTCACCTCTTTCATATGAAATGCATCCCCCCTTATTATATATCATTTTATTCAGGGGAAACAGGGCTTTCATTTAACATCAAATATTTAGGTATTGAACATAATTTAATATAAAAAATATATAAAAAAATGGGAGAAAAAAAGAATTTTTTAATTTTTTTTAGTTCTATGTGACATTTTAACTGTGGATGTCAAAATACTGTTTGCTTTTACTGCAATACAATACACATATTTGTATTCAGCGATGTCTCACGTGTAAAACAGTATCCCCTATGTACAGGTTTTATGGTGTTTTGGGAAGTTACAGGGTCAAATATAGCGTGTTACATTTGAAATTGAAATTCGCCAGATTGGTTACGTTGCCTTTGAGACTGTATAGTAGCCCAGGAATTAAATTTACACCCATAATGGCATACCATTTGCAATAGTAGACAACCCAAGGTATTGCAAATGGGGTATGTCCAGTCTTTTTTAGTAGCAATTTGGTCACAAACACTGGCCAAAGTTAGCGTTAGTATTTGTTTGTGTGTGAAAAATGCAAAAAACGCAAATTTTGCCCAGTGTTTGTGACTAAGTGGCTACTAAAAAAGTCTGGACAAACCCCATTTGCAATACCTTGGGTTGTCTACTATTGCAAATGGTATGCCATCATAGGGGTAATTTTCATTCTTGGGCTACCATAGGGTCACAAAGGCAACGTAAGCAATCTGGCGAATTTTAATGTGAAAAAAATGAAACACAAGCCTTATATTTGACGCTGTAACTTTTGAAAACACCATAAAACCTGTACATGTGGGGTACTGTTGTACTCAGGAGACTTCGCTCAACACAAATATTTGTATTTCAAAACAGTAAAAAGTATTGCAGCAATAATATCGTCCGTGTAAGTGCTGTTTGTGCGTGAAAAATGCAGAAAACGTCCCTTTTACTGGCGATATCATCGTTGTAATACATTTTACTGTTTTGAAATATCTGTGTTCAGCAAAGTCTCCCGAGTAAAACAGTACCCCCCATGTACAGGTTTTATGGTGTCTTGGAAAGTTATAGGGTTAAATATAGTGCTAGCAAATTAAATTCCCTATACTTTCGGCATGGGTTGTCAGGCAGGTCCCGCTAATTGTAATTAATTAGGATACCTAATTATGTAAAATTATTACATAAATATATGTGTAGAATTAATATACGTATATATATACATATGTGTATATATACGTATATATATATATATAATTTTTTTAAAATATTTTTATTTATATATAGGTATATATAGTGATATATACGTATATATTTATGTATATAGATATATATTATGATATATATATTATTTTGTTCTACGTGTATTTTGATATAAATATATATATATTATTATCACAATACAGTTAGAACGAAATAACACACATCTATATATTTTTTAATTATTTATTTTTAAATATTTTTTTAATTTTATTTTTTTACGTATTTACATATATATATTTTTTATATTATATATAAATATATATATAACAATAATTATATATATATTTAATCAGTATCAGTCTACGTGTAATTTGATATTAATATATATATATATATTTATTAATATTTAAATACACGTCGTGTATGTGTAAATGTGTGTGTGTGTGTATGTGTGTATATATATATATATATACTTAGATCATATATATATAATATAAATGATCTAAGTATATTTTATTTGTAACTGTAATTTTTTTAATTTATTTTTTGAACTAATATTTTTTTTTTTTTTTACAGGACAGGGGGCAGAGACAGTGTCAGCCAGTGATTTCACATCACTGGCTGACACACAGGATCAGTGATCACAGTGACTGCCTGTCACTGTGATCACCTCCTGCAGATTGGGTAATTGACCACAGGGGGGAGTGCCTGGGTGGTACAAGCACTCCCCCCTTCCAATCTGCAGGGGGATCATTGTGCCAGTTACATGTGTCAGCCAATAGGCTGACACATGTAACACTGATCGCAGTGACAGGCTGTCACTGCGATCAGAGTGCTTTGAGATCGCAGTGACAGCCTGTCACTGCGATCAGACTTAGCAGATCGCGGTCACTGACCCCAGGGGGACTGCCTGGGGGGCCAGGTAAGTCCCCCGACCGCGATCTGCACAAGGGGAAAGCCGCTGGCCGCATGTGTCAGCCGATTTGAAATCGGCTGACACATGCTGAATACTGGTCGCAGTGACAGCCTGTCACTGCGATCAGAGACTGCAGATCGCGGTCACCGGCCACAGGGGGGGTTGCCCGGGGGGCCAGGCATCCCCCCCGACCGCGATCTGCAGCGGGAGAATACCGCCGGCCACGTGGGCGGCAATAAAAGCGAGGACGTACTATTACGCCCGCCGGCGTTTAGAGCCGGTTTCTGCGTGGCGTAATAGTACGTCCTCCGGACTTAAAGGGTTAAAATTGTTGAATGAGTGGGGGGCGGGGCCTGACCGCCGGTCGGATCAGACGTGCTCCGTCTGAGCTCCGGCCTCTGGGCTGGAATACCGGAGCCAACTGCTGGCCACGACCGAGAACAAGACCTGAAACGGTGCTCACTACACCACCAAGATGACTGTGACCCAGGGGATACCCGACAGGACCGTCCACGGCGCCAAAGTAACCCGGCCGAGGCCTGAGGCCTATGAGCTTGAGCCGAGAGAGACGGCCGCTCTCCCGGTTCTCTGGCCGGCGGTCTGCCGCTCCCCCCCCCCCTGGACCGGAGGGGTCATCCCGGTACCCATGGGCAGCAGCCACTGTAAACCGTACCCCTTCTGGCTGCAATGTAAACGAAGCCCAGAAACCGCGTGGCGAAGCCAAGATGGCCGCGACAACGACTGACCTGCACAGCAAACCTAGCCCCAAGATCCGGCAGTGGAGGGTAGCGTTTAACGCCAAGTTCGAGACACTATGCCAGGATTCTGGCATCACCTCAGCACGAGATCAGTTGCCTACCTCTCCCGCCGCACTGCAAGAACCTGATCGGAGCACGAAAGCCTTCTCACATGGCACTCTGTCTCCCAGAGGCGCAGGCTCTCCCCAGCATCAGCAAGCGCCGAAAACAAACACAAGCGGCAAAAGCCAAACGACCAAGAGAGACCCACAAGGCCCTGCCGTGCTTCAAAATTGCGGAGTACCCCTGACAGGTATGGCTGAACGGGGAACCTGAGTCTACACACACGCCCCAGACAAGGATCCATTACAGAGACTCACAAGCAGCAGACACTGGGTAGAGGCTTCACCCAGGGCCGGCCTTAGGCATTTGGGCGCCCTGTGCGGAAAATCTTCACAGCGCCCCCCTTCCGTCCCCCCCTCCCCCACTCCTTCCCCCTTCCCACACACCCTGTCACACACACACGCAGGCAGACAGCCATACACACACACACACAAACACACTCAGGCAGTCATACACAGACAGCCACACACAAACACACACACACACAGACATAGAATGTGATGGCAGATAAGAACCATTCGGCCCAGACAGTCACACATAGGCAGTCACACACACACACACACACACACACACACACACACACACACACACACACACACACACACACACACACACACACACACACACACACACACACACACACACACACAGGCAGACAGCCACACACACACAAACACACACAGGCAGACAGCCACACACAGAGGCTGGCAGTCACACACAGACAGCCACACACAAACACACAGGCAGACAGCCAAACACACAGAGGCAAATAGCCACACACACATACACACAGTCACACACACACAGACAGTCACACACACAGACAAACAGTCAAACACACACTGGCAGACAGCCACACACACACAGACAGACAGCCACACACAGACAGTCACACACACACACACACACACACACAGACAGAGACACACACTGGCAGACAGTCACACACACACACACACACACACACACATAGGCAGACAGCCACACACACACAGTCAGACACACACACACACACACACTCACTAACAGACAAACACACTAACAGACACACACTAACAGACACAGACACTAACAGACACAGACACACACACACACTCACTAACAGACAAACACACTAACAGAAACACACTAACAGACACACACACTAACAGACACACACACTAACAGACACAGACACACACACACTTTTTTAAAAATGTATTTAAACACCCCCCCCCCAGCCTCCTTACCTTTGAGAATGCTGGGGGGGGATGTCTCTTCCTCCCTGGTGGTCCAGTGGCTGCTGGGCGAGCGGCACTGGCTGGCGGGCAGGCGGCTGGCGAGGGAGCACTTCTTCTGAGCTGTCTGCTCAGCTCCCTCGCGCGCCTCAGAGTGAGGCTGGGAGCCGGAATATGAAGTCATATTCCGGCTCCCAGCCTCACTGTGCGGCGCGCGAGGGAGCTGAGCAGACAGCTCAGAGGAAGTGCTCCCTCGCCAGCCGCCCGCCAGCGCTGCCCGACTGCCTAGCATGTCTGTTAGCCGCAAGGCTAACAAGACATTTGCCTTGGGCATTTGGGGGCGGCTTTTTTTGCCACCCCCTGGAAAATGCCGCCCAAGGCAAATGCCTTGTTAGCCTCGCGGCTAATACGCCCCTGCCGTGTGAGCTATACGCCCGCAGGGCGCCCCCTGCTCCATGGCGCCCTGTGCGGCCGCACAGCTCGCACACCCCTAAGGCCGGCCCTGGCTTCACCACACCTGCCACAGAACTGTTTTAAGCCCAGGTTTCTGATGCCCCACTATATGATACCGGTTTATGCAAATCTAAAATCCAGGAGTAGATATTGGAACATTCTGAGGATATCATTTATCTGTGAACCGCTGTCCTGCTGGGATACCGCTAATAACACTGCTGAATAGTCACTGTAACGGTTATTCATTGATGCAGCGCTTAAAATACATTTTACTGTGTATAGTAAGAAACATCCATTGCAGGGCTTGACAAACTTGCTAGAAGCCAGCTAAAAAAAAAAAAAAAAAGTCAGGAGCCCACAAGCAGTACGGTATCCATATAGTTAACAAAGAAACATGCATTGTCTGTCTGGCGTACAGCTTCAAAGAAAGTGTGAGGGAATAATACACCAGCACTATATTTACCTGGAACAGGTCTCGCTGTGGCTTCTGTTGCGGCCATCTTGTGACAAAGTTATATTTGAGTTTTGTAATGCGATAACAATCTTAGGTGGTATTAAAATATCTGTGTGAACGCCTTGATGAGATGTTTAGGGCCATACAAGCAACAATACCCAAGTCTTAATATTACAAAGCAACGTTTAAATGAAGCAGAAATGTTTAGATAACAGTCTACCTATTTTATTATTATCTCTATTTTTCTCATCTCCCAACATGTAACTAACCCACACTGTTTATTTTATATACAGCTTACTAACCATAACTAGTCTTACGTATTGCACTGGTATTTTTAGATTTAGCGATAACTGTATTAAAGCGAGCGATACCAGTACTAAAGCGAGATACCACAAAATTAAAGCGAGAAATAACAGTATTAAAGCTAAAGACGACAGTACTAAAGCGAGAGACAATAGCACTGAACCACTCATGCTAATATAAAATTGTGCAAGTACTACCATGTACCCCACTGTTATAACTGTCATTGCAAAGTTTGTGGAATGCCGTTGGGGTACCACATACGCGTTGTTATATCTTTATGCACAACAAAAATAAAGAATTCAAAAAATAAATAAAAATTGTTGAATGAGTAACTGAAGTTGTAGATGGGATTATCGTAAATGTACAGCAATCCTACACAAATCCTACTTATGTATACAGTGAGGGAAAACTGCTAATTTTGAACATTGAGAAAGAAATGATCAGTCTATAATTTAAATGGAAGGTGTATTTTAAAATTTTGTGGTACCAACATCAGTCCATCCTTGCAAGCGCGCTGTCTTGGCGTCATACTTGACTCTGGTCTCACCTTTGAGCCTCACATCCAGCATGTTGCCAAATCCTGTAGATTCGATCTTAAAAACATAGCCCGCATCCGCCCCTTTCTTGCACCAGATGCTACCAAGGAGCTTGTCCATGCTCTGGTAATCTCCTGCATGGATTACTGTAACCCTCTCCTGATTGGTCTTCCCAAAAGCCGTACTGCACCCCTACAGTCCGTAATGAACGCTGCTGCTAGACTGATTTTCCTCTCTAGTCGTTCCTCTCACACCTCACCCCTCTGCCAGTCCTTACATTGGCTTCCTGTATGCTATAGGAGTCAATTCAAGGTACTAACTCACACCTATAAAGCACTGAACAACTCTAGCCCCTCTTATATCTCCTCACAGATCCATAGGTATGTCCCTTCTCGGTCTCTCCGCTCTGCCCGTGACCACCTCCTGTCCGTTGTCCGCACTCGTACGGCCAACTCGCGCTTGCAGGACTTCTCGCGGGCGGCTCCCTTCCTATGGAATAGCCTGCCTACCGCCATCAGACTCTCCCCTAGTCTTGCATCTTTTAAGAAGTGCCTTAAAACCCATCTCTTTAGGAAAGCATATGGCCTCCAAGACTAACCCTTACCTCACATACCTGTCTCTTGCCCTCTCCTAAAGGGCAGTCCACCTTATTTGATTGCAAATTCCTGTCCTAATGTGTTTTACACCCACCTCCTATAGAATGTAAGCTCGATCGAGCAGGGTCCTCTTCAACCTATTGTTCCTGTAAGTTTATTTGTAATTGTCATATCTATAGTTAAATCCCTTCTCATAATATTGTAAAGCGCTACGGAATCTGTTGGCGCTATATAAATTGCTATAATAATAATAATAATAACAGTGAGAGACAGAATAACAACAACAAAAATCGAGAAAAACGCATGTCAAAAATTTTTTATAATTTATTTGTCCAAGGAGACATCTGACTGCTATTTTGGGGTCAAGAAGGATTTTTTTCCTAGTTTGTTGCAAAATTGAAAGCGCTTCAGACTGGGTTTTTTGCCTTCTTTTGGATCAACAGCAAAAGCATATGTGAGGAAGGCTGAACTTGATGGACGCAAGTCTCTTTTCAGCTATGTAACTATGTAACTATGTAACTATGTAACTATGTATAAATTGATTTGCATGTCAATGAGTGAAATAAGTATTTGACCCCTTAGAAATATCAGATGTTTGCTGTAGTTGGCCACCAGGTTTGCACACATCTCAGGAGGGATTTTGTCCCACTCCTCTTTGCAGATCATCTGCAAATCATTAAGGTATCGAGGCTGACGTTTGGCAACTCGAACCTTCAGCTCCCTGAACAGATTTTCTATAGGATCAAGGTCTGGAGACTGGCTAGGCCACTCCAGGACCTTAAAGTGCTTTTTCTTAAAACTATTTTGTTGCTTTGGCTGTGTGTTTTGGGTCATTGCCATGCTGGAATACCCATCCACGACCCATTTTCAATGCGCTGGGTGAGGGAAGTATGTTCTTACCCCAAATTTGACGGTACATGGCCCTGTCTATCGTCCCTTTGATGCAGTGCAGTTGTCCTGCCCCTTAGCAGAAAAACACCCCCACTTCCATGTTTGACAGTGGGGATGGTGTTCTTGAAGTCATAGGCAGCATTCTTCCTCCTCCAAACACGGTTTAGTTGAGGTCAAAGAGCTCGACTTTCACCCAGTTCTCCTCTGAATCATTGAGATGCCCGTTGGCGAACTTCAGACAGGCCTGTACATGTGCTTTCTTGAGCAGGGGGACCTTCCGGGCACTGCAGGATTTCAGTCCTTCACGGTGTAGTGTGTTACCAATTGTTTTCTTGGTGACTATGGTCCCAGCTGTCTTGAGGTCATTAACAAGATCCTTCCGTGTAGTTCTGGGCTGATTCCTCACTGTTCTCATGATCATTTAAGCTCCACGAGGTGAGATCTTGCATGGAGCACCAGACCGAGGGAGACTGATAGTTATTTTGTTCCAGCCTTGTGTAGGTCTACTATCTTGTCCCTGACATCCTTGGACAGCTCTTTGGTCTTGGCCATGGTGGAGAGTTTGGAATCTAATTGATTGATTGCTTCTGTGGACAGGTGTCTTTTATACAGGTAACGAGCTGAGATTAGGAGCACTCCCTTTAAGAGAGTGCTCCTAATCTCAGCTTGTTACCTGTATAAAGACACCTGGGAGCCAGAAATCTTGCTGACTGATAGGGGATCAAATACTTATTTCTCTCATTGATATGCAAATCAATGTATAACTTTTTTGACATGCGTTTTTCTGGATTTTTTTTTTTGTTATTCTGTCTCTCAATGTTAAAATACACCTAACATTAGAATTGTAGACTGAGCTTTTTTTTCAGTTGCCAAACATTCAAAATCAGCAGGGGATCAAATACTTTTTTCCCCTCACTGTACATGTGTATATATATATATATATATATAGTTTACAACTCGGTAACACTGTTCACATAGCAATCATGCCTTAGGCTGACTTTTACTAAGACACTTGGCATTTGCCTTGAGCAGCATTTAGGAAATCAGAAGTAGAATGTGGGTTTTCTGTCATCCCACAATACTTCAACATTAATATTCTAAAATGTATTTTTTATGGATTTTTTTAAAATCACGTAAGCTTTCAACCAAGTGCTGGATTTAAGATTAAATCTTTATTTTTTCCTTTATTAATATTTCAACACAAAGATTCTTAAAATGCACGTTGTGCTTTAAGAGGCTGATGAGATAAATATCTAAGAAAGTGATTTTTTGTGAAATATTGAATTTATTTATATGTAAACACATTTTAACACAAAAGATTATCTACAAGTATGGTGCATGCCAAAAAACTAAAACCTATCATTTGCCGTTCGGTTGGTCCCCGCTCAGTTCTCAAGTTGATTTTAACTCATCTTGTGATATTACAAAGAGACCCTTGTTTTTACAAGTAACCTTGTATCTGCCATAATAGGCTTGTGAGAATTGTGGTAATTATTATTATTTATTTTATTATGCCTTTATATTGTCACTTTGTAATTTTGCTCTATGCTTATTGTACCAATTGTTGATCTATTAATGTAATTGCATAACTTTCTCTGATGTTTCTAGTGTGCATTCTCTTTTTGATATATTACAAAGAGACACAACACCATTTGCACATCAGACTGATGCCAACCAAAAAAGCGGTCCAGATCTGAAATTCAGGCCAGCTATCCGGACGGTAGTTCCAGCCTTGTAAGGCCTCGTCAGTGAGGTACGGTTTCCCCATGGACAACTTGGGAAGGGGAAGCATGACTGCTGCCCATGTATGGTGGGCTGGTCTTAAAATGGATAGTTTGTTGCAAAGGCAAGGGTTTTGGGGAGAGAAGTGCGGAGGAGACTTACCAGTCAGCCTAGACACTTGAAGGAACCTGGTTAAATTTCCCACCCTTCCACCCTCTGGTTATGGAAGTGTTGGTGTTTTGGTGTCTTGCTGTTGTTTCTTGTTTTGTCATAGCTTGGCAGGATCCCTGGACAGCGCAGCTGGGAATAAAGGAGGAAGACACGGAGTCGAATTGGGGAGACGACAGACTGCACGAGGGCTGATGGCAAGTCCCGGCTGTTGAGGCTCTTGGGAAAAAGAGATGGAGAACAGCTGACAGGTTATGGTTATTTGAATTGAGTTACATTTAATAAAGCTGGGGCCGTTGCCCTTATCCACAAGAAAATTGTGCGGTGTCTTATTGGGAGGGCAACGGGAAAAAGGAGTAATGGGTCAGCAGTCAAGTAAAAACCAATCTAGGGTGAAATTTGGCAAGACAGGTCATTGGCGGATCCAGGGGGGGGCAACGGGGCAATTGCCCCCCCCGAGATTCTCCCCTGCCGGCTAGTGCAGGGCTGGCATTGCCCAAGTGCCAGCCCTGCATTGTGCCTGCGGACCGGGGAGGGAGATCAGTGATCAGTGATCTCCCTCCCCGGTCCGCAGGCACATTACTGACAGCCGACCGGCAGGGGAGGGAGAGAGGACCCGGGAGCTGTTACCAGCAGCTCCTCCGGGTCCTCCTCTCGCGAGATTTGGAGCGTTGCCGCGGTTACCACGGCAACGCTCCAAATCTCGCGAGAGTGAACTCTAGCCCTGGAGCGCGGGCTAGAGTTCACTCCTACCACTGGGACCACCAATGAACCCCACTGGGACCACCAGGGAAAGAAAGATGTCCCCCCTCCTCCCATTAAAGGTAAGAAGGGAGGGGGGACATAAATATATTTTATTAAATACATTTTTTTTTTTAATTAAAAAGCCTCCCTTCCCTCCTCCCCTCCCCCCATACACACTGCCCCACATACACTGCCCCACATACACACTGCCCAACATACACACTGCCCCCATACACACACTACACACACTGACCCCATACACACACTACACACACTGACCCCATACACACACTGACCCCATACACACACTACACACACTGACCCCATACACACACTACACACACTGACCCCATACACACACTGACCCCATACACACACTACACACACTGACCCCATACACACACTACACACACTGACCCCATACACACACTGACCCCATACACACACTACACACACTGACCCCACACACACACACACTGCCCCCATACACACAAACACTGCCCCCATACACACAAACACTGCCCCCATACACACAAACACTGCCCCCATATACACACTGTCCCCATATACACACTGTCCCCATATACACACTGTCCCCATATACACACTGTCCCCATACACACACTGCCCCACACACACACTGCCCCACAAACACTGCCCCATACACACACTTCCCCCTTACACACACTGACCCACAAACACTGCCCCACATACAAACACTACACACACTTACCCCATACACACACTGCCCCCATACACACACTGCCCCACAAACACTGCCTCCATACACACACTGCCCCACAAACACTGTCCCCATACAACACTGTCCCACAAACACTGTCCCCATACAACACTGTCCCACAAACACTGTCCCCATACACACTGCCCCACACACATACTGCCCCGCACACACTGCACACCTATACGCACACAGTGCCCTACACACCCTGCTGCCCCCCCATACACACATTGCCCCAAACACACACACACGACCCCCCCATACACACAGTGCCCCTATACACACACTGCCCCACACATACATACAGTGCCCCCCATACACACACTGCCCCACACAGACATACAGTGCCCCCATACACACACTGCCCCCTAACACACACACTGCCACCCTTACGCACTCACACTCACTTCACCGCTCACACACACACTGCACCTTTCACACACACTTCACCCCTAACACACACCACTTCTCCTATGCCCTATATCCCAGCAGACCCCAGGTAAGTTGTCAAACTGTTCTTAAACGGTATGACTACTTACTCCGGGGTGGGATCCTGGCACTACTGGCACCATAACTACTACACTGAGCTGTAGTGGTTATTGTGCTAGGATTATTTTTTTAAAATAATCTACAAGTGCCCCTCCCAAGATCAGGCTCTGGATCCGCCACTGAGACAGGTGTATGGAGACGGTATGGTAGGTGAAGTGAGAATGAGCAAAACTTTTAGAGTGTTCCAGAATTGTGATAGCACTGAACTATAAAATGTGCCTTCTTCTTGATGTACATGCATTTTGCAAAACGGTATTAGTGAAGGCAGACGAGAGTAGCATTGCAGACAATAAAAGGAAGTGTTTATCGTGGAAATCCGTTGGGATCCTGTAACATTCTCTCCTGTTTTTATTTAAAAACCGTAATGGATGCTTTTTGCCTACAAACATGAAAACTAGCCCTCGGTGACTCCGTTTGTACAAAAAAAAGGCCATTTCTGCTATTAATATTACAGGTATTGAACACGGAAGTTACAGAGAATTTTAAATTCTTCAAGAAAAATGTAAAAAGTCCTGTGTGACTACAGGTCTGCATTTCATTTAAGGAGGCATTATGAATTACTCTGAAATATTAATTTGCCAGCTGTCATTTTCATGACCTTCTGCACTTTATAGAAATCCCCAATTTTTGTCATGAAATGGATTTGATTAAATATAAAGTTTCATGTTTATTCTGTGATAATATATAAACAAAATATGCAAAAAAGCCAAATATTTCTAGTGCCCTTTAGAGTAATTAAGAGTCGATGGGTTGCATGTTTTGTCCATAGCGACTAAGGAAGAGAAACAGTCAAGTCAAATGGCCCAGTAAAAGACAAAAACATATCTGCCAAATAGATTTTGGATCAGATTAGATGCACAATAATCGGCATATAATTAAATGTTTCAGTTGAGTTTAGCTTAGGTGGTTTGATTGAAATTAGGGGTCAAACTGTAACTGGACACAAGAGACTGGTTTCATTAGTGGCAGAACTAATGTAGAGAGGGACCTGGTGCAAGATTGTTTATGGCCCCCCCCTCTAAAGCAAGTGTAGATCCTCAACTATTGTATAACTTGCATGATGCTTTACCAGCTGTGGAGTAGTGTCTGTGTGTTTCAATGGAAGCATTTTTTGTATGGAGTATGTGTGTGATTGTAGGGGTATATTTGTGTGTAGTGTTGGAGTTTGAATGAAGTTGTCTGTCTGTGTGTAGTATTGGAGTTTGAATGCAGTCGTCTGTGTGTAGTCTTTGAAAGCAGGGGTGCGTTTGTATGTAGTAATGCCATGTGAATGAAGGGGTGTTTTTTGCTTGTATGTAATATTCATGTTTAATTATAGGGGTGTGTTTGGATGTATTGTTGACATTTAAATGCAGGGATGTGTTTATGTGTACTGTTTGAATGCAGGTTTTTTTTTGTGTCTAGTGTTTGGCATAAAAAGTGAAAGCTTAGGCGAAACGCGTCAAGTGAGGAAGAATTTTGGACTTTTATACAGGACTGGTTTTATAGTGTATTATTCACTTTTTACTTATTGTATTAAAGTATATATATTTTTTTAAACTATCCAGTCATTTTTTTTGTCCTCCTTCCTATTTAATACTGCTTTGCTGCTATACCTGGGTCCACTATATCCCGAGGTGGGGATTATTCCACCTGAAATTCTCCAAACTAGAGCAGGTCGTTGCTCTAGTATATGTAAGTAGGATCATCTACTCTTACTACATTATTTTATATTTACGTACTAGACCATGTGGCGTATTTTACTCTTGTTTTTCATATAATGAATACTTACACCTATAAACTCACCAACGATCTGGAACCTCAAGAAATCCATAGACGGGGATTATTCCGTCCAAGCTCTTAACACCGAGCTGATATAGCTCCTCAAAGTGTGAGTGTGAATATAACCCATTTGTTCTTGTGGAATTATATCGTTCATACATACTGTACCATTATTTGTATCTTTGTTTCTCCTTTTTTTTTAAGTTACTCCGCTGGCCAGTATTTCTACTAAACGTATGTACAATTTCTGATCTTTAGCGCTGTTCACCTTTCTATTTTATCTGTCCATTTATCACAAGGTAGAGGGAACACCTTGTTGGTGAACTGCTGCTCACCCTTGAGAAGAGAGCGCTTATTACCCTTTTGCATTTGACTCCCTCAATGTAGCGTGGCCGAGCGCGGTATAGTCCGCCGGTACAGGGAGCATCTGTCTCCTGTACCCGGCCGGACTAAAAGGAAGTGAACACTGAGTGTGCACTTCCTGTTAGTCCGCCGGATACAGGAAACAAAAGCTCCCTGTACCCGCGGACAGTACACAGCTCGGCCACGCTACAACACAGGTAGGGGAGGGGGGAAGAAAGAAACATAGAGGGAGGGAGGGGGGGGAGATAAAGAAACAGGGAGGGAGGGGGGGGAGATAAAGAAACAGGGAGGGAGGGGGGGAGATAAAGAAACAGGGAGGGAGGGGGGGAGATAAAGAAACAGGGAGGGGGGGGAGATAAAGAAACAGGGAGGGAGGGGGGGAGATAAAGAAACAGGGAGGGAGGGGGGGGAGATAAAGAAACAGGGAGGGAGGGGGGAGAGATAAAGAAACAGGGAGGGGGGGAGATAAAGAAACAGGGAGGGAGGGGGGGAGATAAAGAAACAGGGAGGGAGGGGGGGAGATAAAGAAACAGGGAGGGAGGGGGGGAGATAAAGAAACAGGGAGGGAGGGGGGGGAGATAAAGAAACAGGGAGGGAGGGGAGAGGATAAAGAAGCAGAGAGGGGGGGGAAGAAAGAAACAGGGAGGGGGGTAAAGAAACAGGGAGGGGGGGTAAAGAAACAAGGATGGGGGATAAAGAAACAGGGAGGGCGGGAGGGGGGGATAAAGAAACAGGGAGGGAGGGGGGATAAAGAAACTGGGGGGGGAGAGGATAAAGAAGCAGGGAGGGGGGGAAGAAAGAAACAGGGAGGGAGGGGGGGTAAAGAAACAGGGAGGGAGGGGGGATAAAGAAACAGGGAGGGAGGGGGGATAAAGAAACAGGGAGGGGGGATAAAGAAACAGGGAGGGAGGGGGGATAAAGAAACAGGGAGGGAGGGGGGGATAAAGAAACAGGGAGGGAGGGGGATAAAGAAACAGGGAGGGAGGGGAGATAAAGAAACAGGGAGGGAGGGGGGATAAAGAAACAGGGAGGGAGGCGGGGGAAAGAAAGAAACAGGGAGGGGGGGTGATAAAGAAACAGGGAGGGGGGGGTGATAAAGAAACAGGGAGGGAGGGGGTGATAAAGAAACAGGGAGGGAGGGGGGGATAAAGAAACAGGGAGGGAGGGGGGGATAAAGAAACAGGGAGGGAGGGGGGAAGAAAGAAACAGGGAGGGAGGATAAAGAAACAGGGAGGGAGGAGGGGGATAAAGAAACAGGGAGGGAGGGGGGGAAGAAAGAAACAGGGAGGGGGGATAAAGAAACAGGGAGAGGGGGGAAAAAGCAACAGGGAGGGGGTGATAAAGAAACAGGGAGGGAGGGGGGATAAAGAAACAGGGAGGGAGGGGGGAAGAAAGAAACAGGGAGGGGGGATAAAGAAACAGGGAGGGGGGATAAAGAAACAGGGAGGGGGGATAAAGAAACAGGGAGGGAGGAGGGGGATAAAGAAATGGAGGGAGGGGGGAAGAAAGAAACAGGGAGGAGGGGGGATAAAGAAACAGAGAGGAGGGGGGATAAAGAAACAGGGAGGAGGGGGGATAAAGAAACAGGGAGGGGGGATAAAGAAACAGGGAGGAGGGGGTAAAGAAACAGGGAGGGAGGAGGGGGTAAAGAAACAGGGAGGGAGGGGGGGATAAAGAAACAGGGAGGGAGGGGGGGAAGAAACAGGGAGGGGTGGGGAAAGAAACAGGGAGGGGGGGAAGAAACAGGGAGGGGGGGAAAGAAACAGGGAGGGGGGAGAGAGGGGGAGAAAGAGTGACAAGGGAGGGGGAGAAAGAGTGACGAGGGAGGGAGGGAGGGAGGGAGGGGGAGAAAGAGAGTGACGAGGGAGAGAGATTGACATCCATCACACACTCACACAACCATGCCACCCTTACACACACAGAAACACACAATTCATCCTTACACACACTCAATGCACCCCGTGCACACACACACACAATCACACAATCATGCAATCCTTACACACACAGAAACACACAATGCATTCCTTACACACACTCAATGCACCCCGTACACACACTCAATGCACCCCTTACAGACGCACACACTGCCTCCCGTACATACACAGAATCACACCTTGCAGCCCTTACACATACAAACACAGATTCACACAATGCATTCCTTACACACATATCAGGACATCCCCTACACACTCCACCCCCTGTGAACAAACTCATTGGTGGAACGTGAAGGTGGACCCTGGGACCCAGACCTTGAGCTGTGTAAAGGGCCCCCCAAAAATGGAGCTGCTTCCCGTTCTCACAGAACATTGATTTTTGGGACCAGTTACAAACAGCCTCCAGAGAGCCTGTTCTACACCAGACCAGTGGAGCCAGACGGCAGCTAGAGCCCATCACCATCCTCATCTGGTTGTAAGTAGGCAATCTAGTATATTATTTGTGGCACTAATCTCTAATTTACCTCACATTAAAGAAACACTATAGTCCCCAGAACCACTGCAGCTTAATGTAGTGGTTCTGGTGTCTATAGCCTGTCCCTGCAGGCCTTTTAATGTAAACACGGCGGCACTCCAGCACTGGCGTTAGTTAACATGGCAGAAAAATAATTGGAAATGGTTAGGGGGGCTACTAATAAGGATAGGGGGAGAGGGGTAGGTAGAAAAATAATATGAAGGGTTTAGGGGGGCTACTAATATGGATGGGAGGAGGGGGGAGGTAGAAAAATTATTGGAAGGGGTTAGGGGAGTACTAATATGAATGGAAGAGGTAGGGTGGGTTCTAATATGCATGGAAGGGGTTAGGGGGTTCTAATATGCATGGAAGGGGTAGGGGGTTAATATGCGTGGAAGGGGTAGGTGGGGTTCTTTTGTGCATGGAAGGGGTAGGGGTGGTTCTAATATTCATGGGAAGGGTAGGGGTGGTTCTAATCAGGAGGATCCCGGCGCTGTATCTGGGTAAGTAAAACCCCTTCCTTGTAGTGACCCTTTAATGTTATTATTTAATCATTTATATAGCGACTGCAAATTCCGTAGCGCTGTACAATGGGATAAACAACTCCTAGTTTTAGAATATACCCGGCGAGTAAAAATGCTATCCCCCCCAGATTTTTTTGGGTTCCTACGCCCATGCACAGCATTCTGGTTATGTTGTGGAAACACATTTATTCAGAGCTGCTCTATATAGGGAAAGCACTGTATTTGCCTTATGATATGTAGATATTGTCAGTGTTATTTTAAACTTACTTAAATGATTGTGAATATTCTATTTTCACTCACCACCATCAAAAGAATTAGACATAAGGAAAACAAATTTCCTTCTTCTTGTGCTTTTAGTGAATGCGTTAAAAAGGCTATGTTATATTAAAGGCTGTTGCAGGCTCGTGTTTGATGCAATGTATAGATTACGTTACAGTTACTCAATTATACTAGGTGGGATTTTCTTTCAGAAATAGTTTTCCCGTTGCCCTTTTCAGTCCCTCCATCCTAACCTCCAGCGTTTTTATCTTTCCTTCCAAAACACAGCTGCCATATCGTGTTTTTGAATTACTGTAAATTGTAGTTCAACTTTCGGCTTTCTACTCCCAAATATGTTTGTTGCACCTTTGCACATTTTTATTTTTAGTAATCCTGGCCTCATAAATCTATTCTGTCTGCCCTATTCAACAAACTTAAAGGGGCCTTGTCGAATTTTTTTTTCTGTCTTTTGGATTCTTTCCTTATCCACCTATATTTTATTGATTATACTCTCTTCCTTGATACTTGCCTTTATTTATGCTTACTTTCTTTTCTTATTTGTGCTGTATCTTAATATCTGGGTGCCTCCGTTTTGTTCTCCTCGTCCTACGATGTCTGCTGTCGGACCTCATGCGGGATAGATTTTACTGATGGATTGTGGGTAAATTTGATTGACAACTGAAACAGAACCTTCCTTTAAGCTCCGACCATTGTCAAGTTTTATCAACCTGACTGCTTTACCTGAGGAAAGTTGGTTCCAACTTTTTTTTAAATGCATTTTATGAAAACATATATGCTTTAAAGTGTTTACCTTTTTTCTTCAATAAATCAATTTTACGTGAAGTCATCAGGTTGTTGCAGCAATCGTTTTAGGAGTTGCAATTCAGGTGGTAGCTTTCTATTATAAAAACTTTCAAATTAAGTTTAACTTCCTGAAATTCCTGCTGTGCATGTATTTATCACATAAGCTCAACATTGACATTGAAATTTAAGGGAGCACTGTGATTGGCTCGGTCGCTTCCTGGTCTTTTCAGAGGTCACATCAGAAGCTTCAAAGCCTGGGGATATTCTGCAGTTGCAGGAACGTCAAATATGAGTAACATTTTATATTTTATGAATTTTAATGTATTGTTTTTTTTTCTTCAAATATTTTAATACATTATCTATAAAATCTGTTCATGAACAATATATCTACTAAAGTCTGGAGTGTCCCTTTAATACACTGATTTTCTCGAGGTGATTGTTGTGTATCTTGGTTGTGTGAAACACATATTTCGCCAACATTCAGATTTCTATCACACCACGTACGTACCTTGCTTAAAGGACCACTCTAGGCACCCAGACCACTTCAGCTTAATGAAGTGGTCTGGGTGCCAGGTCCTTCTAGGGTTAACCCATTTTTTCAGAAACATAGCAGTTTCAGAGAAACTGCTATGTTTATGAATGGGTTAAGCCTTCCCCCTATGTCCTCTAGTGGCTGTCTCATTGACAGCCGCTAGAGGCGCTTGCGTGCTTCTCACTGTGATTTTCACAGTGAGAGCACGCCAGCGTCCATAGGAAAGCATTGTGAATGCTTTCCTATGTGACCGGCTGAATGCGCGCGCAGCTCTTGCCGCGCGTGCGCATTCAGCCGACGGGGAGGAAAAGAGGAGGATCGGAGGAGGAGAGCAGGAGGAGATCTCTCCGCCCAGCGCTGGAAAAAGGTAAGTTTTTACCCCTTTCCCCTTTCCAGAGCCGGGCGGGAGGGGGTCCCTGAGGGTGGGGGCACTCTCAGGGCACTCTAGTGCCAGGAAAACGAGTATGCTTTCCTGGCACTAGAGTGGTCCTTTAAACCACGGGGGAATACAATTAGCTGAAATGAGGAAGCGGAGGATATAAGCTGACAAGCTGAACAGCACAATATTTCTCTGGATGAATAATTGACTCTGTGTTTTTATTAAAATATACCTCTGTTCTCCTGGCATAAACATATCATCACCGTGTTCCATGTAAAATCAACATCAGATTCCACAACATGGTTACCTCAACAGCATTAGAGGAACACAGACTAAACTAGAATGGTTTTAAAGCACAGACCAAATATATTTCCCCCTTTAAAGCCAAGCATAAAGTACCCTCTTGTTTCTTAAATATACAGATATTTTACGCCTGCCAAAAAAATAATTTTACAACCAAAACGTTGTGTGTTTGTTGCCCAGTCTGGTAATTCTATGCTACTGGTGTCTTCAGGGAAATCAGAGGAATACTATCTTATTCGGGGAGACTTCATTACATGGTAATAAATCATGATCTAATTATTCCTAAGAGAAATAGCAGACTACACATTTAAATTATTATTGCTCTCATTTGATTCCCAATTAAATCTATGGATCTAGATTGAGGTATACTCCAAAATATGATGTAAGGGGGGTCGCCATTCTCATTCGGTCAGTCTTGTTCACTGATTGGAGAACTTGACTTTGTCAGGCACTACGTCAATACAAAATAACACAACGACAAATTTTTGCTAATCTATTTTGGTTCCTTTAGGTTCTGATGTAAGCAACTTTTTAGCACCTCAACTTTTATAAACAGCATAAACAGTCAGATAAAAAAAAATAGGAAATGACCTATAATGGTGTACCAAAAAACGGGACACCAGGGAACTAAGTCATCAGGATGGCGGGGAATTCGGGACTATTGGGAGGCATGTCTATTGGAGTAGTACTAAAACATCCTATTATATAAATTTACATAGGGGTTTGGGATAGTGCACATGGATAGTTTTGTACCATTTTTGTCTGTATAAAACCATGTGGTTTATCATATCTCTCTAAGGGAACACCGGCTTTCTTAGCTGGTTCTTAAACAGTGTATTAATGCAGGGGGTGGCACTAGGGACTCAGGTTAAGGTTACTTAGAGTGTTATTTTAAAGGGAACCTACCACCAGTTACCTGACCCCTGCTGCCCCCGTTGTGATCTCATTGCAGAAGTAAGTGACGAACTTCTTTAATACACAGACCTCAGGTCCTCCCTTGCTCCTCCTTGCCCTTCAATGATTTGCACTGCTTAGGGACACTTCCCAAAAGAGAGCAAAGCTCCTCAATGAAGCTGACATTCTAACTTCATTGCCAGCATGCAGGCATCTAAATGGAATGACTGGTTGCTATACTCTCTAGCCCAGGGGTGCCCAAAAGGACGATCCCCAGATGTTGTAGAGCTATAACTTCTATGATGATTTGAAAGTCCTTGCATGCCTTTAGAATGACAAAGCATCTTGGAAGTTGATGACTTAAACCATTTAGGGATCTACCTTTTGGGCACCCATGCTATAGCCAGTGCTATCATAGCAACCACAACACCTGTGCGGTGGTTGCTATGGATAGAGAGCAGAAGGGCTGCCTGTGAGAGATCTCTTCTGCTTTCCCTGTCAATCAAGTCTTTGCCATACAGTCCATGCTTAATAATTTATTGACAGCTGGAGAACAAAAATAATTTCAAAAAAGGTTTTTCTCCAAATCTATAGATTTGCTAGCAAAACTGCTAGCTCAATGTATAAATGACATTGTATGCTCTTTGAAAAAAGTAAAACTAGTTTTGGGCACGAGTGGTGATCTTTAACTTTCTATAGAACTTTTGAGCTTAAACCAAAAGCAGTGATTTGTGTGGACACAGCAAGGGATGTGGGAGTAGTAGTTCAATTTTCATTTTTCTCCCATAGAAATTTAACAGCTGAACTTCGACTCAGCAGGATTGTCTTTACATCAGTGGGAAACACTGACATTTGGGAGAGAAAGGAAGTTAGAACGACAGACAGACAGACAGAGACAGACAACCACTCCGTGTATGATCTCTCTGTATCCAAAAACTCTGCAGTAAAACCTTTAAGAGCACAAACCAAAGATGTGTGGCAAAACCATGCCAGTCTGGTTAATGAGTAATCTCATTAACTCTCCCTTAATGCAAGTAACGTCACCACAAGCCTCAATATATCCACTTATCTGCTGTTCATAATTATTACGTGTCCCGTTCTGTGTTCCATCTGCTTCTGTAGTTTAGGTAAAACAAAGCCAATAAATCAATAATGCTATGCTTGGCTGCAAAGGACCTTAATTCCATTAAATAAGCTCTGTTTACTGAGCAAGCTCTATTAACACAGCATTATGCCAGAAATTAAATGGCCTGTCCATTTAACGCTGCTGGGAGATCCTTTACAAAATTATTTGTTTTAAGAGTGTGTACTGCTAGCTTTAATCTGGACTGGTTTTCTACGCTAAATTCAGCAGGGATTCACACACTAAAACATGCAGTAAATTGACAAGGGAGTTTGCATTAAAGGGACACTCCAGGCACCCAGACCACTTCTGCCCATTGGAGTGGTCTGGGTGCCAACTCCCACTACCCTTAACCCTGCAAGTGTAATTATTGCAGTTTTTTTTAAACTGCAATAATTACCTTGCAGGGTTAAGTCCTCCCCTAGTGGCTGTCTAGCTGCTCACTGTTAAAAAAAAACAAAAAAACCCTAGTATCCCCCTTCCCGTGCGCCCACCCATGCCGAGCTAGTGGGGGCTATTAAACTGAACGGGGGACCTATTGCCCCCTGCCCCTGCGGGTGGGGGTCCTAAATAACAATAAGGAGGAGTGCTATTGTCCCCCCCTGGTGGGGGCCCTAAATTACAATAAAGGGGTGGGACCTATTGTCCTCCGCCACGGCCACAACCCCTGAGCGGCGGTGGGGGCCTTAACTGAAAATGTCGAGGGGGGGGGAGCCTAGTGGTCCCCAAACCCCTAGTCACACCCCACCCAAAAAAATAATAAACCCCTACCTACCCACTCACCCTAAAAACAGTGAGGGGAAAACAAGAGAACTAAATACCTGTAAAAACTAAATAAAACTTACCATTTGATGTCTTCTTTTTTCTAAAATCTTCTTTATTCAGCCACAAAAAAGGCCAAATAAAAGTCCATAATACTAGTCACACTTAATGAAAACAAAATGAAAAACCCGAGCGCAAAAAACAACAACATATGACGGAAAAAAAACTCAGATGCTAAAAAATTATCCATCTTCGCCCATGGAGGGCATGGCGCAGAAGGAGCTTTGCAGGGTGGGGAAAGGCTTATAAAGAGCTCTGATTGGTGGGTTTAAGCCAACCAATCAGAAGGTTCTGACAGGTAAATGAAGAGACTGACAGGCAAGTCTCTAAATGTACCTGTCACAGCACTCTGATTGGTTGACTTGAAATCCAACCAATCAGAGTGCTTTGTGTCATTTTACAGAGCGTGGGAAAGCTCCTTGGAATTTTCCCATGCTGTGTAATTTGACTCATAACTCTCTGATTGGTTGTTTGGTAGCAAGATGAAGAGTGCGCTAACTTGGACCGGAAGTAAAGACAGAACGAGGCTTGGAATACAGAACTGAAACCGAAGAATAGGAAACAGCTGAGTGGGAACTCCATCCTTCCTGTGATTGGCTGATGGCACCCAGGGGGAGGGACAAACCGGGAGATTTAAACTCTCACTTGACATTGAGAATTTTTCAATTACAGACAAATCTTTGTTTCCCTGAGGAAGTCCATGCATATGGAAGAAATGCATAGGGCTTATACTGTATTATAATTAAATTATATTCTTTCATTTGTTTGTTGTTTATTTATTTTACATATTTGTTTACATCACTATTTTAATCTATATGCTGCTGCTCCTGACCTTCTGAGGATCCTATCCTGAAGGAGGACCCGGTGGTTATGGTGATATGTGATATTTTTTTTAACCATCTTGTAAGTAGATTCAATAAATTGTTCATTTTTGATATAAGAAGATCTACTCTATGTGTCCATTCTTCTCTCTCCCTATATATGCTTTGGATATGGAGTAAGAGAAGAGAGAAGATAACAATATTGGAGGAGCTTAAGGCCTTCTATCGGTCAATTTTCTGTGAGTGCAACATTAAATAGACTTTAAGCTCCCACCGGACCTTATTACACTATTTTAGTTTTTTCTTGTTGTATATATATATATATATATATATTCTTGTGTATATATATATATATTTTAAGAAGACCTGGGATGTAACATTAGCCTTCATAGTACGCTAAATCCTGAGGGTAGAGGTTGGTGGATGAGGAGATGTTTAACCTTGCAAAGGGGGCCAGGCGCATAAGAATTAAACCTCTGGTGAGAATTGCATGTATGCTAACCAAGGTGCCTAACTATTTTGGTAATAGTGATAGGTATGAGTTAGGGATGAGGTCATTTCATCCATCAGTTTAATGGATTCTACTTTTTGGATCCAATCCCTGATCGTTGGTGCATTATCTTTTTTCCAGAAGATTGGAATTATCAAATTCGAATTATCAAATTCGAATTATCAAATTCGAATTATCAAATTCGCTGCCGTGATAAGGTGGTTCAGCAGCATTTGTGTAGGTTTAGGAATATTGTGAAGGAAGAGCAAGAACAAAAGTATTTTGGGGGATAGGGAAAGTTCAATACCCGTAATGGAAAGCAGTATTGTGGTAAGTCGCGCAGGTGCCATCTAGAGACCCTTTTATAGTTGCTCTCATGGGCAAAGTTGCTAATGGATGTGTGGAATATGTTGGAAAATAGCCTGTTGCCTTCTGAGTCAGTAAAATATTTATTTAATTCTTGACATCAGGTGTCCACGAATGTAGGTTGGGAAGGTATCATATCTCGTAATATGAATTTGTACAATAGTGATAAGTGATTCGCTTTTATGGAGTGGTCTTTACAAAGTTTCTCAAATAGCGTTTGGTCTCTGTTTCTGGTGGGCAATGAGTGTTGAGAAGTAAAGAAGTGTTTGAGTTGGTTGTAGTGGAATATTTGGAGTTGGGATGTATTCTGGCCTCTAGACAAATCCAAAGACGGTTATATGGATGTAGCCAGGATCTTTGGGGCATTCCCATCTCATTTGGATTTTTCAGGTTATTTACTAATATGAGATTTGCAGGAAATGCAAAGTGAATTTTAAATGAAACGCCAAAATAACCAAACTGAACACATAATTGATTTGGAGAAATGTTCTAAATTAGATATTTTGGACTAAATTTTAAAAATCGCATTGATTTCACTTTGAATACATTCTCGACAATTCTCAGTTTAGTGAACAATCCAGGGCATCATCACTTAGATCGTCTATGCCAGCATACAAAAGTGTGTTCCGTTTCAAATACAGGTTTCTTGCATCTTTTATTCACAAATTGATGTGGAGTTTGCTCTTCTGGAAAGCCTTCTGGAATGAAATAATTCGGTCACAATAAGACCAATGATGAAAGTCTGTCTTCTATGATGTATTTAATATGCTGTACATTAGATAACATTACTCAAACTTCTGGTTCTCGATAATTTTGTGGAATACTCAATGTATCCACAACCTTACTGTAAAGGATCCTGCTATCCGTCCAGCGCTGATCCTTGTAGCGATTCCCGAAATCCAAGCTGAATAGAGTGAAGTAGTGATTTTGGCTCCCAATCCCCCAAACATGAGACTTCATGAAGGGGTAAAACAATGTGTTTATTGATGGCCAAACTCAGCCCTTTTATGATGGTCTCCCAGCAAGGGAACTCCCACATGGGACCTTGTGGAAGACTTTAACAAAATATACAGAACCAATCACTGTACAGTACACTTATTATACACACCCACAGGAAGAGTGTAACCACTCCTCTCTATCCTGGAGATAATTAACTTAAGTGGTTGAAGAGAACCTAATTATCTCCAGGCAGAGAGAAACATATTCTTTTTATTTTTTAACCAAACAGTATTAAAATACATAACTTATATTTAACCGAACGTAGTCCCCATATTCCACATACCCCCAGATAGCTTGGATCTGAACGCATATTATAGGCGAATAGCGCTCAGATCCCACGAACACAGTTCTCAATAACGTCGAGTAAAGTTTAAGTTCACCAGTTGTTCGTGTAATTCAATCCGAAGAGAGTTCCATAATTGTAGCTACCTGGGGTCGGTATGTCCTAGGTGAAAAGAAAATCCCGAACGGCAAGGTGATTAACATGTTCGGGAGATATTAACTGTATGAATGAGGACTCAGTACTTATCAGCGGTGGGTGGCAAAATAAGTGTCCGAAAATACAGGGAGTGCAGAATTTTTAGGCAAATGAGTATTTTGACCACATCATCCTCTTTATGCATGTTGTCTTACTCCAAGCTGTATAGGCTCGAAAGCCTACTTCCAATTAAGCATATTAGGTGATGTGCATCTCTGTAATGAGAAGGGGTGTGGTCTAATGACATCAACACCCTATATCAGGTGTGCATAATTATTAGGCAACTTCCTTTCCTTTGGCAAAATGGGTCAAAAGAAGGACTTGACAGGCTCAGAAAAGTCAAAAATAGTGAGATATCTTGCAAAGGGATGCAGCACTCTTAAAATTGCAAAGCTTCTGAAGCGTGATCATCGAACAATCAAGCGTTTCATTCAAAATAGTCAACAGGGTCGCAAGAAGCGCGTGGAAACACCAAGGCGCAAAATAACTGCCCATGAACTGAGAAAAGTCAAGCGTGCAGCTGCCAAGATGCCACTTGCCACCAGTTTGGCCATATTTCAGAGCTGCAACATCACTGGAGTGCCCAAAAGCACTAGGTGTGCAATACTCAGAGACATGGCCAAGGTAAGAAAGGCTGAAAGACGACCACCACTGAACAAGACACACAGGCTGAAACGTCAAGACTGGGCCAAGAAATATCTCAAGACTGATTTTTCTAAGGTTTTATGGACTGATGAAATGAGAGTGAGTCTTGATGGGCCAGATGGATGGGCCCGTGGCTGTATTGGTAAAGGGCAGAGAGCTCCAGTCCGACTCAGACGCCAGCAAGGTGGAGGTGGAGTACTGGTTTGGGCTGATATCATCAAAGATGAGCTTGTGGGGCCTTTTCGGGTTGAGGATGGACTCAAGCTCAACTCCCAGTCCTACTGCCAGTTTCTGGAAGACACCTTCTTCAAGCAGTGGTACAGGAAGAAGTCTGCCTCCTTCAAGAAAAACATGATTTTCATGCAGGACAATGCTCCATCACACGTGTCCAAGTACTCCACGGCGTGGCTGGCAAGAAAGGGTATAAAAGAAGAAAATCGAATGACATGGCCTCCTTGTTCACCTGATCTGAACCCCATTGAGAACCTGTGGTCCATCATCAAATGTGAGATTTACAAGGAGGGAAAACAGTACACCTCTCTAAACAGTGTCTGGGAGGCTGTGGTTGCTTCTGCACGCAATGTTGATGGTGAACAGATCAAAACACTGACAGAATCCATGGATGGCAGGCTTTTGAGTGTCCTTGCAAAGAAAGGTGGCTATATTGGTCACTGATTTGTTTTTGTTTTGTTTTTGAATGTCAGAAATGTATATTTGTGAATGTTGAGATGTTATATTGGTTTCACTGGTAAAAATAAATAATTGAAATGGGTATATATTTGTTTTTTGTTAAGTTGCCTAATAATTATGCACAGTAATAGTCACCTGCACACACAGATATCCCCCTAAAATAGCTAAAACTAAAAACAAACTAAAAACTACTTCCAAAAATATTCAGCTTTGATATTAATGAGTTTTTTGGGTCCATTGAGAACATGGTTGTTGTTCAATAATAAAATTAATCCTCAAAAATACAACTTGCCTAATAATTCTGCACTCCCTGTAGTTCCAGAGGATTGTTGTCTTTCCACCGCTGGGCGCTCGACGGTTTTAAAATGGCGACTGCCACGTGTTCGTCAAACGAACGAGGGCCACCATGCCTTTCGTCAATTACCTTGCGGTTTACCGCAAGGTCTGGGAGGTAAATGAGGGGCACACGACCTCAGTGGGAGGTCGGGTGCTTCGGTAGTTTTGTTCGGTTCTACACTACACTACACGAATTAGGCGTATATACGCATGGTTAAACGAAATGCTGTTTCTCTAAGGCTTGTTAAACAGGGATTTCGTTACACTTACAACCTATTTCACACAACATTCACTGAGGCAGTAGAACTCCATAAATTCCTATAAATTAGAGTGTGACTCTGCCTTGATCCAGTATCAGGCAATGAAAAAGTGAAGAGTTTTGGTGCCAGAATATTTCTGCCCTTGATCCATTTATTTTTTTAGATCTTCCACTTTATTATCGATACCTATCATCCCTTACCTTACCGTTCCTACACGTTCATCTACTTTTCCCATGTTACTCAACTTCTGGTTTGTTCTCCTCCTCTATGTGTTCCCTTCTAGTCTTAATTTACCTTATTTCCCCACTAACCCCTAATCTTTTTTCTTTACTTCACTCCGACCCACAACCTTTGCCCCACTTTCTCTGCCTCCAGTCCATACAGCCATACATTCAATTCCTATTTCTCTCCCTTGTTCACCATTCATTTTGTACTTCATCCAGTCCCTTTTGATGACCTCTGCTTCCGTTTTTTTAAAACAACACGTGTTAAGGTCCAGATCTGTTTAGTATTTATGTCAGATCTGTGAATGTTTTTTTTTTGTTTTGTTTTAAAAGCACATTTCTTCAGGGTTGGATCTATTAGTATGCATGTCTGAAGAGCTAGATCAGTGCTTATTAATGTCTAACAGGCTATATCTGTTACCATTCATGTCTGGAGAGTTACATTAGGAGAGAGAGAGAGAGATGGAATTTAACTTACATAGTGAATTATATGATTGTAGTGTCCCTTTAAGGGGACTGTTTGTAACAAACGATACCATGCATGGTAATACTGACTTTGATGCAGCACAGTAGTATACATATATTATAAAATAGCTGTCATATCTAAGTACCACAGTCTAGGGCAGGGGTGACCAAAAGGTAGATGCCCAGATATTTTAAAACTACAGCTTTCATGATGCTTTGTCATGCTTCGTTATTCTAAAGGCATGCAAAGCATCATGGGAGTTGTAGTTCTACAACATCTGGGGATCAACCTTTTAGGTACACTGGTCTAGGGAGTAAAAGAGAACTGTCACTAAAATTACACAGGATATTAAATATTATAATTATCTCTATTATTAACATATATGTTTGTGAAGTGTGAAAAAAATTATATTTAATGTAGAAATTCACACCTCCCTATCCTGCAACTGGGCGCCTCCATCTTAGCTCCCTGTCAATCATTGTTATAAGTTCTGTCCTTTACAAGCATACAGAGAAGGGGAGAAATGAAACAATGTTTGATGTTTCCTCCTCATTTGCAATGTTTGCCCCGGCTGTGCCTGGATTGAAATTACTTTTCCGCAATTTGCAGTTGATTTTCCATGTTTTATTCAACAGTAATTTCCAGAGAAGTGACTTGTCCCCTTTAAGGTTACAATGTCACTGAGTTCAGATAAGAAAAAAGATAAGTGTAACCTCAACCATAACTGCTACCCTCAACATTGAGCTACAAGGACGATGGTGACTCTTTGTAGAACCACTTGAAGAGAATTCACCCACTTACAATAATTTTCATATTTTTTGGCAAACTCTCAAATTAACTTTAAATCGCTTGTCACTTCTCTCCAGTTCCCACTTTATTTAAAAAAATAAAAATAAATCACTCTTGACATCGCTATGGAAAATGTTGTCCAAGTTTTTCGAAAAAAGGCAGCTTTGGTTTTCAACTTCCGACACACCACAATTAAAATGATTTCCTCCTGCCACACCTATGCCCATCATCGTGAGAGACACACAATGGTTTTATAGATACATGTTCACTATTAGAAAGGTTTTGGAAAGCAACAAAAATATCTTGCCTACCTTTAAATTATCGGACTAGTATCAGAAAAGACAATGTGCGATAAATGTTGCATGGCCAAAGAGGTCCACATTTCAAGAGCTCCCACTGCAATAATGCAATATCCTCCAGTTGATGACTATGTGTAGTCAACCTAAATATCATACACCAACTGTATTGGATCATTGCACAATTTATTCATATATTACATAATCTTCTTTCTAGCCTTGATATCCCTATGCAAACCTCTATTTTAATGTTTATTTTATTCTTTTTTTTTTCTTTCTTACACATTACTGTTTATGTGTTGTTATGTAAAACCAAAACACACAAACAAAAATCCAAAACTATTTGAAAAATTACCAAATCATTAGTTCTGGGAGTTATGCACATGTTATGCACATGTTATGCACATGTTATGCACATGTTATGAAAAATGAAAGTTGTTTTACCAACTCTCTATTATGTCCTGTTCTGCAACCGAAAGTATTTTTTAAACAGCTTGTCATTGTTAAAGCAATGGCCCTTCGACACAATTCTTTCTACCACTTCGTATAAGCCTGTCCCTTTGCAATGACATTTAGCAATGTTCTTGAAAGACTTGTTCCAGAGTTTCTTGAAGAGAAAAGTGATGTTAAAAGAGTGTGGCGGCAGAGGAATTTTGATGGGTCCTTTCATTCTGCGAATTGTTGTTCTTTAACATCTTTTGTTTATTCTATAGCATAGTTACTAATCTGTTGCATTATGTAATAATAATAATAATAATAATAATAATAATATTAATAATTATAAATAACTGAACCTTTTGAATGCCTTGTGGCCGATAACATGCTTGCATTGCCATAACAAACAGATTACACCATCCCAATGAAATTATAATTTACTGTCGAGATGGGTTGAACACATTCTCAAACTTTAGCTGATTTTCTAATTGGACAATTTTATTTTTCGAGTCTAGGCCCTACATATGTCCTAAAGTCACTGAGACCACTTCATCTCAGTGAAGTGGTCTGAGTGCAATGATCCTGTAAACATTTTTTTATATAATGACATGACATTGACAGTGAAAGTGACAGAGGAAATTGCAGGTACATAACAGATCATGTTGAGAGACTTGCACTTTTCTATGTATAAATCATTCAAGAGGCAAGAACCCCAGAGTAACCTCTACCTCACATACCTGTCTCTTGCTCTCTCCTATAGGGCAGCATTCTACTCTCTCCTCCAGCTCTGCTTCACTCTCACCTTATTTGATTGCTATTTCCTGTCCTATTGTGTTTTATACCCCACCTCCTATAGACTGAAAGCTCGTTTGAGCAGGGTCCTCTTCAACCTATCGTTCCTGTAAGTTTTCTTGTAATTGTCCTATTTATAGTTAAATCCCCCCTCTCATAATATTGTAAAGCGCTACGGAATATGTTGGCGCTATATAAATGGCGATAATAATAATACTATAGTAACCCCAGACATGGGCAAAACATTGAACAAAGATAATGGCAAGCTTGTGGTATGCATATCTAGAAGAATATACTTTTTGATAGTTTACTAAACAAGGGTATATTGCTGCTTGTGCTGAGGCCAATGTATGGAAATTACCAGAGAATTTAAGCAATGCTGCTAGATTAACAACGGCCTAGCTAGAAATACCGCCAGTAGGTCTGTATAGTAATCTATACTTACACTAGGCCTGCGTGTCAGACAAAGAACAGATGGAATCTTAGGCAATCAAACCATAAACAAAAAGGGGGGTGAGAAATAACCTACAGCAAACAGTATGGCAGCTAAGTAGCTTAATAATACATGAATTAATATAATGCCAGCTGTTAGGAGCTAAGTGGCTGAAAAACACATGAATTAGCAAAATGTCAGCCTATGCCTAGACAGTGTATACTGAGTGAGCTGTTGACCAATGACAGGCTTGAAATGGTAAACAGCATGGCACGTTGAGATCCTCTGGTCTTGCGCCCCCAGCTCCAGTTATGATCAGGGAGCTGTAAGGCAGATTTAGCAGCCTCTTCACGCTGCTTGCACACGGATAGCTCCATGTTAAGTGCCTGTGGGTCGCCTTCTGTGATCTTTCCCTCCACACCTCTCTGCTCAGGAAGCTGATGTTTGGTTGAGGAGCAGGGACGCAGGACCCCTCCAGGAATAGGAAGCACCAGAAAATTGATCGGTAAGTTGAGCTACTTAGCTCTCTCCTACAACTTTTTCCCGAAGCATGTGTACCGATCCTCATAAGCCAGCAAAGAGACCTTCTTCCACTGCAGGTGCACCTTGCTGCTGCGTGCTGTTTAGGAAAAGAAATTGCTGCCATCTTAGGTATGTTTAGCGGTTTGGTCGTGGTTGCCTATATAGGGTGGCAGGCCCAGTAGACTAGTGTGCTGGCGGGAACTGGGATGATCCCCACCGGTGCAGAGAGGGGGGGAATGGGACCAGTCAGTTGCACCTTAGAAGAGCCAGTGTGTACAAGGAAGAAAGGCAGCGGCCGTCCACCTTGCTCCTCACTCAGCTAGGCCTCAAGTTCCAAGGTCTCATTATGTTGATTCAGGCTTTAAAATTCCTTGATTTAGACCCAGCACCAGCATCAGCTGTCTCATAAGTAGCAGGTTCCTGCTTGTTGGCTCCCGATAGGTTCAAGCTCCGCTGATATTCAGCTCGTCAAGTCGAAGCCCTCAGGAGCTGCGGGCATGGGACAAGATTGCGGAGGTCTTCAACAGGGATGCTGACATCAACAGAGGCAAATCGGGCAGTGGAGGAGTCTTGGACCTGGAAATGAGGTACGTTATTTTTTTTTTTATACACTGCTAAAAAGAAAAATTATAGTCATTAAAAATTATTGTTATTTTCAGAACTATATGATCCCTTAGATTCCCATCAGCATGTTTTACAAATAAAACAAACAAAGAAGAGATGATTTAGTGCTTGTAAAATACTGGTATAGTTCAAGGGCAGCTTAGTCACCAAATCCGGAGCCTGTCTAATCCGGTGTAGAATCAGGGAAAGCAGAAGGGTGGTGTAGTGCCTACTATGTCCTTGCAGATGTGTAAAGATAAAATAAAGAGATTGATGGTGTAGTATATCAGGTAGAGTGATAGGAAGTTAGAAAATAAGTATTCCACTCACACTTTTTAGGAGCTTGGGTGTAGCTCCAACCTTTTGTGCTTGGGCAGAATGACCCCCGCCTAGGGATATGCTGTAATCCACGGGTATGCGGGTGGTTTTCCTCTTTGCGATGATATCTTTGTAAATATGTGGAAGGAGAATAGAGACAATATGGTGCAATATGTCAAGTCAAAAAGGAAGAAGAATAAGATAAAAGATTTGCACTTACATGCTATGGAGCCAGAATGTCGGCTCCCTAGATAGGGCTCAGAGTGGTATGATCCCCACTCTAGGATGTAATAGGGAGCACAATAGTGTTTAACTGAAAATGAAAGTATGAACTGAAGAATAAAAAACTTACTCACATTCAATGGAGCAAGTGAAGATTGCTCAGTCCAGTGGGTGTAGGTGTTTTTTGTCCCAACCAATGATCTAATAGTCCACAGAATTCAGCAGCAATCGGTGTGGTCCCATAAAAAAGTACTTTATTAATAAAAAAAAATATAAAAATAAAACAATAAAAATGGAATATACTTTGCATAAAATAATATAAAATACACTTATCGCTTTTCACCAAAAAGCTGGGTTTATCAAAAGTGTTGACAAATAATAGTCCACAGAGAGCTTTGCGGTCAAACATTTTTGCTACCTGTACCCCGAGCAAAATAATGTGTCTCCTTACTTCTCTCAGCAACATACTAAATGCTGAGAAAACAAAATAATTATTCAAAGACAGAGTCTTGAAACATTTGGGAGACATTCTGAATAAACATTTTAAAATCCCTATAGGCAGAAATTTTACAGACTTTCTTAGATCAAACCCCAGAGGTCTCACTTTTTTGGTTACTGACCATTTGCATACCCATATGAGACCTTGCAATTTCTATTGAAGATTGTATTAAACGGAAATTAGATGGATTCATTCCCTAAGGATTGAATGATATATTTAGCTTTCGTGCCTTTTTGGAACGGGAGGGTTTAATTTGCGTATCCAAGATGGAAAGAAAAGGGGCCTACTCTTTGATACGTTTTTCATAATTACTTAACTTCTTAGTTCTTTGTTACATTTAGAGGTTATGATGTTTATATATATATTTTTTTTATTTAACTCATGTACATTGGTAAATTCTTTAATAAATGTTATTTTATTTGTTACTCTCATTATGGAACCTTATTTTGTCCCTTTAATTGGCTTATATGTGACTTTGCTCTTTCAAAGGTGTGTGTGTATATGTAATATATTTATTTTGAATTTGTTTTATATAAATCTTTTTTAAATTTTTTACTTCTTTTTTCCTTTATGGATCTTATTTTAATTTTGTTTTGCACAAAACCTATTTAAGATTGCTCAGTACTTGAAGTTATTGAAGTTAACTGTACTGGAAGATTAAAGCATATGTATATTCACAGCTACCACACTGTAGTTGCTGTGAATACGTTGTAGTTGCGTGAATATTCCTGAGTGTGAGTCACACTTTGTTAAAAACCTGTAGGAATGGAGTGATAGATATCTCTCTATTCAGACAGTAGTGTATTGGCTAGGCAGCATTTTAGCAGCCTGGGATAGGTGCCTAACTTATCTTAAATGTAGTCATTGCTCCACCTGTAAAGGTCTGTTTCCCCAGAATTGCTCATTACATAACTTCATATATCTGTTTGTGAAAACTAGCATTTATTATGTAGTTTGTGGGATTTTTAAACTTGGCTTTATGTTAATTTATGACAACGCTCAAAAGGCCTTTTTTATTTTCAGTGCTGCATATTTTGGTGGTTAATATTCTAGCCCCCAGCGATATAGGGGGCTCCCGAGAGAGGACATGCATGCTTTGAGAACACAGAAAGCCAAATATTTCACTTATTTGCGATGTACTATCTTTAAAATGTAACATTGCACCAGTTGCCTGCAGCTATAAAGGCAACGAGAGAACTACTTAAACTATTCAGGGCCATATATTCCTAAACAGACCACAATGCCGAAGTCTCTTTTTGGCTGGTGGGATTCTTGGAGGGAGCACCTGCCAGGCTGAGTGATTCAAGGCTTGGCACGGCAAACTACACACATCACATCAGACACACATCTGCACTGTGTTTTCTATACTTATATAGACATGAGTAGGCATTAATTGCGTCTCCATTGTACTTACTGGGTGGAATGCTATGATAATATATTTTCTATCTCTGTTACACAAAGGCTCAACATTTCCAAAGTTCATTGGTGGCACAGACAGCATCAGTACATAATGTTTGTCATACAACGGCTAAACTAAGTTAATAAGAATTGAATGGATTAATCGGGGAACTATCATGAGAAGTTCAAGGAATAGTGATGTCGCAAACATAAAATTTTCCGTTCGCGAACGGCGAACGCGAACTTCCACAAATGTTCGCGAACGGGCGAACCGGGCGAACCGCCATAGACTTCAATAGGCAGGCGAATTTTAAAACCCACAGGGACTCTTTCTGGCCACAATAGTGATGGAAAAGTTGTTTCAAGGGGACTAACACCTGGACTGTGGCATGCCGGAGGGGGATCCATGGCAAAACTCCCATGTAAAATTACATAGTTGATGCAGAGTCTGGTTTTAATCCATAAAGGGCATAAATCACCTAACATTCCTAAATTGTTTGGAATAACATGCATTAAAACATCAGGTATGAAATGCAGGGGAGGACTGGGACTACCTAACCTCTATCTCTGCTACCTATCAGCCCAACTCGCACAAATCATAGAATGGCACTCACCGCCAGACACCCACAGGTGGGCAGACATAGGAACCCTGCTGATGGGCACAGACCTCCCACAATTCTGGATTTGGCTACCGAAAGCCGACCGACCAGAACTCCGCACAAGCTGCCCGGCAATCCTGAACTCGATCAGGATCTGGGACTCCACGGTGCACAAATACGCCCTCACACACCCAACCTCGCCTATCTCCACAACAAAGCATTCATACCAGGGCTGACGGCAAGGGACTTCCAAAACATAGAAAACACAAGTATACAACGATACCACCAACTATATCACGCAAACTCAAAACCTTCGACGAACTAAAATTATTATCCCCACTAACCACGAAAGACTACTTTCGATACATGCAACTGAGGGATTTTGCAACTGCACCGCAAATTCGTGCAGCAGCTATAGCCAAACGAACCTTCTACGAAACGCTATGCGCCACAGAAGGGCCACGTACCGGTCTCATCACGACCCTATACACACAACTAAGCGCGCCTTCTGATGAAACACACACGCCTACATATGTGGCACAATGGGAGGCAGACTTACAACAAACACTAGAGTGCGGGGAATGGCAAGACATCTGGGAGGCAACAGCTAAAGCCTCCATATGCGTGTTACACCAGGAACAAGGCTACAAGACCCTCATGAGGTGGTACACTACACCGGTTAAACAATGTAGGATGGGAAAAACAACCACAGACACATGCTGGAGGGGATGCAGGGACAAAGGCACATACCTCCACATGTGGTGGACATGCCCCAACGCAACCATCTTCTGGACAAACATAGCTTAACTCCAGTCAGAGATTCTTCATAAAAATATCCAACCAGACCCTTGGGCATTTCTAATAGCGAGACCACTAGACGACCTGACAAACAGAGAACAAAAGCTATTCAATAAGATAAACTTGGCCGCAAGAAGAGCCATGGCTCAGGCATGGCTACACACAGACATGCCACTCATAGAACAAGTGACCCACAAGATCAAAGATGCTCACATCATGGACAAACTGACAGCACAAGTCAGGGACACTTATCCAACGTTCCTTAAAATCTGGGAACCCTGGGAAGACTACACCAACCGTTGACAGAGACGAACCCACAATACAAGGACCCAAACACCCCCGACCCGACAGACCCATGAGACACGACGATCACTACCTCATCCACAGTATCTCCCCCATACCAAAGGCTCCTACCATCCCCATCTTCACCCCTCTATCTTACCCTTCTCTACTCTTTCCTTCTCACCTGTCCTTTCAAACAATGGATATTGCATGCAACAGCTAGAAATCACTCCTGATAAGTCACAAATGAGAAGACGCAATTAACAAATACGGAAGGCCACACAATGGTACCAGATGATATGAAGTCATGCTAACGTAACGCCCACGTCTCTAGGTAGACGACCCAGTAGCATAAAGCGTAACCCATAGCATGGTACTACATGTAAACAGAGTATACCCTTAGTTATATATAAGATCTGACGTTGCATGGTCCATTAACCGATCTACACAGGGAGCCCCTCTTTCTGGGAAATAGCAGTGTAAGAAAACACAAGTAAGTTGCCGCAAGTCTCCCAACCCGGAAACAAGCGAATCTACAGGGACCAGAAGTACTGAGTAGTATTGTTCTCATTGTTTTGTATTGTTTTATTTGTTCTATCAACTAACTCTTGATGACCCACAATCTAGGTGGGCACAAGAGAAAAACTGCAGGAATGCAAGTCACAAACTGGCACACAATACGCGAAAGAGAATTGCCTTACTAATCCATACTACTTTATAACTACGCAGTCATAGGCTTGTATTAACTGATATTCTTTCTTTCTGTAACTACCTTTGACGTATACCATATTTGTGATGCGATCGGCTTCTGCGTAAGCCTAACTATTATGCCATTGTGTTCCATGCAACACAAAAATAAAGAATAAAAAAAAAAAAAAACATCAGGTATGATGTTGTATCGATCAGGTAGTATAAGGGTTACGCCCGCTTCACAGTGACAGACCAAACTCCCCGTTTAACGCACCGCAAACAACTGCAAACAGTCCATTTGCACAACCGCAAACTCCCCATTTGCACAAGGTTGGATACGAAGCTAGCCATGTCCCGTTCCTTGTCCTCACTGATGACAACATCATCATCATCACACCGTACGTCCATGTGTGTAATGCTGCCTGACTGAGACATATCCCTGTTATCTACATCCTCTGGCAATAATGGTTGCGCATCACTCATTTCTTCCAACTGATGTGTAAATAACTCCTCTGACAGATCAAGTGAAGCGGCTGTGGTGCAAGTGTTGGTGGTGGCGGCAGGCGGGCGAGTGGTAACTTGAGAGGTGCCCGAAGCTAAGCTGGAGGAGGATGGTGCGTCAAGGCTCCGAGGGGAAGCTGTAGAAGATTGGGTGTCCTGTGTTAGCCAGTCAACTATGTCCTCAGAACTTTTCGAGTTCAGGTTACGTGGCCTCTGAACACTGGGCATTATTCTAGGGCCAAAGGAAATCACAGCACCACAACCACGACGGCCCCTGCAGGGTGGCCTGCCTCTACCTGTCATTTTTTTCGATTAGTGGTACTATGCGTGCAAGCTACTGTGACAACAGATATGAGTGGCACTGTGCACTGGCAGAAGTTGGCAGAGTAGACGCTGTAGGCCTGACACACACGCTTGCAGACAACTAACTGCTATTCAATCTATTACTGTCAAAATTGTAATTTTTAAATGTACACTACTGTTACACCAGATATGAGTTGCGCTGGTGTGACACTGGCAGGCCCTGAAACGCACATGTGCGAAGGAAACTGACTGCTATTATATTACAGTCAAAAAATATTTTTTTTTTGTTTTAAATGCAAGCTATTGTGACACCAGATATGAGTGGTTGCACTGGGCAAGTGGGCACAGTATACGCTGTGAGCCTGACACACACGCTGGCAGGCAGGCAACTGCAATTAGATTACACAGGGAAAAAAAAGCAGACTGATGTTCTAGCCCTAAAAAGGGCTTTTTGGGGCGCTGTCCTTACAGCAGAGATCAGATGAGTCCTTCAGGACTGTAGTGGACACTGAATACACTAGCCTAGCTATCGATTTCCCTATTAAATCAGCAGCAGCTACACTGTCCCTCCTCTCACTAAGAATGCAACTTCCGGGGGGCGGGGCCTAGCTGTCATGGAGGAAAGACGCACTTCGTGTGAGCTCCCTCAATATCTCACTTTAAGCAGCTATCAACAAGCGAATTTCACCCCAGAAAGGGATGACCCAGCAATGTTGCTCCTACCTGACCGACCCGACATGCTTAATAGCGGTCAGCAACTCGACAGAGTCTTACTTACCTCCGCATGGCAAGTGTGGCCTGGTGCTCACCGGGCGGGAGAGGCAGCCGATCTCCCGATCCTGGGATGCCCAGGAGCAGCTACTTCCCGGCAGGAGCTCCATAACCCCCCACCCCCTCGGACCGGTGGGGGTTATCCCGGTCCACCCCTGAGAGGATCTCTGGAGCTAATGGACGCACAGAGCCCAATATGGCGGCAGCCGCGTGTCCTCCTGGTACCAGCAAAGCATGGCAGGATATTGAGTCTAAGCTGGACAGACTCTTTAATCAATTTTGGAAGCAAATAACAAGCAGGAAGCTCCAACAAGCTCCACCACAGCCCCAACAAGCTCCACCACAGCTAAGCGAAGCAGTCCCCATTAAAATCCACCAACGCAAAAGGCGTCGAAGACGGGACCGGAGGCACAAACAGAAATGCAGAGCCTGCCCCAAGTCAAGCACTCGCCTCCACCTTAAGCCACCACAATCCCGCACCGGACGTGAAGCACCACCGGGACAGATCCGACCACCCAACATAACAAGCTTCCACCACCTCAAGCCGCGAACCCGGCACTCAGCCAGAGACTTGCCTTTGTTGTTCCAGGTATCAGGGACTCCCAGGTTCTGCACCTGGCGCCCAGAAGGGATCGGATGAGCACAAGCAGTAAACAGCAGCCTGCCAAGCATGTCCCACTATAGCCGATCCTCCACACCATGCCTTTGATCTCATGAACTGCTTTCTGCACATTAACTAATCGTAAAGTAGCAAGCGTTTAAACATGTCATTATTTCACCTCCTAAAGAGTTTATTGTCGTAGTTCCTTACATGCCTTTACCTTAACCGTTCATGTATTATGTTATTCACTAGTCTCATCTCATGGGGCAACTCACACTTGATTTATAACCAGTGGTGGAGCTGCTGATATAAATACACAGTTGATAACGTGCAAGCTACACCCTAAACATGACAGCCATCTTTCACAACAATGTACTGCTATATACTCATACCCTCAGTGCAACTAGCCATGATATACGCACGTTCAGCCTAGCATGCTCAAATATAACACACTTCTGTCTAAAAAAAAAAAAAAAAAAAAGAATGCAGCTTCCGAATGAATCTAAAATGGATGCTGTCCAGGAGGTGGGAGGGTCTGCTGCTGATTGGCTGTAATGTGTCTGCTGACTGTGAGGTACAGGGTCAAAGTTTACTCAATGATGACGAATAGGGGCAAACCGAACATTGAATATGTTCGCCATCCGTGGCGAACGCGAACAAGCTATGTTCGCCAGGAACTATTCGCTAACGAACCGTTCGGGACATCTCTATCAAGGAATACTTCAAGTACCAGAATCAGAACAGTGCACTGTTGTGGTTATGATGTCAGGAGTGCCCTGTGAACTTGCCATTGTAAGAAGTCTGTTTTAGATCTGAGCAGCCAAGCGCTGCTACCTGTCTCCACTACTTCCTTGGGGGAGAGCCGTGAGCTACTACCTAGGAATTTCCATTAGCTCTCCGAGCTAAACACTGATCACTCTCAACCAATGAACTAAGGCCTGCACTGCTAGTTGGGCGTCAGATCACAAGTCAAGCCATTTTAAAATGGTTTGACTAAATCCACTGGAGGGCATCATGACGCTCCTGGTGCCAAATCCTCCACAAAACTCTATAATGGTTATGGTGTTTTGTGTCTTCCTTTAATGTTTGATATGTCATACTACTGATTACGATCTGCTACTTGACTGCAGAACCAATAAACACATGACCCACAGAAACCCAATGTCCTCTTTTCCACTGAAGTTATAAATAGAGGCCGGAGGTAGGAATAAAAAACCTAATTTTTGAAAATAAATGGACCTTGCAAATGAACCTAGCAAAGTGGCAAATATAAATACGAAAATATATTTTTTCATCGTAGTTCCCCTCTAAGGGGTAACACATCAGCCTGACCACGTCTCATCCATATACCAAGTGAGGACAAATCTACTAAAGATCAACATATATAAAGGTTTATATACTAAAAAAATCAAACCAATTCTAAGTCACACTGGAGAAATAAACTCACACAAATTTCCTAATGGATTGTTTTGACCTGAATTTTGCAAATTGTTTTTAAATTCACCACAGTTCACTATTTAGAAAACAAACATTGTATTTATTGAAGACATAGGAGGTTTTAACAGCAAGATCTCCAAGTGTGTTTTCTGCTTAGCATGTGTTCATACGTGTTCTTTGAAAGAAACAGAGCTTAGAACACACGAATGCAAGGTTAACCGAAAGCACTATTACAAAAATATGGCATTTACACTCCTCCCAACATTTCAAATATACAAAGAGGTAATAAGGGACACATACTTTTTCTTTTGCAGGTGTGGGGGGGGACGTGGGAAAATTTTTTGCACTCACTTTTCTGGAGCTAAAGATCAGCTCCAGATCACAGCATATGGATGGTACAATTCCCTGTATATGGATAACAGGATGGTCTTGATTTCCTTTGGTATCGTATCCTTATGCCAATAACCCACGTGTTGTGTTCAGGATGATGCTCCAGATATACAGAGGATATAAAAGAACAGGAATAGTGCGCTCTATGTTAGTTTTACCACTGGTCCCAGCTTCAGACTCTGTAAATCAGTCCCTAGCCAGAGAAATTACACTTCTAAAACTGATTTACAGAGTCTGAAGCCAGAAGTCTGACCAGGGGTATACCCCCTTACTGCCAGCAACTTTTTAAATGGCATCTAAATGTTTTATTAACTGTAATGTCTTTAACCCCTTAAGACCACAGCCAAATGTACAAGTTGTGATCCAAACAAAACGTAAACAAAACCTGGCATTTGCGCTATATGTCTGTCCAACCGTAATTCACCTCTTTCATATTATGTGCATCCACACTTATTATATAATATTTTATATATTAATTATATATATATTTAATCAATATCATTGTACGTGTATTTTGATATTAATATATATATATATAAAATTATGTATATATTAATATTAAAATACACGTAGACAGTGTATGTATATTTAGGTGTATGTGTGTATATGTGTATATGTGTATATACCAAAAAAGAGAATATAGGATGCACTCACAGGACTTTGTGAAAAAAAAATCTGTTGTTTTATTTAATCAAGGTGCAAACCAAAAACCGACGTTTCGACCTCTGCAGGTCTTTTTCAAGGTTACTGTAACAAGCAAGATAATATCTATATATACATAAAGTGTAAGTGCACTTACCAATAATTTTCATTGTGAATCCCTTCACCGGTACCAGGAAGTGAGATAGGACCGCCTACGTGACGTCATTACGTCATTACGTCCGGCGGAATGCTAAGTGGTTTCCATAGGGACATATAGACTACACATATAGAACCCGTGTCTATGAGAGAAAGTGAATCCAAGGTTGTAATAAAGGAACAACAAGATGGAAGAAATTTAAAGCATTTAGAAAGTATAATAAGCAAATAAAATGATGCCTACTTAATCCCCATAACACTTAACCAACTGTGAAGGTGACAAAATGTGTCTGCAAAAAACGTGAATCAGTGAAAGCATATACAGTAAAAGAACAACTAAGTGACAAAGCAAGAGATATCTAGGCATCATATATATATATATCTGCTAAAGTATTAATGACAATTAGTCCCACACTGTAAGAACCAAATCATGGTCAAAAATATTAACATCATACTAATCTGTACATTAAGTGCTGTCTTACTTAGCAGCTAATCAAAAAATGCATCTTAAATATTCTGAAGCATTCTGCTCTAAACAGAAAAAGAGGGATTATTCACTAAATAAAAAAATAAAAAAAGGAATCAAACGATCCCAAAAAGAACTTACAAAACAAATAAACATTAAACATTAGGAGCCATCCTACTTAGCAGCAGATACTATACACAATTCAACTGAACTATTCTGAGACATATTGCTGTAAACCCCCAAAAAAGGGAACTATTCACTAAACCAACATTTAAAAAAAAAAATAATCAGACAATTTGAAAAGTAGTGAGTACACTAAATCAGATGCACATTGTAAATACTAAACATATGTCAAAATACGTAAATTATATACTGTTATGCTACATAGAAGCCAAAATTTAGGCTACCATGATTTAAAGAAACATCGAATATGTAACGTGTTCATTGAGTCCTTTAGGGGATGCCGTGTCCAGATAGTGGATCCAATATGCTTCACTCTGTAGCAACATTTTGGATCTGTCTCCACCTCGATGCGGAGGTGGGACATGGTCAATCGCAATGAACCTCAGTGTGGGCAATCGGTGTTGTACAGCCAAATAATGTTTGGCAAGTGGTTTTTCGTAATGTTGATCTCGGAAAGCTGTGGTTATTCCTGAGCGATGTCCTCTTATTCTGTCACGAAGTGTTAAACAATTTTGCCCACATATGATAGCCCACAAGGGCATGTGATCATGTAAATGACATGATCTGTAGTACAGGTGATATAGTGCTGGATAGAAATACGTTGACCAGTTTGTGGGTGGGCAAAAGATGTGCCAGATACCATATGGCTACATGTTACACATGCTGTGCATCTGTAGCAACCTTTTTTCTTGATCACCTTGACTTGTTGATAACAATGTACTGGATCATTACAGACTAACATGTCCCTCAAACTTCTATTCCGTTTATAACTGATGACTGGTGGGTTTTGAAAAATTGGTGACAAATGCTTGTCTGCTTTTAGTATATCCCAGTGTTTATATATGGTATCCTTAATTTGAGAAGTAATGGTGTGAAAGGTAAGTGGACGAAATAAGCGTTCTGTTGATCGATCACTGATTTTTTTCTGAAGTTTTCTGAATCCTTTCTTTTGCTTTAATTTCTGCTAGGGTTAATACTTGGGACGAATAACCTCTAGCTAAAAATCTCTGTCGCATTTGTTGTAATTGTATATTCATTTGTACGGGGTCACTGTTATATCTTAGTACTCAAATAAACTGTGAAATCGGAAGTGATTCAATAAGATGTCTTGGATGAAAACTGGTGGCTAAAAGCAATGTGTTCCGATCTGTTTCCTTGCGGAAAAGAGTGTACCCAATGCCTTTGTCGGTTTTAAATAATGATACATCCAAAAACTGGATAGTATTGGCATCAATTGTAGAAGTAAGTTTAATTGGAGTGTGTAAATTGTTAATAATGGTAACCATGTCAATAAGTTCTTCTTTGGTGCCTTTCCAAAGTAGCAGAATATTGTCCACAAATCTGAAGTACTTCAGTACTTTAGAGTACTTAGAAAAAATATGATGTCGTTCAAACCAGGCCATAAATATATTGGCATATGAAGGTGCCATGGCGGCCCCCATCGCTGTCCAAAAGTTTGCACATAGAAAGTGTTTTCAAATTTGAAGTAATTGCAAGTTAATGCCACTATTTAGGTGTATGTGTGTGTATGTGTATATACACTGTGTGCAGAATTATTAGGCAAATGAGTATTTTGACCACATCATCCTCTTTATGCATGTTGTCTTATTCCAAGCTGTATAGGCTCGAAAGCCTACTACCAATTAAGCATATTAGGTGATGTGCATCTCTGTAATGAGAAGGGGTGTGGTCTAATGACATCAACACCCTATATCAGGTGTGCATAATTATTAGGCAACTTCCTTTCCTTTGGCAAAATGGGTCAAAAGAAGGACTTGACAGGCTCAGAAAATTCAAAAATAGTGAGATATCTTGCAGAGGGATGCAGCACTCTTAAAATTGCAAAGCTTCTGAAGCGTGATCATCGAACAATCAAGCGTTTCATTCAAAATAGTCAACAGGGTCGCAAGAAGCGTGTGGAGAAACCAAGGCGCAAAATAACTGCCCATGAACTGAGAAAAGTCAAGCGTGACGCCCGGAATGCCACTTGCCACCAGTTTGGCCATATTTCAGAGCTGCAACATCACTGGAGTGCCCAAAAGCACAAAGTGTGCAATACTCAGAGACATGGCCAAGGTAAGAAAGGCTGAAAGACGACCACCACTGAACAAGACACACAAGCTGAAACATCAAGACTGGGCCAGGAAATATCTCAAGACTGATTTTTCTAAGGTTTTATGGACTGATGAAATGAGAGTGAGTCTTGATGGGCCAGATGGATGGATTGGTAAAGGGCAGAGAGCTCCAGTCCGACTCAGATGCCAGCAAGGTGGAGGTGGAGTACTGGTTTGGGCTGGTATCATCAAAGATGAGCTTGTGGGGCCTTTTCGGGTTGAGGATGGAGTCAAGCTCAACTCCCAGTTTCTGGAAGACACCTTCTTCAAGCAGTGGTACAGGAAGAAGTCTGCATCTATCAAGAAAAACATGATTTTCATGCAGGACAATGCTCCATCACACGCGTCCAAGTACTCCACAGCGTGGCTGGCAAGAAAGGGTATAAAAGAAGAAAATCTAATGACATGGCCTCCTTGTTCACCTGATCTGAACCCCATTGAGAACCTGTGGTCCATCATCAAATGTGAGATTTACAAGGAGGGAAAACAGTACACCTCTCTGAACAGTGTCTGGGAGGCTGTGGTTGCTGCTGCACGCAATGTTGATGGTGAACAGATCAAAACACTGACAGAATCCATGGATGGCAGGCTTTTGAGTGTCCTTGCAAAGAAAGGTGGCTATATTGGTCACGGATTTGTTTTTGTTTTGTTTTTGAATGTCAGAAATGTATATTTGTGAATGTTGAGATGTTATATTGGTTTCACTGGTAAAAATAAATAATTGAAATGGGTATATATTTGTTTTTTGTTAAGTTGCCTAATAATTATGCACAGTAATAGTCACCTGCACACACAGATATCCCCCTAAAATAGCTAAAACTAAAAACAAACTAAAAACTACTTCCAAAAATATTCAGCTTTGATATTAATGAGTTTTTTGGGTTCATTGAGAACATGGTTGTTGTTCAATAATAAAATTAATCCTCAAAAATACAACTTGCCTAATAATTCTGCACTCCCTGTATATACTTAGATCATATATATAGTAAATATATATATGATCTAAGTATACATAATTTATTTTTACACTGTTTTAACATCTTTTTATTTTATTTTCAGGCAGCAGGGGGAGTACCTGTCATTACAGGCACTGCCCCTGCTGGCATTGACATGGACGGCTATGCCGTCCAAGTGATCGCGGGGTCCTCGCAAAGACCTCGCGATCACATGGCCCAGGGGGGCAGCAGAGGACAGAGGGGGACTCCCTGGGCTCCCAGGTAAGTCCCCATACTGCGATCACCGGCGTGGGATTGCCCGCGACCGGGTAAGTACAAAAGATCACAGGGCGTTCTATGCCGCCCTGCGGTGTTTAGAGCCACCAAAATAAGGACGGCATAGAACGCCCTGCGGTCTTAAGGGGTTAAAAGGTCTGCCCGAGGGAATTTCACTGTACTCTGCTGTTTAAAAAGTTAATGAATCTGCCATATATACTTTTGTACAAAATAAACAAACCAGCGCACTCGCTTATTAACTAAACAATGATTTAAAATCGCACAGATTGTAATAGTTTTATTTAAAAAACACCTCACCTAGGCAAAAAAATAACGGTTACGTTATATGATCATACATTGCATAAGCCTGGCACAACGTCAATGTACCCCATTCTTGGCAGGTCCTACTCTAGCAGCCCAATGCCTGCCCTTATGAGATCAATCCACTAACTTGGGAACTACTTCCTCCTGGGACTCTCTGCAGGTCAAGGCTGAAAAGGATCCTGGAATGAGGCACCTGTGACAAGGAGGGGTATATAAATTTGTGTCTGTGTTTGAATATTTGCAATATGCTCTTTGATGATGATAGCTTAAAATATTATTGGTTTTGAAGTGGTTAAATGGCACTTGCCTTGCTGTGCTATTTAATTTATCCTGCATCCCAATGTAGATTTTTACATTTATTAAATATTTTTGATTTTTTTTTTAGATCATTATATTTAGGTATATATAAGTTGGATAATTTTTATAATTTTGACAATTCTGGTGCTAGTTCTCCAATAAACCTCAGTTTTGTTATGCTAAAAAGTCACTATAAGAATGTGCTTTAATTTTCTATTTTAAAGATAAATTGCTTTCAATGTACATTGATTTCTCTGCGTTACCATGGAGAAGCATACATTGTATTCTTCTCAATGGTAACAGAAAAATCAATCATTTCCATCTATGTCTGACTGTTTAAGCGATTGAATACTTTATATATTATTATGTAACTAAGCATTAGCAAGTTCACTCGTTTGTCACTTGTTTGTGCTTTTCCTGTGTTTGCTGTGTTCTCTAATAAGTAGTTTGATAGCATTTCAACATAAATGACACCTGTCTCTTGTTTTGCCCTCAATTTGCCTAATTATCTCTATCATCCCATTTCGTAAGAATATCTCATCTTCCTCCCTAACTGTCAGGTTAATGGCCATAACAAAGTCACTTTAAACATATTAAAAGAGCTTTAAGCATTAAAGCCCATACAGGTCATTGTAGTGAAATCTTTCTTTAAGACTAGGTAAAAGAGGACAGCTGTCCAGAGTGCAAGTTTCACATGTCTGAAAATGAAAGTGACATCAGCGACCTAATGCGCATGCGTGGCCATCGCAGCAATCAATTAGGACAACCACGTAGGAAAGCATTGAATCAATGCTTTCCAATGTGGTTTTGATTGACGCTGGATGACCTCATGCATAACGTGAGGATGTCCAGCATCAGTTAGGCGACCAAAACTCACCTAAGGCCCCGGAAGCACCCCCTGTGGCTGTCTGGTAGACAGTCACTAGAGGTGGCGTTAACCTTGCAATATAATTATTGCAGTTAATTAAAAACTGCAATAATTACCATTGCAGGGTTAAACTGACAGGGGCACTGCGCCCGGGCCACGTCAACGAGCTGAAGTGCCCTGGGTGCCTATAGGGTTCCTTTTAGGAAGGACCCCAGAAACCTACTAGAGATCTACCCAAGTCTCTGGCAGCGATGGAAATCTCCCTGATTACAATGGTTCTGGCACTATAAGTTTATAACCTTTCCCTGCCATCTCAGCCTGCCATTGCCATCCAATTTCTGCGTTATCATTGGGGTGGAAGAGGGGGTGACTATCAGTGCCAGGGAAAGGACATATGGTTGGCAAACCACTCCAAAAAGGATTGCCAAAAATATGGATATAGATGCTTGCTTAAAACACCATCATCATTACAATGGTATGCAGTGGTTATGGTACTTAGAGTGCCCTTTAAGCTTTATCGCTGGATTCTGTTGTCCTAAGTACTTTGTGGGATAATGAGTCCCTGCACACAGTCTTTAGGTGTGTTGTATAATTCTGTTTGCCAGTGTGCTGTATGTTTGTTAAATACAGTTCAGTTCTCACATCTTCGTGTCCTCAGAGACAAGGTCATCACAGAGCTGGGTTCACGTGACTAGTCAAGTCTCTGGTGCAGGTCACCTGGAGTAAAACAATAGTGAATATTTGCACAGTGTAATTCACTTCCAGAGACCTCATCAGCATATTACATTCCCGATGACTCATTCACTAACATAAGGACTGGAATCCCTGGTGTAAAGTTTTAATGTCCGGATATAACAAACCAGCAATGCTTATATTGTTACATTTAAAGGCATTGAGAAGGGCAAATCCAGGCAAATCTCTTATCAGTCATACACGAAGTAAGGGGTGTGATTAGATTATGCTATCATAATCCTGATGTTTTATCTGTGCTGCATGACAAATACAATGTATCTACTAATGTGAATTTGACATTCAGCAATGTAATATCATAATTCAGTTATCGTCGTGTGTTCTAGACTTGCGCATTAATGCTTTTCAGCTGGTACGAACAAATCAAATTACTTTTAATCTATGCCTGAAGGAATCTGTCTAGGATTTACCTATGAATGAGACTCCAGAGGTAAATCCCGGATGGATTGATTTGTTCAGGCGTAGATTAAAAGAAAAATATAAAATTTTTGCCTGCACACTATCGCAAATCCCTATGCACATTTAAATAACAGGAGGTTTGTGGTACCACTCCAATGGCCATTAAAGTGTCAGCTCATCTGCCAAGTCAAGGAAAATCTCTTAGGTGAGTCCTACACTAACAATTCACCTTGCTTCTTTTAGCTAATAGGCAAAACCTCTAATGAGAGAGAAGGTATTTTTCTAAACCCCTACATACTTGCTAACCATTAATAGAGAACACATGGGGTGGGCCATGCATGCACAACAGCCTTCCAGAATTTGACTATGGGAGAGCATTGGATTGGCTGAGATCATCAAGACCTCAAGGAGGTGGGACTGGCAGTGAGGAAAGCAGTCTGGTGAAGGCTTAAATGTAAGTAAATATGCTGTTTTACTTAAGACATGGGGGGGACCAGACATCTAAGCAGTTAGTAAGAGATTATTATTAATATATTTATATAGCACCAACAAATTCTGTAGTACTTTACATTGGGTGGGCTAACAGGCTAACAGAGGACAGTGGCATGGACCAGCACCTTAGCTGCATCTGGCGTTAAGTAGGGGCAGATGGGCGCAATGTTTTTGAAATGTAAGCGGCAGGATTTGGCGATAGACTAGACATGAGGGGTGAAGGAGGGGTCAGAGTCAAAGTGAACACCTACTCAACGAGCCTGCGTGGTGGAGCTGATGGTAGCACCATTTAGGTGGAGGGAGACAGAAACAGGAGTAGCAACACTTGAGGGAGGAAAGACCAGAAGTTCTGTTTTGGACAAGTTGAGCTTAAGGAAGTGGGCAGCCATCCAGTTAGAAACAGCAGAGAGCAGGCCCGGACTGGCCATCGGGCATACCGGGCAAAAGCCCGGTGGGCCGCGATGGCCGTGGGGCCGAGGCCGGCAGGGGAGATCACAGGATCTTCCCGGCTGGCCCGTGCAGGGCCAACGCTACCCGAGCGCCGGCCCCGCTGTGTGCTTTCATGGGCCGGTGGTGAGATTAAAGATCTCCCTCACCGGCCCAGAGGCACTGACATGCGGCCGCCGGCTGGGGAATGAGGGAGGGAGGAGAAGACCGGCGGAGCTCTAGCAAGCAGCTCCGCCGGTTCCTCTTGCGGGATTCTGAGCGTTGCCGCGGTTACCGCGGCAACGCTCAGATCTCGCGAGAGTGAACTCTAGCCTGCAAGCTAGAGTTCACTCTCACCACTGGACCACCAGGGAAGGATGGCAGAACGGCACCCCCCCCATGGCAGAACGGCTCCCCCCTCCCAGGCTAAAGGTAAGAAGGGAGGGGGGGGATTAACCTTTTTTTTTATATTATTATAATTAATTATTATTATATACATTTAGATAAAAAATGAATTCACACTCACACTAACAGCCCCCTCACACACACAGCACCCCCGGACACACACAGCACCCCCGGACACACACAGCACCCCCAGAAACACACAGCACCCCCAGAAACACACAGCACCCCCAGAAACACACAGCACCCCCAGAAACACACAGCACATCCAGACACACACAGCACATCCAGACACACACAGCACATCCAGACACACACAGCACATCCAGACACACACAGCACATCCAGACACACACAGCACATCCAGACACACACAGATCCCCCAGACACACACAGCATCCCCCGACGCACACAGCATCCCCCGACGCACACAGCATCCCCCGACGCACACAGCATCCCCCGACGCACACAGCATCCCCCGACGCACACAGCATCCCCCGACGCACACAGCATCCCCCGACGCACACAGCATCCCCCGACGCACACAGCATCCCCCGACGCACACAGCATCCCCCGACGCACACAGCACCCTCAGACGCACACAGCACCCTCGCTCACACAGCACACACCCACACATTTACAGCACCCACCCACACATATACAGCACACACACACACACATATATACAGCACCCCTCACACTGCACCACTACACACATTACGCTCCAGATACACGCTAGATCCAGGGCCGGATTAACATAGGGGCTGATGGAGCTGCAGCTCCAGGCCCAGGCCCATGGAATAGGCCCATTTAAAAAAAAAAAATAATAATAATTTTTTTCACACTACTCTTAGGTTTGCCACCTGAGTGGTATTTTAAAGCACAGCCAGTATTTAAGGCTGCCTGGCCGTGATGGTTTTGCAGTAATACCGGCAATACAAATGCTAATATTTTTCTCAGTATAAACGGATATTACTCTGCAATACCAGTACCGGCCACTAGGGGTCACTGTGTATGGAGAGAGTCAGGGATAGGAAGTTACAGCTCTACTCACTGATCTACGGGGGAGCAGCTACACAGCACAGAGACTCCAGACAGCAGCTCCCAGCCTGCAGAGACAGACTACAGCTCAGGTAAGTGAAGGATGGAGGGAAAGGCAGCAGGGAGACATGGGGTCACTGAGACAGTAGGGGACACAGAGACGTGGGGACACTGGGAAACATAGGGACACTGAGACACTTGGGGACACTGAGACATGGGGACGCTGAGACATGGGGACGCTGAGACACATGGGGACGCTGAGAGACATGGGGATGCTGAGAGACATAGGGAGACACATTGGGGCACAGATACACTAGGGACACAGTGTCTCCATGTCTCCCAGTGTCCCCATGTCTCCCAGCCAGTGCCCCTAGTGTCTCAGTGTCCCCTAGTCTCCCAGTGTCCCCATTTCTACCAGTGTCTCCATGTCTCCCAGTGTCCCCAAATGTCTGTGTCCACATGTCTCCCAGACAGTGTCCTTAGTGTCTCAGTGTTCCCATGTGTCCCAATGTCCCCAAATGTCTGTGACCCCATTTCTCCCAGTGTCCACAAATGTCTCAGTGTCCCCATGTCTCCCAGTGTCTGTGTCCCCATGTCTCTGTGTCCCCATGTCTCTGATCCTATTTCTCCCAGTGTCCCCATGTCTCCATGTCTCCCAGTGTCCCCATGTCTGTATCCACAAGTGCCCCCATTTATCCCAGTGTCCCCAAGTGTCTCAGTGCCCCCAAGTCTCCCAGTGTCCCCAAGAGTCTCAGGGTCCCCGGGTCTCTCAGTGTCCCCATGTCTCACTGTGTCCCCATGTCTCTCAATGTCCCCTAGTATCCTAGTGACATGGGACACACTGAGACATGGGGACACTGGGCAACATGGGGACACTGACACTGTGATACATAGGGACACTGATGCTAGGCTGGCCTTCAAATTCTTTGGACAGGCATGCCCCCTTTTTGGGTATGTTCGCCCCTTTTTGTCAGTTCTGGTCACGTGATTTGCGTCAGTGGCCCATCCTTTGACCTCGCCCATTTACTTCCTGCTTCACTGGACACTGCTGTTAGGGGGTATGGATTTATTTGAAAGCTGAAAGCATAAATTAGAGAAAGGTTAGCATAGAGTATGTGTTTTCTTATAGCTGCATCCTTTGAGTTTTCCTCCAACACCAACTCCATCAGATACATGACGCTTGAGAGGTATGACTGTTTTAGTGTTTTTGGTCAATAAGATTCTGTAATTAGGCCCATCATATTTGTCAGCACCAGGCCCACTAGGCTCTTAATCTGGCCCTGGCTAGATCCCTTACCCTATATGCACTCTTAATCCTCTACACACACACACACACACAATCTTCTATACACACTCTGGGTCCTTTACACACTAGATCTCCTACACACACACTGCAACACCTACACACACACACTACATTCCTTGTATGCAAACACATACAACATTCTCTAAACACACCCTCTCTACAACCCCTACACACACTACGTCACCTATACACACACACACACTACAGCCCGTATGCACACACTCGCTACATCCCCTATAACACTATGCCCCTATACACACTCTCTACAGCCCCTAGCCAGACATATTACACCACAAACACAAATAAAATTGACCTGTACACCACACTCTACACACACGCAATCCCACAAGCAGGCTCCAAATACATGCACCATACACTTTCCTGGCCCTTTTGTCCAGGACAAAGTACGGGGAACCAGAGAGTAGAGTAGTCAATAAGGAAAGCCAAAAGTCAATAACCAGGAAAGAATCAATAGTTTAGCTAGAGAGCACTAGGGGAACCAACAAGAACCACACTAGTGCGCCTTACAACTGTCAGGGACGCCCTTTTATAGTGTGGGGTATATTGCTTTAAAACCACGCCCCCAAAAGGTCCGAGGGCGTGGCCGCGTATGATTTACGTTGGCAGTTACTTGCCGGCTATGGCGCGCATGCGCCATATTATAAAAAAACGAGCGGTGTGAGCGGCCGGCGTCAGAAGGGCTGTGCCGCTCACCAGAAGAGGATGCCTTGCAGCGCGGGTCCGAGGAGGCAAGGTAAGGCATCGTGACATACAGGGCCTTTTTCTAATGCTAGAGCTCCTCAGTGGGGCTCTGTGCATTGAACCAACATGCTCACTTTGAGAGGGGGCGTGGTTGTCATTAGTGATGACAAAACATACCCTCTCTGCCCCCGCCCCCTTCTTAGGGTGCCGCTCTGTTTGAAAAATGCCCGGGCCAAATTTTTTTCCCAGTCCAGCCCTGGCAGAGAGGCAGTCAGAGACACTAGTCAAGAGGGGCGGGGAGAGATCAGGGGACGACAGATTTTCACTACAGAAAACAACTCAGGTTGGTAGAACAGGGGGACCAACGTCAGGACTGGGACTCAGTCTTCACGATAGTTGGCAACTGTGTATAATGCTATCTTTCAAGGCTGGTAAATATCTATACACGAGGCTAATTGTTGTGCCTCTACCTATTACATGTACGTGTCCATTAGACTTGGGCATTCGTAAAAATACCGAATAATGAATGGCTAGACAAACGAACGAACAAATGAATAGACGTCCAATGAAATTCTTCCATTAACCATTCATTTGTTCGTTCATTTGGCCTTTTTTATTACACTGCCTGTGTAATTCAAAAAGCCGAACTAGTAATCGAATGAATGAATGGCATATATTATACATTCCTTCATTTTTTAGTTCCTCTCACTCCCATCAAATCTGATGGGATTGAGCGGAACTAACAAATGCGTACGAATTAATGTGCCATTCGTTCATTCATATTACTAGCTTGGCTTTTTTAGTTACAATCAGGCAGTGTACTGTGTCTGTTAAAGTACTGTTCACCCTCCCTCGCAGTGGTTTAAAAAGTAAGATTTACTTACATTACATTTTCTATTTAAAATGTTCTTTTAATATTATATATTTTTGAGTGGCCTGATTTTCCAAATGTATGTCTGCATGATCTATTTGACATGTAATGTAATTTGCATTGTGTTCCCTGGCGTCGTCAGGTGTAATATATTTTTTAAAAGAAAATAAAGTATTGCATGGGGAAAAAAAGGGTAACACAAGGTATATGTGTAATAATAGTAATTTTCATAGAATTGACAATTCTGCTTTGAGCTTGAAAGCTTAAATGTACCTTAATATTTCAATTATATGCGTTTACTATCATATATGTTATTTTAAATGATCATTAAAATTGTTAAAGAGAGACAGGATTAAGTGGACAATCCTTAAATAATTAGTACAGGTAAACAATACTTTATTCACACAATAAGGGTATTCATAGAAATGCTCTGTGCAATCACTAACAATCGCCCAACACAAATCCTAAAGGGTGGGGCAATGTGTACAGTTCTTAATGAGACAAAATAATATTGAATTGAAATGGAACTGAGCCATGTGAACTATCCTAGACATTTCTTATGTAATGAGATAAACTGGAGAGTTGACTTATGTAAATTTTTTGGCAAACTGCGCTATTCATTGGGGTGACTAATAAGTACCAACCACAAGACAATGTAATTTAATAATGAAATATGTTTTATTTCTACTTTTATATATTGCATTAATAAATGGGGATCAGTCCCAGCCCAGAGCCCTGTTTTAATACATTTTCTTTTTTTGCACATATGTCTATTTAATATGTCTATGTGAGGATTATTTATTTTATGCGTACCATTATGCGCACTATTTTAAAATTCATCCTGAGAAGCGTTAGAATCTAATCTACCTTAGGGGCTTCTCTTCCTGGTTACCAGGGCCGGCCTTAGGCCTTTGGGCGCCCTGTGTGATAAATCTTCACAGTGCCCCCCCTTCCCGTCCCCCCTCCCCCACTCCTTCCCCCCTCCTTCCCCCTTCCCACACACCCTGTCACACACACAGGCAGACAGCCATACACACACACAAACACACGCAGGCAGTCACACACAGACAGCCACACACAAACACACACACACAGACATAGAATGTGACGGCAGATAAGAACCATTTGGCCCCTCTAGTCTGCCCAGACAGTCACACATAGGCAGTCACACAGCCACACACACACACACACAAACACACACAGGCAGACAGCCACACACACAGGCAGGCCGTCACACACAGACAGCCACACACAAACACACAGGCAGACAGCCACACACACAGAGGCAGACAGCCACACACACAGAGGCAGACAGCCACACACACAGTCACACACACACACACACACAGGCAGACAGTCACACACACACACACAGACAGACAGTCACACACACACAGACAGTGACACACACACAGACAGTGACACACACACAGACAGTGACACACACACAGACAGTGACACACACAGACAGTGACACACACATACAGACAGTGACACACACATACAGACAGTGACACACACATACAGACAGTGACACACACATACAGACAGTGACACACACATACAGACAGTCACACACATACAGACAGTCACACACATACAGACAGTCACACACACAGACAGTCAAACACACAGACAGTCAAACACACAGACAGTCAAACACACAGACAGTCAAACACACAGACAGTCACACGCATGCAGGCAGACAGCCACACACACACACACAGGCAGACAGTCACACACACACACACACACAGTGCAGCTCCCGGATTCTTGTTGTTGGGGAAAGCAGGGACTCCTTCCTGCTTCCCCTGCAGCAGTTACACAGCATTTTAGCTCCGCCCCGGCTGCACAGTAAGCCCCACCCCGCCGTACGGTAAGCCCCGCCGCAATTTTATTTTTTTTTTAAATCCCCGGCCGGCCATGTATCATCTGTGCGTCCACACGGCGCCCCCTGCTTCATGGCGCCCTGTGCGGCCGCATAGCTCGCACACCCCTAAAGCCGGCCCTGCTGGTTACCATATCATAACGTTACGGTGGTTATGTAACTTTTCAGTTTTTCATAAAGATTCAATCTGAACATTCTAAAAAACACTATCCAAAGATACCATCAAACAAAGTAGGGACTAAGGTGACAAAAGACCGAACTCGGACGTCAACCTTTGTCCAATCCCTGCAGCCGTCATTTGTGGATTCAGACATTGATCTATGGAGGCTCCTACTGATGGCTCCTGACGTGTCCCCTGCACCCTGAGGCCACCAGACTACAGTGGCGGATCCAGGGGGGGGGGGGGGGGCAACGGGGCAATTGCCCCCCCCCCCCCCCCCGAGATTCTCCCCTGCCAGCTAATGCAGGGCTGGCATTGCCCAAGTGCCAACCCTGCAATGTGCCTGCGGACCGGGGAGATCAGAGATCTCCCTCCCCGGTCCGCAGGGACTGTGCTGACAGCCGGCAGGGGAGGGAGAGAGGACCCGGGAGCTCAGCCTGCAGCTCCTCCGGGTCCTCCTCTCGCGAGATTTGGAGCGTTGCCGCGGTTACCACGGCAACGCTCCAAATCTTGCGAGAGTGAACTCTAGCCCTGGAGCGCGGGCTAGAGTTCACTCCTACCACTGGGACCACCAATGAATCCCCACTGGGACCACCAGGGAAAGAAAGATGTCCCCCCTCCTCCCAGTAAAGGTAAGAAGGGAGGGAGGACATAAAGTATATATTTATTTTAATTAAATTTAAAAAAACACACACATATAAAAAAAAAGCCCCCCCTATCCTTCTTATCATACACACACATTGCCCCTGCCCCCCATACACACACACCTTGCCCCTGCCCCCCATACACACACACATTGCTCCTGCCCCCCATACACACACACATTGCTCCTGCCCCCCATACACACACACATTGCCCCTGCCCCCCATACACACACACACATTGCCCCTGCCCCCATACACACACACACACACATTGTCCCTGCCCCCCATACACACACACATTGCCCCTGCCCCCCATACACACACACACATTGCCCCTGCCCCCCATACACACACACACATTGCCCCTGCCCCCCATACACACACTGCCCCAGATACATATTGCCCCCACACACATACACTGCCCCCACATACACACATTGCCCCCACACACACATACATTGCCCCCACACATACACTGCCTCCCCATACCCACATACACTGCAATACACACACACTGTAACTGTCACACACACATACTGACCCACACACACACTGCACCCCTGACATATACTGCCACCCTCACTTACACACTGCAACCTTCACACACACACTGCTAACACATTGTCCCCCACACACACACACACACTGCACCCCTCACACATTGCACCACTTACACATACCACTGCTCCTCTGCCCTACTACAACCCCATTTCCCAGAGGACCTCAGGTAAGTTGTCAAACTGTTCTTAAACAGTTTGACTACTTACTCTTGGAGGGGGTTTCGGCACTATTGGTACAATAACCACTACACTGAGCTGTAGTGGTTATTGTGTCTGGATTATTTATTTAAATAATCTACAAGTGCCCCTCCCGAGATCAGGCTCTGGATCCGCCACTGCCAGACTATCACCGGGATGTCTCCTTCAGGAGTCTTTGCAAACTGTACAGTGACCCCAACAATGACACATCTGATATAATTATATTTCTGTGATGTATAAATGAATTTATGGTGAAGGTCACTTGTCACAAATATACTTCCTAACCAGGAATTGTTGAGCATTATTTAGGATATTTTAACATCTTAAAATATCAGATCAGTTACAAAAAGTCCCAAAGACTGTGGCAGAACCAGCCTCGCCACTGGGCATTGGAAAAGACTGATTGCAAGCCTCCTGCCATGTGACTATGGCCCCTGGGATGTATTGCCTGCTCTCCTGTCCTGCTGAGGATTGCTACCAACTAGGTGGATTTGGCTATGGAGCTTGTGTAGTGCCCTCTGTTGGTAGCAACAGTAATATGCACTACCTGAATAGCAAGACTGATAATTTGCATATTCGGGTAGATTTGCATATCGCTAATCCTGCATGCAGGAGAGACCTTTTGTGTTAATTATGGTCTTCCCCACCCATTTATAAATATGTAATTGTTATAATAAGTCACTGTATGTTGCCTGCTATGATTTGACTGTTTGTAATTTTATTGAGGGTTCACAGCAATGTTAATGTAATGACCATATGGGCTAGTCCCAAGTAAAATAAAATTTTAGTCAGGTCTACTTCACCCTCAATTTGGAGTCCTGTCTCTTATTGGGGGAATCTGCTTCAAGGGATTGCTGTGCTCTGCATATTCCCTTGCTATAATCACTCCTAAGCTCTTTTAACCCCTTAAGGACCAAACTTCTGGAATAAAAGGGAATCGTGACATGTCACACAAGTCATGTGTCCTTAACGGGTTAAGAGCTCGTTTCTGCTTCATTCTGAAGGAAGAGAGGTTCGGCCTACGGTGGTTGTGGTATCGGCTAGAGTGCTTGAAATCCTCAAGAAGCGCTAGGAGCATCCATCAACGGAGGTACCCAGTCGGGGTGCCAGGTTACAAAGCCGTTACAAAGACTGAAAAGTACCACATCAAAAAAGTCTGATATTACGTGCTAAGCAATACGAAACACGTTAGGCGGTTCGTGTGCGTGATTTTCTATCGATATGTTTCTTGTGCTTATTTGAAATGTTTGCGATGATGTCTGTATTTATTTTAACCTTCTTTCTTTTGCATAAAATTTATATTTTAATCGATTTCAAGAATTGGAGAAGCTATTTTTAAACTAATTTCAAACTGACCAGACATTACTGTGGACAATGTGAGCAGGTGATACCACTCTCTTGGATTACAAAATAATGCTCTCAGCCAAGGAGTGAACCGAGAGTTGTAGTGGTTAAGATGATTGAAGTGTTCCATTAACTTGATAAAAGTTTAGCAGCATAACTACTGCAATGAGTCGTGATGGTATAGTTGTTAGAGCACACTTTTAAATATTTGGCTAGTGAATAGTAGGAATATGTTGATATTTTTGGAAGTGTATAATACCAACAAGCCTGAAAACGTGAACAACATTATGATTGTGATTACGCCAAATAGTAATTACATTTAATTAGGGCCGCCATCAGGGGGCCCCACATGGAGCGGCGAAACTGCCGCAGGTGCATCTGCACCGGGGCCCATCAGGTGGCCTAAGCATTTAGGGCCACCCGATGGGCCCTATATCTTCAGGGGCCCGGTCAGCGCTGCAGCCGGGTAATTGCGCGACCGGGCCCCTTTAAAAAAAAAAAAAAAAAAACGGCCGGTCACTTCCTCCAAGCTTACTCCGCGCAGGGGGAGAGCAGCGGGAGAGCGGAGGCCAGTACACCAGAGGCAAGGAGAGGACACCAGAGGCATCCACTCCCATCACCCTCAGCCACCCTCCTGCAACTTAAAGGTAAGAGGAGGGTGGCTGATAAATGAAGTGTGTGTGTATATGTATGTATGTCAGTATGTCTGTGTGTGTATGTCAGTATGTGTGTGTGTGTGTGCGTGCATGTATATATGTATGTATGTATGTCAGTATGTATATATGTCTGTGTGTGTATGTCAGTATGTATATATGTCTGTGTGTGTATGTCAGTATGTATATATGTCTGTGTGTGTATGTCAGTATGTATATATGTCTGTGTGTGTATGTCAGTATGTATATATGTCTGTATGTCTGTGTGTGTATGTCAGTATGTCTGTGTGTGTGTGTGTGCGCATGTATATATGTATGTATGTCAGTATGTATATATGTCTGTGTGTGTATGTCAGTATGTATATATGTCTGTATGTCTGTGTGTGTGTATGTCAGTATGTATATATGTCTGTGTGTGTATGTCAGTATGTATATATGTCTGTATGTCTGTGTGTGTGTATGTCAGTATGTATATATGTCTGTGTGTGTATGTCAGTATGTCTGTGTGTGTGTATGTCAGTATGTCTGTGTGTGTGTATGTCAGTATGTATATATGTCTGTGTGTGTGTCAGTATGTGTGTGTGTATGTATGTATGTCAGTATGCATGTGTTATGCCACAATTAGAATTGATGTGGAACACAACTGCAGATTTGAAAATTCCTTATTATTTAACAGAGTGATTGAAGATAGGAAAGAAATCCTACAATTAAGGACAGTTACTGTAGCTTTAATTCCCAGAGAATTACTAATATTATACTTAGAGTTTGATGGGAGTAATCTTCCAAAGGCAGTTTAGCTTGAGTCAAGATAGAGGATAAACTTCTTTCAGTCCGGGTCTTTGGGATTGGAGAGAGCAGGAAAGTCCAAAATTCAGTCCGAGATCAAAGGAGAGGAGAAGGCAGGGAATCTGTTTAAACAGTCCAAGAGGTCGGTACACAAGTGTTAACGAAGAGTAGCTTAGCCGGCAATATGAATGCGGAAGTAACCTAACTCAAATCACTAAGCAATTTTGAAAATGGCGCGGTTTCTCTATAAGGCTTGAGAGAGCCGCGTCAGAGAAGGGGGCAGGGACTGTTCCGCATACCCGGAAGTGTCAGAACAGAGCTGATCGGAAAGATAAGTCCTGACAGTATGTATGTCTGTGTGTGTGTATGTCAGTATGTCTGTATGTCTGTATGTATGTCCGTGTGTGTATGTCAGTATGTATGTATGTGTGTATGTATATATCTATCAGTATGTATGTCAGTATGCATGTATGTCTGTGTGTGTGTATGTCAGTATGTCTGTATGTATCAGTGTATGTATATATTTATCTGTGTGTGTATGTATGTATATTAGTATGTATGTGTATGTATGCCATTATGTATGTATGTCAGTATGTATTTATGTGTATGTATGTCAGTTTGTATTTATGTCTGTTTGTCAGTATGTATGTATGTCTGTATGTATGCGTGTGTGTCTCTGTATGTCAGTATGTGTGTGTATCTGTATCTGTGTATGTGTCTATATGTGTGTATGTCTGTTTCAGTATTTGTGTCTGTTAGTATGTGTGTATCTTTCTGTGTGTGTGTCTGTGTCCTTTTGTGTATTCCTGTGGGCGGGATTTGGAGGCGAGCACCCTGGGGCCCAGACCTTGAGCTGAGTTAGGGGCCCCACAATTTCTGATGGCAGCCCTGCATTTAATACGGAGGTATATTTCTTATTCATTTAGAACAGTTTCCCAACACCTGTTTTGCGACACTGTCCATCCAGGGCCTGTGCAAGGATTTTTGCCGCCCTAGGCAAAAAAAAATTTGCCGCCCCCCATATGTCCTGCCCACCATGTGACATCACAATGCCCCGCCCATATGCTCTGCCATATGGGCCAACGCCAGTCTGCACAAAGTGTCTTTTATCCGAAAAGACAGTGTGTTTACATTAAAAAGTCTACAGGCACAGGCTATAGCCACCAGAACCACTACATTAAGCTGTAGTGCTTCTGGTGACTATAGTATCCATTTAATGTGAGGTAAATTAGAGATTAGTGCCACTAATAATATATTGGATTGCCTACTTACCACCAGATGTGGACAAGAGGCTGATGATGGGCTCAGTCTGGCTTCACAGGTCTGGTGTAGAAGAGGCTCTCTGGAGACTGTTTGTTTGTAACAGTGCTCACAACAATTAACGAACAGGAAGCAGCTCCATTTTTGGGGCCCCTTACACAGCTCAAGGTCTGGGCCCCCAGGGCTTGACCGTGAGTATGCCTACAATGCCCACCCATAAATCCACCTATTTGGCCCACCCACGAGTGCTCTCACAGGGAGTGGAGTGTATGTGTGTAGGGGATGTTTTATGTGTTATTGCAGAGGATGTAATGTGTGTGTGTTCTTATAGAATGTAGTGTGTAGGGTGTCAGGGTCTTACCTGAATTGGGAGTCTGTAGCGCAGAAATGTTGCTCACCCTTGCAGATAGCCACAGGCCGAGGTGGTCAGGTAAGAATTCACCTGGCCTGTGGGTCTGTGCACGGGGGCTGTGCAGGATGCAGTACCAAACACGCAGGACAGGCAAGGACTGAAGCAGCAGGATAGTCGAGGGATAGCCGAGGTCAAAAGGATGCCAGAGGTCAGGAACAACGAGGAGTAGCCGAAGTCAAGGGATGCCAGAGGTCAGAATAAACGAGTCAGAAGCCGGGGTCAATAACACGAAGCAGATGAAGCAGGAAAACTGGTACGAAACAGGATCACAAGATCAAAGACTTGACCCTGAGCACAGGGCGAGGCTGGGTTTAAATACCCTGCTGATGACCGATCAGAGTCAGGTGAGACACAGCCAAGACAAGGTGCAGCCCCCGGTGTAGTAGCCATGCCAGGATGAACAGGACCGGAATCAGTAGTCTCTCTGTAAAGCTGCTGTGGCTCAGAGACAGAAAGCAGGACTAGGACTGAAAAGTACCCCGGTTCAAGTCCCCTGTTGGGAACTCCAGGAGCGACCACGTCTGTCTGTCTGTCTATCAGGTGAGAACCCTGACATAGGGATACCAATTTGTGTAAGGGATGTAGTGTGTGTGTATAGGGGATGCAGTGTGTGTTTGTATCTAAGGAATGCATTGTATGTTTCTGTGTGTGTGTGTGTGTGTAAGGGATGCAAGGTGTGTTTCTATGTATGTAATTGAATGCAGTGTGTGTCTGTAAGGGGTGCATTGAGTGTGTAAGAGATTCATTTTTTTCTGTGTGTAAGAGAATGAGTGTTTGTGTGAGCGTAAGGGATGCATTGTGTGTGTCAGGTGTGTCTGTGTGTGAGTAGTGATCCTCCCTCTGCCAACCCCCTTAGTGGTCCTTACCCCCCCTCCTTCAGTGGTCCTTACCCCCCCCCCTCCTTCAGTGGTCCTTACTCCCCCCCATTCCCTATGTGGTCCTTACTCCCCCCCTCCCTATGTGGTCCTTACTCCCCCCCCTCCCTATGTGGTCCTTAACCCCCTATGTGGTCCTTACTCCCCCCTCCCTATGTGGTCCTTACCCCCCTCCCTATGCGGTCCTTACTCCCTCCTCCCTATGTGGTCCTTACTCCCCCCCTCCCTCCCTATGTGGTCCTTACTCCCTCCCCTCCATATGTGGTCCTTACTACCCCCCCACTCAGTTGTCCTTACACCCCCACCCCTCCCTCCTTCCCTTCCTCAGTTGTCCTTACTCCCCCCCTCCCTCAGTTGTCCTTACTCCCCCCCCCCTCAGTTGTCCTTACTCCCCCCCTCCCTCCCTTCTCCTTACTCCTCCTCCCTCCCTCAGTTCTCCTTACTCCCCCCCTCTCCCTCAGTTCTCCCTACCCCACTCTTCATTCCTGCCTTTGTAGCGTGGCCGGGCGGCGCGGAACGCGGGACAGGAACCTCTGTTTCCTGTACCCGGCCGCCGGCGGTGCTCACTTCCTGTCATTCCGCCAGCGGCCGGGTACAGGAAACAGAGGTTCCTGTCCCGCGTTCCGCGCCGCCCGGCCACGCTACATTGAGAGACCGGCAGGAGGGAGCGCTCTGCGCTTCCCTCCTGCCGGTCACTCAAACCCGGCCGCCCCCACACAGCAGTGCTGCGCCGCCTGAGGCTTGCAAGAGCGCTCAGGCAGCGCAGCATGAGGAGGCGCAGCGGGGACTCCGGGCACAGGGATCCAGTGCCCCCTGCTAAGGTACGCCCTAGGCGGCTGCCTAGGTTGCCTTGCAGGTAGCGCCGGCCCTGTGTCCATCTTAGTTTAGTGGTTCCTTATTAGTTGTAAAAGACATGTATTCCTGATTGGACCCAGGCAACTATATTCAGTAAGTTAATCATTGCAAAATCATTGCTTTTATCAGATCAAAGGAGATACTTTTCATAAATGGAAGAATTTATTATTTTGTATATTTTAAGAAATTTGAAGAATGTGTCATCAAGCAGATTTTTACAAATGAGAAATATGTCACCTAGCTAAACAATTTCAGGGTTATTTACCAAGGTGAGAATTGATAGGTAGTCATAGAAAATTCAAAGTAAATTCCCAATTTAAAGGGAAACTATAGTCACCAGAAAAACTACAGCTGAATGTAGTTGTTCTGGTGAGTATAATTGCTCCTAATGGCATTTTCATGTAAACACTGCCGTTTCAGAGAAAAGACAGTGTTTGCATTACCCCTAGGGACACCTCCAAGTGGCCCCTCCTTAGATGGGAAAGCATTGGATTGGCTAAAAAGTGACCATTTCGATGATGACACAAAGGGGGCGGAGCCAGCACCGGGAGACCCGCTGGAAATAAAGTGAGTTTTAAACTTTTAAAGGAGGGCTAAGGGGGAGCAAGCCACCTAAATGGAGGATTCTGCACTATAGGGTCAGGAATACATGTTTGTGTTCCTGACCCTACAGTGATCCTTTAAAAGTAGCCAAACTGGAAAGATTATCTGTGAAATTCACTTTGAATTCCTAAAAATTCTCTTGAAAAAAAGGTTGAAAACGACAGCTCGAAATATATAACCAGTAGCCTGTATAAAAGCCTGTATTAGAAAAGCAAATATTATATGAGAATGCTGCTTGGATTGTAAGTAATCCATGATTGTTGAAGTTAAGCCTAAGTGATACATTCACAAGTAAACAGAGTTAAATCCTTAAATCGCTAACGTACCCAAAAATAATCAAATAGGCATACTGAGTATAAATTCTTCCTAAATATACTTGGGCACCCTGCGCAATAAAATTAATTTAAAAAATATATTTATATATTTTTAATTTTTTTTATATATATTATAATACACAAGGTTTGGCCTTATATTTATTCAGATGCCTTTAGTTTAGCTTTGTGCAGCATAACTCTATCCATTTTCGATTGGCCTTATAGGGTTACTCCAACCACCATGACCACTTCTGCTTTTAGAAGTAGCCATGGTGGTAGGAGTCTGTACGTGCAACATTTTTGCACACATACAGAGTTATTTGCAGTTGTGTACTGGGGGATAGGTACACCCTCTCTGCACACGTAACTTTGGAAGCCCAAAACTATATTACAGGCTGCCAAATGTCAATTCTGTGCTTATTTCATGTCATGGAAATGTGTGTCTTCGCTACCACCATCGAACCTTCTTTAACTGTAGCCGTGCCCCTTCCTTACACCTTCCACTATTTGTTTTTTTGTTTCCTGCTCTGTCTTTCTCTCCCTTCCCACCTCCAACTCACTCTCAGGCGCATGCAGTCTGGGCCAGATACATGGTCCAATCAGTGTCTTTTCTATGAGAAGCCTTTGATTGGACCTCTGCATGGCTCCTGTGATGTCAGATGGAGGCGTGCCGAGCAGCTTCGCCCCAGTGCTGGATTTACTTTAAGTAAGAAATATGCTATTCCTTTTTTTTTTTTTGCATTTTTTAGGTGGGTGAGGGTAAAGAATAATGCCCAATAGAGTTGAAGTAGCCCTTTAACTTCATTGTACGTACCTAGCTTAGTCTATTGGAGACAAATTGACATCACCCAAATCAACCCTTTAAAATATCTGTTTCTTACGGGTTTTAAGGAAAAACTATCATCATTGTTAATAGTTAAAATTAACAGATGTCTGTTTCAGCAGAATTCAATACGCTTCAATTTGAATACAGTAAGTATCCAGCTCACATTTCACTTCTGAAGTTACATTTTATATAAAGAGTATAGTAAACATGCATCCTATAAGCTCATCCTATGCAATTGTCCTTTGGATGTTTTGTAGTGACACAACTGCACACATTCTGCAGCTTTTTCCACTTCTCAAACTTTTCACCCAGCCTCTACTGCATCTATATTTGCTTTCACCCCACAGATTGTGCAGGTCTGTTTCTGATTCCATGCAGTTCCATTATAGCTTTGCTTCAGGGACAATAAAAGGAAATAAGATTTCTATTCAATAAGATTCATATTCCATTGTTTACACACCCTGATTTGCTCTGGTTTCACATTTCTGTTAACCAATTTCTTTCTCCAATATCGGGTCCCTTACATTGTATGTCCTCATTATGTGTCTACATTTGCTGTTTTTGAAGATGGGCCACCAAGATTTGGTTCAGAGATAGTTTTCTTTGTGTGTTATCTTAATATGTTCTTCGCAATATAATATGTATTGCTGCTCTGCTTCTTTAGGATGGAGTCGATGTAGAGAATGATTTTCTAAGATCTTTCTAGTTTCTTGGTCGCTGATCTCAGGGTGTTGGCTAACCACAAGGTATTTCCTCTTTGTTAAACAACTTGTTCTTTCTGTTGAATACTTTTGGCTATGAAGCGATAGATCTTAATACCAATTCTATTGAGGTACTCCCCTTGCTTCCTTGCTCTGTTGTTTATGTCGAAAAGAAAGGAGTGTTTTCACCGTTTTGCTCTGAAGATATTTTAGGCCAATTTATTTCTGTCAAGGTGGTTACGGAGTCAAATAATGTGATCTACATCCATATTATGGGTTTTAGAGCCAAGATTTAAACAAGGTATGTCCATTTCAGTTATGCTTCTTGAAGTCATTGGAGAGGGCAACTCAAGAACAGCAGGGTCACAAAAATGCTTCTGCCAGTTGAAAAACTGTAATTTTTGTTTTGTATCTTTCAGTCATTGAGCTTAAGTGTCATTATTTTCTTAATAAAATCAAGGTTTTTTTGGCCTGATGGCAGAGTCTTTTATTTATTATAGCTGTTATTAGAACAGCAGTCCAGTACAGGGCTTTGACCAAAGGCATGAGTAACGATACTGATATAGTTTCAGACTGTCCTGAAGGTGTGTACCACCACTTGGCAGATCTACCACCTCTTCCACTTATTGCACCACTCGAGAAAGAGCAGCCATCAAGAGTGGAATGGTTGACTTGATAAAGAACTTTGATAGTCTGTTCTACAGACACTATGAAAGCAGAATTTTAAGAGTAGACCACACTCCACTATTAGTGTGTGCACTTTAGTAGTGTAAAAAAAGCTATCTGCTTTATTTTAAGCAAACAAATACAATTTTAAATAACACAGTGTTTATTAGTACTGCAATGGCTTTCAAAGTCTAAGCTCATCTATGAACATCAAAACAAACCTCTTAGGTGAGTTTAATGCCAAGAGACTGACTGGTTTTTAGCTTAAAGGTAAATCCTACAAATTAGCTATTCCTAAATAGGATTTAGTATTTAGTATCCAGCCCTCATACATAAACAAAACAAAGCCAAAATTGTACATTGTATTGTATATTTTAAGGAACGCATGTTTTAGACATTTTTTCTTTAAAGGTAAATGGCTGTCATTGAAACATGACTCAGAAAATTTATGTTAAATAAAAACATTAGAGTTTGGAAGAATTTGTGAATGCAATTATTGCATGCGTTAAAGCTCTGTGTTATGACGAATGCAGGCAAATTCAAACTGGGTGAGAGGCCAACCAGAGTGCAAGCCCCCAGGCAGAAAATTGAAGACTCCACCATCCCAAGCAATTTGGACCTATCCAGAAGATGTAATCTGGAATAAAATGCAACGCTTATAAATCAAAAGTCATGAGTTGGAAGCCCAGCAAATGAAAAACCCTATTTGTCTCCTATTTTGGTTTTTCGAGAAAGTTATAATAACGTTCTATAATCTCTTCTTTCAGATGCTGTGTATGAGTACTACATGGTGGCCAAGAAACCAAGGTGGCCTTAATACAATTAATCCAGCGATGTTTTCTAATGTGATATTCTTATTCTTTAATTTCCGAGGAATGTTTACAGACCAGACAAAAAGCAGTTGTTCTTTTAAAGGCTGTTTGTGTGTATTTGAGAAATGGGTCTACTGAGAAAACATTAAAATAATTACTCAAAACACACTACATATGCCACTCGTACTATAAAGGTAATTAGAAATATCAAATGACCAAACTAGAGGTTGAGCAAATATCTAGGGAGCAACTTTATAAAAAAAGTGTAGAGGACTAGTCCGCAATTTCCAATTGAAGTAGTGTCTAAAGTCTAGTTACGATATAAGTTTAAACATCTATATTATGTAAAACCTTAAAGGGGGGGAGTTCAGGCACCATAACCACAACCAGCGCTGTATTTACTGCGAAGCTATCAAGGCATTTGCCTTGGGTGGCACTTTCCAGGGGGCAGCAAAAAATGCCACCCCAAAAGCTCTGGAAACTTTAGCACATGCCTCGTTAGCCTCAAGTCACAGGGGGCCCAAGAGCTTGCCAGCTGGCCACCTTAGGGCCCCCACACAAAGGCGGGCTGCTGTGCTTATTGTAGGCAGTTGGCTCTGAAGCACTAATCTCTGTGCTCTTCTTGCTCTACTCCCTTGTACACCCTACTTTGATGCTGGGAGCCAGAATATGACATTACTCTAGCCACAGCCATCCCTAAACAGCGTGCGAGGGAGCAGTCCAATAAGATCATAGCAATCCCACTCTGGGCTCCAGGGACAGGATCCACACTGGACCCCAGGGACAAGATCCATACTGGACCTGAGGGACAGGATACTCGATGGATTCCAGGGAAAGAATCCACCCCCGTTTTGCAAATGTACAGAGGCTGTACAAAAAAAAAAAATAACAATGGGTCAGTATAGGAGAAAATGTGTGTGAGTATCATTGTGTCTGTCGGTGAGTGTGTGTCTGTCAGTGAATGTGTTTGTGTTTATCAGTGAGTGCATGCGTATCTGTTAGTGAATGTGTGTGTCTATGAGTGAGCGTGTATCTGTAAATGCGTATGTATTTGTCTGTGAATGAATGTGTGTGTTTCTGTCAGAATGTGTCAATCAGTGAGCATGTGTGTGTCTGTGAGTGTGTGTTTCAATGTGTGTTAAATCAGTGAGTGTGTGTGACTGTCAGTGAATGTGTGTGTCTATCAAAAGTGTGTCAAATCAGTGAGGGGTGTGTGAATCAGTGTGTAACTGTCAGTGAATGGGTGTGTCAGTGTATGTCTGTCCGTGAATGTTGTTGGTTAAACAATGTATTTGTTGGTTAAACAATGTATGTCTGTGGCTGAACTAGTGTAGTGAAAGTTTTTTAGGCCTCCCTCTAGTGCAAGAGTGGCCAATAGGTAGATCGGCATCTGTTGTACAACTCCACCAATGGTATATCAAGTGGAATCTACTTTTTGCCCATCCTTGCAAGGTTGTATTTGTAAACAGTGTTTGTGCGTTTAAAATCCAGCATGTTTTTGTATATGTATGCATGTAGGAGTGTATTTGTATGTACTTTTACCATTGGAATGCACTGGTGTACTTGCATGTAGTGTATGCTTTTGAATGTAGAGGTATGTTCGTATATTGTGTTGGCTTTTAAATGTAGGTGTCCTTTTGTGTGTAGCATTTTTTGTTTGATTGAAGGGGTGTGTTTGTATATAATTTTGGAGTTTGAATGCAGGGGTGTGCTTGTATGTAACATTTGTGTTAGATTACAGGAGTGTGTTTGCATGTTGTGTTGGTGTTTGTACACTGCCACATACATACATACTCACACAGATATACATAAACATTAACACACGTATACACACATAGAAACACACACTGACACATTTCACACACACACACACACACACACTGACACAGGGATACACACACCTTGACATATGCACACACTGACACATGCACACATCGTGACACACAGATACGCACCCTGATGCACAGATGCACACACATACTGACACATGCACACACTGACATATACACACCTTGACACACATATGCACACACACACATACATAAACACATAAATGTCATAATTTTTTTATATTTGCAGCCACCCTCCTGTTAGCTTACCTTGTGTCTAGGTGGGTGGTTGCTTGCGGTTCTGCTGATGCTCTGTTGCTCCTTTCACCCCATGCTGCCCGTCTGTGCTATCTCCTTTTACCTCTCTTACTGCACTCTGTGCTAAGCTGTGAGGAAGTGATCGTCTGTTTATCCCTGCCTCTTAACTGGCAGATACAGCAGGAACCCGGCCGGCTCTTACAGGGCTACGATGCGCGACCTGGCCCCTTTTCAGGAAAAAATAAATAATACCCATCAGGTGACCCGGTGCTCTTACAACAGATTATTTAAATACGCTTATTTAGTACACTATTTGATTTGTCTCCCACATTGAAATTAGTGTAAGACCCACCGATATTGGGATACTGTGACGTAGTGGTTGACTTAACACAATATGGCCGTATGGTGGAACTGAATCCCAATATTTGTTTGATGAGATAGTTGATTTTAAGTAGCCTTATAGAATAAGAAATTCATTTTTTTATGAGTGCACTGTTCCTTAATCTGTATATTGACTGTGTGTCTGTCAGTGAGTGTGTGTCAGTGTATGTATCAGAAAGGGCGCGTGTCTTAAACAGGAAGAGGTGTGGCTCTGGCAGGAAGGGGTGTGGCAAATTTAGATATGGGGTGGTGCCTGAGTTTAGTTGTGCCTAAGGCAGCACAAAACTAAAATACACTACTGTCCACAACAGTGAACTGTGGTGGTTATGGTGCCACAAGTCCCCTGGTGCTGCCCCATGGAATGTGAAACCATTCTCAATTCAGAGCTTTTACTATACCTGTAATGTGAGCCCTAAAAGCTGTGAAAACTCTATTAAATCAAGATAATATAAGCTTATTTTTACATTGAGTGGGACCAACAAACTGAATCCAGATGCAATGTATATGTTCCCACTTTTTTGCAAAGATTCCATTATATCAACAGATGTTAATCTCCTTCGATGTTATCTATGTCTTACCATCGAAATTTGCCATCAATACTTTGTTTCTGTTACAGTTTATCTGTTGGGAATGCATAGTAGCTATATATTGTAATCAATTACCTAGTATGTAATGTATTGTGAATTCATTATTTTTATTTTTTTTAATTTTAATACCCCCAGCGAAACTCTAAAATGAATAGCCCTGAATCGAAGCATCTTGGAATTGATCCAAAGCTCTGCTGAATCTGTCTCGAATGTTTCCCAAATGTTTTCAGAACATTTTCAGCATATGTTAGAAAATTGTCTAAAAACGACCAAATGATTGTCTTATAGCGAGAATAAAATAATGATACATGACAAACTGCTATTACATTTTCAATGAGCGGCACTAACTGCAAATGTTTCAGACACCTGTAAACGCAGCTCATTTGTAAGCACACAGTCCAGCGTTGAGAGATTTACCTTAGAGCAATGCATTTTACCTAGAAAAGTCTAATCCTGGAGACATCAAGATGAAGATGGTGTCTGGGGGAAGCCAAAGACAGGAGCAGAGAACTTTGGATCCAGAGAGAACACGATTAGCTAAGGCTAATAGTAAAAACGTTCAGTGTGGTGAGTTGTAAAATATTGGATGAAGGATATGCAGACAATAAGAAGAACTCCCTCCTGTGCACCCATATGACCATTACATTCCTCAGTATGTAGACCTCCAGATGCACATCTGCTAGCCCACAGAGAATATGAGAGATCTGAGAATAGATAAAAGCTCAGGGAAACCTCAATAGCTTCCCCTTCCGTTAGTCCCCGCTCAGGTCTCAAAAAAGTTTTTGCTAACTTGTGCCACTACAGAGAGAATCTATACTATTTACATGTATGTACGTAGTGGGGAATCGCGATGCAGCCTAGAACAAAATCTACCCCATTAAACCCCCCAATAACGACAGACCACTTAGTATGGATGAAACAGGCCACAGCATTTATTATCACAACTAAATTACTGCATAACACATCCATAACTTTATTTATTAAATCTCTTCTTTTCTGTAACCAAAACATTAGACATAAATAAGCATAAATTAACATATATACATATATAACTCCACCCATAGTGTTATACAGTGACCCAACCGTCCTTGCCAATAAAAACATGGAGTGGTTCCTAATCACCACTCCCTCTCACCTCCCCCCTCGTCATAAAAATCCTTCCAATGCCTGCCATCAGCCGACCTTATCCACGCTCGATGGGCACGAGACCTCAGGCAACCTAAAGTTAAACCTTTAGAGCAGGGGAGGTTTGAGACCTTAAAAAACTTGTTCATCTCATTCCATCTACTTAAACGTAACCTCAAACTCAATTGGCAAGGACATACCCCCGGCTAGCTGCGACAAAATATAGTATAGGGTGGGCGGGAGGGAAGCTGTTTGCTGGCCCGAATCCCAAGTGGCACTGAGGTAAGACCTCCCCCACACTGTCTTACACAGAACATAATCACACCCACAGATTCTTCCCAACCAATCCCATGCATCTATCCCCACACTCCTACATGTGCCCTTGTCCGCTTAGCTGCGCTATCTCCCCAGGGCCTTGTATGTACGTAGTGGGGAATCGCGATGCAGCCTAGAACAAAATCTACCCCATTAAACCCCCCAATAACGACAGACCACTTAGTATGGATGAAACAGGCCACAGCATTTATTATCACAACTAAATTACTGCATAACACATCCATAACTTTATTTATTAAATCTCTTCTTTTCTGTAACCAAAACATTAGACATAAATAAGCATAAATTAACATATATACATATATAACTCCACCCATAGTGTTATACAGTGACCCAACCGTCCTTGCCAATAAAAACATGGAGTGGTTCCTAATCACCACTCCCTCTCACCTCCCCCCTCGTCATAAAAATCCTTCCAATGCCTGCCATCAGCCGACCTTATCCACGCTCGATGGGCACGAGACCTCAGGCAACCTAAAGTTAAACCTTTAGAGCAGGGGAGGTTTGAGACCTTAAAAAACTTGTTCATCTCATTCCATCTACTTAAACGTAACCTCAAACTCAATTGGCAAGGACATACCCCCGCCACAACCCCGCTGTTTTACGCCTAAATCAGCGGGGGACCCCACCACAACCAGCCATGGCCTGTTCCACCACTTCACGCAGCGCTAGAGTAACATAGGTCAAGTCCGACCTCCAGCAAGCGCACCCCTCCCTTCAAGATACCCAGGCCACCTTTGGCAAAACCCAAAAGGCGAACTGGAAGTGTTCATGTTTCAGTTATTCATTTTGTCCGTTATACATTTAGTCATTTTTGTTATGGCCATGACAAACCTAGAAACCCATCCATTCTGATGACCGACGGCAGCGCACCAGGGCACTCACATTGCGGAGTGCACTGCCAACAGGAAAGGGCGATAGGCGCAGCCTAGCCCCTGGGAACCTCAGGGAAGAAACAGAATGCGTAACATGTCCCGATCGAAGAGCACCCAAGTCCTAAACCACCACCGACCCACGTCATTCCACCCAGGGATGACAAAACCCCTGGTACCCCATGAGGCGGGGCAGCTGACCCCGTATGAGGAGGAGCCACACCCCCTTCACGTAGCCGGAGCCAGACCACCGAACCTCCGCCATTCAAGCCCTCTGAACCATCGGCGCAGGCACGCCCAGCCTGGCGGTGTCTGTAGCCAACCAAAATAAATGCCCTTTGAATTCCCCACCATCCTTATCCAGGAAGTCGAGCCCCCAAGAGGAACACCCCAACTAGATGGACGCGGGGTTGAACAACCCATCTCCGAGAAACAAACCGGGGAGGAGGCCAAACAATCCCAGGGACGGAACAGTACTCCCAACGAAAACAGGCAAATGACGGAACCCTGCACCGCCCCCGATCGGAACGGTATATTACAGACCATCCTGGAAACCCATTACAGCTTGCTAGGACAAAATACAAACAGTATATCTACATATGATACCTCCAAATTAGTGACAATGGCATCTAGATATACCCACACTTATCTGGTGTAGTTACAACAGCCTCTCAAGGTCGTGGCCCAGTTCCTGACCTTTTACAACATACACATAGACACAGAGGGGAATGAGATACGGCTGCACATAATCTAAAACAGGAACAGAAAAAAAAATTACATAGTATAATACCGCAAAAGAAAAGATAATGCGCTGATACAAGATTGCACTCACAAGATCAAAGTGAATAAATCACCAGAACAAGTGCCTGCCCGGATAAGCTTGGGCGGCTGGACGTCTCCACTCTCCACTGGAACTCCAAGTGGACCAAAAATGAAATGAGACTTCAATAGAGGTAGGTAGAGACTTCCACAGCTTGGTAGGAGCCCAACCATAACCCCGTGCATCCCACCTACCCCAGGAGGATGCAGAAAGTCAACCCTGCAACATCCAAGAATTGCACAGATCCTATCGATGAAACAGCCAACCTCAACCAACTTACCCTTCCCAATGACAACAGCCATCGAGCTGCGAAACCTGAAGGAAGTCCATTCCAACGCTTACTCAACGGAACCAAACATGTATATGAGCAGTCAAATCCCGGAACCCAAAAAGAAACGTACCCATCCGTCCCGAACCCTCCAACCTTACTGGAGCGGGCCCCACGCCGCCCCAGAGATTGCCTACAGACCAGCTTCAGCAGACCGCTGGACCAAGTGACCACACCTCCACTGCCATACAAATCGACCCCGTGACACCTCCACCCGAGTACGCTCTATAATGAACAAGACAGAGCATCGGCCATCATATCGGTAACCACCGGACAAACCCTGACCAGCCGCCCCTAGCCTCAAACAGCACCGAGCCAGAGTACCAGAGTACCTCCGGGGTATAGGGTACTGTAACATGTGAAAGACAGCCAGCATCACCCCACGATGGTCCCCAGGGAAAACCCACCCCCTTGTTCGTGAGTTGGGTACCACATGCCTACCATGCCACCAGAAAGGGGGACCTCCAAGAACACCAGCGTCCGCCAGAGCCAGCGTATTGGCAAGAGGCAGCACACCCCCGAGAGCCCAAATGGCCCAAAACCTGCTGCGGCGGCGAAACAGTTGGAAGCCAGCAGAAAAGGACACAGGGGGCCAGATTGCACAAGCCAGCATTAGAGGAGGCCCAGCAGGAACCCCATACAGTCCCAAGGACAACCCCAACAGGCAAAGCCCAGCGTACCCCGGAGAGCCCACGGGTAGCGCAGCCGAAACCCACAACGCCCCTCCAAGCCCCCGACGCCTCCTGCCTGATGCCCAAACCGCAGCCAGGGGCACCGGCGTTTCCCTCACAGGAATTGATCCCACTATCCAGGAGACAAGAGCACACATCCCGACCCACGAATAAGGCCTTGGCCACGGAACTCAGAAACTCCAAAACACTATCCCAAGAAAACCACTGCAACAGCAGAGTGCGTACATGCGACACTGACGGCCCCACATAAGCGACATCGGGAGCAACTTACGTGGAGGCACATAGCCACCCAATTCTGACTATCAGAACACAGCCCAGAAACAACAACTCGACGGGCGTACCCCCGACTGGGGGTCCAGCACCGAGAGCACCCACGTCCCCATCCCGACAGATCGCAGAGAGGACGGAAAACGCACCGTGCTGAGGCACCAGGTGAGACGTAAGCAAAACCAGAGGCCGGAGCCCATCCGGCCCCAGGCCAAGAAGGGTTGCACCGCCAACTAAAGTGCAAAACGTACCTCCACCAACCCAGCTCCTCCCACGGACGATACACTTCCGGAAAGTGTCCTGACCGCAGAACCACGCAGCGCATGCCCGGGGAGCCCTCTCCCCGACCATGCAAACCAGAACACAGGGTGCATTTGAACATGTGCCATGGGGTGTAACCGACCAGAGCATGCTCCCCACGACCCTCCTGGAGCCCCTAATGTCCCTCTTAGTCAAGGGACCCCCGTGGCAGGAGGGAACGTCCCTGCAATAAAAGCCCCTCCCCACCATCTGCTCCCTAGCATTGCGCGCAAGCCAAGCGGGCCATATAAGCCCAGCAACACCCAGAGTCACACGAACTCGGGACGCTGCAGGAAAGCGCACTGAAACATACGATGCATACTGAAATTCAAGGGGGAGGGGGAAGCGGCGGCCATGCACCTAAGTACTTGTATTCTATTTCAGTTGTTTACTTCCGTTTCGTTCTTTTGGTTTTTTTGTTGTTTTTTTTTTTTTTTATAATTGTTGTTTTGCTGTTCTTTTATATATGTTTTGTTTTTTATTACTTTTCAGTTTTCTTTTTCTTTTTTTTTTTTTTTTTTGTGAACGATCAATCTTCTTGTATAAGTCATAGCACTTTTGTCGTATGCACTTTACTTTTCTCTTTTTTTTTTTTTTTTGATAATTTATTCCAGTTGGCAATTTACAGTGCATTCTTTTTTTTTTTTTTTTTTGAGTGTGCAAGAGGACCAGACTGAATAAAGGAAGGAACAACGTATGCACGCGAAGCGCGAAAAGGAGGGGGGAAGCGTACTCACCGGTCGCAGCCTGGCGATCCAAGCCCGGCACTGCGCTCACAGAAGGCTGAGGCGAAGAGACAGCAGTCCCAGCATCCACAGAAGACCTCAGCTGTGATCCAGGCGCCACCTGCTGGACGGTCCATGAAGTGCAGCAGTATCCTGAGAAGAAGCAGCAGAGAAGATGAGAGCCCACGCCCCAGAGGAGATGGCCGAGGTAAGTGACCTACACAGGGTGGGGGGGGCAGGCTAGGAAGGGGGGGGGGGACAGAGGGGAGGCAGACAGGGAGAGACAGAGAAGGGGGGGGGGTTAAAGCAGAACAGGGGGGACAGGAGGGGGAATGAGAGCAGATGGGGGGGGGAGGGGGCCACCGGGGGTAGAGTGGAGAGGAAACCAGGCAAGAGGAGGGGGGGGACCAGCCAAGGGGCCCCCCAGCGGAACGGACAGCCCAACAGGGGAAAGGGGGGGGGGGACCAGGCTAGATAGAGGGGGGGACATAGAGGGGTAGACAGAAAGGGAATGGAGACCCAGGGGAGGGGGAAAGAAAACATAGGAGAGGGAAAAAAGAGGGGAGAGGACAGGCCCACTAGAGGAGAGGGGGGGAAGGAAGCAGAAAATGGGGACGAGGAGGGGGGACCAGGGGGCCCAAGACAGGGAAAGCTGGGTCCCCTGGGAGAAGAAGGGGAGACAGAGCCCTGGGAGCCTTCCTCATTGGCAGAGGAGGCTCCAGATAGGCAAAGAGACCCCCCCTATCCCAAACGGCGGTACTAAGGTACCCCGCGCGGCCCGCGGGGGCCTACTCACTGCCCCAACCCCCCGCCGGCCGCGGGGGGACCTGGACTGGTGCCGGGCGGCCGCCCGCCGCCCGGAGAGCTGAATCCGCCACCCACCGCCCCCGGCCCGCAATCCAGCGCTGGCGGCCGGGGCGGATGGTGTGGTAGGGGGCCCATGTGTGTGCCGCGCGGCAGACGCCCCAGGTGGCCGCGCGGCATTAGCAGGCCGCATCCCCGGCCTTGCGGTGGGGGCCCGCGCGGCTGTGGACACAACAGGCCGCGCGGCGGTAGGAGGCCGCATCCCCGGCCTGGGAGTACCAGGCCGGGCGGCAATGGATGCGGCAGGCCGCGCGGCAGTGGCAGGCCTCGTGGCAGAAGGCCGTGCCACGCGCGCGGCCGCAGAAAGGCCGCAAATCCAGGCCCCAGTTGTCAGGCCGCGTGTCTGGGGGGTCCTGTTGATGCCTCGGGCCCGGGTTCCACCTCAGCAACCGGGCCCGATGAGTGGGATCAGGTGACAGTGCTGTTGCGGCCCCCAGGGGCAGGGACCGCATGGGAGGCAGCAGGGGAGACCGCAGGGGTTGCTCCAGGGGGAGGCAGGCCGCGGGGGGGGCCCACACCGGTAGCCATACCTTTATTAATGCTTGCCAATTGTCCCCACAGGTGCCGGCCACCATCCACGCTGCAGCAGCCCTGAGGGAAGCCAGAAGCCTCAACCATCAGGCTGTGTAACCTGCAGGCCCAGGCAAACAGGAGCAGGAGGACAGGAAGCTGTTTGCTGGCCCGAATCCCAAGTGGCACTGAGGTAAGACCTCCCCCACACTGTCTTACACAGAACATAATCACACCCACAGATTCTTCCCAACCAATCCCATGCATCTATCCCCACACTCCTACATGTGCCCTTGTCCGCTTAGCTGCGCTATCTCCCCAGGGCCTTGTCAGATTGATCCTGCCCATAATGTCAGTCTAGATCCGAAGGGACATAAAGGCAGTGTAGACGGTACGTTTGCTCAGCATGAGAGACACAGCAACCCCAGACAATTGTTTCTGGATTTTTGATCCCCGTGAGCTGGGGGTAGATGATACCTCTCTAAGTACAGTGAGCACAGGGTTTATGTCAATAATACTCTTTAGACTTAGGGAGACCCTGAGAAAATGCATTCAGCAAAAACAGAGAATATGAACACTGAGAACTGGAGCACCATAACTACCATAGACTCACACAAACCGCCGCAGCTTGGTTGGGGATCTCGCCGTCCTCCACCCACCATGGACCCAAAACCAGGATCTAGTTTCCAGTGAGTAGACCTCTCCTAGTCCAGGGAGCACAGCAGAAACAGCTCTTATAAGAGCTAGTGATTATACTCAGGGGAGTATTGTGATATAGCAATCCCCAGAGTGAATATAGTTATCCGATCCCCCAAACATGAGCCAAGACTTCATGAAGGGGTAAACGAATCTCTCTTTAATGGGACCACACTTGGCCTTTTAAAGTGCATTGGGCATGGTATGTTGTAGGGCCCATAGTTCTGAGGCAAGAGGCTGGCCAACAGGCCCCTCCAAGAACCTGTGGCGAGGTTTAGTTTGTCACAGGGCCATAATCACAGGGTAGGAGGCTGGCAAACAGGCTCATCTAAAAGCCAGTGACAAGGTTACTTTCGTTACAATCTCCAACTCAGATATTGTGCCCTGAAAGTGTTAAGTAGTAGAAGCTATATGTGTTGGGATGTGATGTATTTTCCTAACACCTGAAGGCTTGTTGCATTAAAGCAGGAGGAAAGGTTGGGCTTGAAGGTGCACAACTCTTCGGCTCCCAAACACTAGACCAAAGGGGGAGCAACCCAGAGCAGAGCGTTTCTATTAACCCCATCCCTCCTCTGGCAGAGTGAGAAAAAATTAGAACTATGTATGAATGTTAGTGTAGATCTACTGCATATATGACTGTCAGAGCGTGTCTGTTTGTGTTTGTGTATGCATGTTGATGTGTCTGTGTATTTCCCTGATTGCGTATTATTATGTGTCTGTGATTGTGAATTATTGTTTGTTTGTGTATGTGTGTTATTGTTTTTCTGTATAATGTGTATAAGACACACACACAGGAGGGTAGAACCCTGAAAATTATTCTTGCCCAAGACAACCCTGGCTGGCAGAACTTTTAACCCACACTAGGATCACACGCGCATGATGTCACTATTGATGCACACTACTTCACTGACACACCTTCAATGGTTCCTCCATTTTTATGCCATGATTCCATAGTGCTGTATATCTTTATATTGGTAAACATAATAGAAACATAGAATGTGACGGCAGATAAGAACCATTCGGCCATCTAGTCTGCCCAATTTTCTAAATACTCTCAGTAGGCCCCTGGCCTTATCTTATAGTTAGGATAGACTTATGCCTATCCCACGCATGCTTAAACTCCCTCACTGTGTTAACCTCTACCACTTCAGCTGGAAGGCTATTCCATGCATCCACTACCCTCTCAGTAAAGTAATACTTCCTGATATTATTTTTAAACCTTTGCCCCTCTAATTTAAGTTGTTACTTGTTGTGGTAGTTTTTCTTCTTTTAAATATAGTCTCCTCCTTTACTGTGTTGATTCCCTTTATGTATTTAAATGTTTCTATCATATCCCCCCTGTCTCGTCTTTCCTCCAAGCTATACATGTTAAGTTCCTTTAACCTTTCCTTGTAAGTTTTATCCTGCAATCCATGAGCCAGTTTAATAGCCCTTCTCTGAACTCTCTCTGAAGTATTAGGCATGTGCATGGGGAGAATTTTTGGTTCGGCATTCCGAAATTCTGGATTTTCGCAATTCGGGACTTCGGCAATTCGGCACTTCAAGACTTCGGAACTTTGGCAACTTCAGAACTTCGGCACTTCAGCACTTTGACACTTCAGAAATTCAGCAACTTCGGCATTTCAGCACTTCGGATCTTCAGCACTTCGACACTTCGGAAATTCGGCAACTTTGGCACTTCGGCACCCGCAGCTCAGGGGTGGGGGCCCTAAATTGGAATAAGGGGGGGGACCTAGTGTCCTCTCCCTGGCCCCCACCCCTGAGAGGCGGGTGGGGGCCCTAAAAAAAAATGTCCCCCCAGGTGACTATGGGTCCCTAAACCCCTAGTCACCCCCTCCCCCCAATAAAAATTATCCCCCTACCTACCCCCCTCACCCTAAAAACTAATGAGGGGGGGACCTTTAACTAAGTACCTGTAAAAAAAAATAAAACTTACCATTCAATGTTTTCTTTCTTCTAAAATCTTCTTTTTTCAGCCCTAAAAAAGGCCAAATAAAAATCCATAATAACCGACGCAATTATAAAAAAATAAATAAAAAAAAAAACAGCTAAAAAATAATCTTCACCCATGGAGGGCTACGCGCAGACTGAGCTCTGCAGGGCGGGGGAAGGCTTATCAAGCCTTGCCCCGTCCTGCAATTAGGTTTAGAGCACTCTGATTGGTGGGTTTAAGCCATCCAATGAGAGTGCTCAGACAGGTAAATGAAGAGTGTAACGGATCACCTGGCACCCCGACTGGGTACCTCCGTTGAAGGATGCTCCTAGCGCTTCCTAAGAACTCCAAGCACTGCAGCAGACACCACAACCACCGAACCGGAGAAGCATACGAATGCTCTCAAGCATATGAATGCTGTAAACAGCTGAACAGGAAAAGCATACAATCAGCTTACACTCCTGGCAATCAGCATCAATCCAATTCCCCCAATAATGAGATGACACTTCGTTTTGAGATCAAGCAGAACTGACTGTACTGGCACATACAGCCTCTTTTATTCACAGACCAGCGGTACTCTGCCCTGGTGCCAGCGCTACCATGGGAGTAGCCTGGTTGGAGCCTAGGTGAGGGAACGGCATAGTAGGCTCCTTACTTCGGCCCTGGGGCTGCTGCTGGAGGGGAAGCCAGGCTGTCTCCCCTTTTAGTATAGGACACTGCCTCTGGGGAGAGGGGGTAACAGGCTCCCCTCCCTGACACTCTCTCTGCTGTTGAAGAGGGAAACCGACTGTCTCCCCTTTCCATAAGTTGTCCTGTCGCTGGGGTGAGAGACCAACTGTCTCTGCTCCCTTTAGGACACTCTGCCACTGGGGAAGGAGGACGCTGCTCTCCATTCCCAGTAGCTTGGGCGCAGAGACCACTGTCCCATCTGCGCTTTTGGGGGGGCTTAGTGTCTCCCCTTGGTGGGCTATGCTGCCGCTGGGGAGAGGGGGTAACAAACTCCTCTCCCTTACACACTTTCAGCCGCTGGGGAGAGGGGGTAACAGGCTCCTCTCCCTGACACTCTCTCTACTGTTAAAGAGGGAGACCGACTGTCTCCCCTTTCCATAAGTTGTCCTGTCGCTGGGGTGAGAGACAAACTGCCTTTGCTCCCTGTAGGACACTCTGCCGCTGGGGAGGGAGGACGCTGCTCTCCACTCCCAGTAGCTTGGGCGCAGAGACCACGGTCCCATCTGCGCAGGTGGGGGGGCTTAGTGTCTCCCCTTGGTGGGCTACGCTGCCGCTTGGGAGAAGGGGTAACAAACTCCTCTCCCTTACACACTTTCAGCCTCTGGGGAGAGGGGGTAACAGGCTCCTCTCCCTGACACTCTCTCTGCTGGTAGACAGGGGGAACGACTGTCTCCCCTTCCAATAATGTGCTCTACCGCTGGGGAGTGAAACCGGTGGTCTCTCCTCCCTGTAATGTACTCTGCCGCTGGGGATCTGGGCCGACTGCCCAGCATCCCTGTAGGGCCGGTAGAGAGATCTCGGTCCCATCTCCACCTGCCATCTGTGGGTCTCTCCAGGACCAGTCTATGAGGTCCCCTACTTCTGCAGCTGGTAGTGAAGATGGGGGTACCTCGGCCATGTTTTCCCAGCTGTAGGCTAGCAGGTCTGGGTCCGCCATCCAGTTTTTCCGTTCTGCATCCATGCTCTGCGGCTGGCATGAATTTAGTAGTTCCACATAGTCCATCTCCAGCTCTCGTTCCATGGCAGCGAAACGGCGGAGGTCTTCTCCCAGTCCAATAGATCTTGGGCCCTGTAACATCTCACCCCGGTAATGCAAGATAGCCCAGTACTGTGACTCTGCTGGACTGCCAAAGTCGACGTCTTCCGCTAAGGCCTTCCACAACAGGCCAGGGCTAGTGTAGTTCTCCCCCTCCGGCTGGATGCCCTCTGCCCTCCACGTCTCTGGCTGGACAGTGCACCACCACAGTGCCCGGTATGAGGCGTCCAGGCTCAGTTCCCTTTCCACGAGGTACTCAAGTTGTCTTACCCGCTCCCCTCCGGGTTGGTCCCCCAGAAGCGGCATCCGCCAGGCCATTTGTTCCTCCAACTGGTATGCGACACCAGGAAGGCGCTGCTGCCGTTGATACTGGACTTCCTCCAGGGCATCGTACCATAATTCTTTCAAAGGCAATATCTCTCCATTCCAATTCACTCTCTTCCTCAGGTGTGTGTGTTGCCCAGGGGTCCACGAACCCCATTTTCCCAAATCTTTATGTAGACAGGGATGCTGTACGAACACTAGCATCGCCCTCAATTTGTAAATCCACGAACGGTGTCTCTGAGCTGCTTTACCTCGCACTAGGACGCCATCCCACCGCTTGCCACCAATGTAACGGATCAACGGGCACCCCGACTGGGTACCTCCGTTGAAGGATGCTCCTAGCACTTCCTGAGTACTCCAAGCACTGCAGCAGACACCACAACCACCGAACCGGAGAAGCATACGAATGCTCTCAAGCATATGAATGCTGTAAACAGCTGAACAGGAAAAGCTTACACTCCTGGCAATCCATACAATCAGTTTACACTCCTGGCAATCAGCATACAATCCAATTTCCCCAATAACGAGACGACACTTCGTTTTGATGTCAAGCAGAACTGACTGTACTGGCACATACAGCCTCTTTTATTCACAATCCACAAACCTAGTACTGCCCACAGGGTTTTGAAATACAACCAATCAATCCGTACAATACCCACAGACACTTCCACACAAAATCCTCCCCTCTGGCTGTGATATGATTACTGAACACAATATAATTATCACAGGCAGAGAAATACAGTTTTATAAAACTTATCACAGGGACCCCAAAACATGCAATAACCACATAAAAGTATATCCTCGGAACCAGGGGATCTGGGTGAACCACATATCCAAAATGCACCCAGATCCGTTCAGTAGTTTGGAAGATACAGTTTAATGCAGATTCCGCAGAACATATACAGGCTATATGAAAAATAATTACTCTTAAATGTGTCCCCTGTTGTATAGTTTAAAACTACTGCATGATGTCTTTGTGCACCAAATACCGTCGAGATGGCCCCGTGTAGAAAAGTCCAAACAGTGTCTGTGAGTTAAAATGGCCGCCATCCATTGTTCTCACCATGTGCTTCATCCATTGTTCTCACCATGTGCCTCTGATACATGAAATGGTGGCCACCCAGTAACTCCACAGTATGTCCCCAGATGGTTCTTAAAGGGCCAGCAGCAGCATAATAAAATGCAATATGCCCAAATACTGTATTTAAAGGGCCAAATCTCCCAGGGGCCATAGTCAGCAGGCAGGAGGCAGGCAAACAGGCTTCTCCAATGCCCAGTTGGGCATTGAAATCCACCAATCAGAGTGCTCTGTGTCATTTTACACAGCGTGGGAAAGTTCTTTGGAATTTTCCCACGCTGTGTAATTTGACTCATAACTCTCTGATTGGTTACTTAACACAGAGCACTCTGATTGGTGGATTTCAAACCAACCAATCAGAGTGCTATGACAGGTAAATGTAGAGACTTATTCTTATTTAGGGCCCCCACCTGCCACTCAGGGGTGGGTTCCGGGGGGGGAGGGGATAGGTTTGTTTTTTTTGTTTTTGTTTTACAGTGAACAGCGAGTAGGAGCATAATTTACTAATACTAAGTAATCTTTACTTAGTCTTAGTAAATTTGGCTGAAAGACCAATTTAGGTCTTTCAGCCTTTTAGTAGATAGCTCCCTAATACCATGGGAATTAGGGAGTTATCTGCTTATTCATTCCTGTCCAAGTAACTTTACATTGACTGGCCAAGTAACTTTCATTTTAAATGAATGTATGTTACTTGATTGTTGTTGCAAATGCTTACAGCTGAATCTTGACTATGTTTGTATACTTTTTATTTAAAATTGTTTACAATGTAACATTCTTCTTCTTTCACTGGGTAAGTATATAATTTCGGAACTTCGGTAATTCGGACATTCGGAAGTACCCGAATGTCTGAATTGCCCGACATTCGTCCAAATTCATATGTGGACCGAAACAAATTGCACATGTCTATAAAGTATCAATATCCTTCTGGAGAAATGGTCTCCAGTACTGTGTACAATACTCCAAGTGAGGTCTCACCAGTGTTCTGTACAATGGCATGAGCACTTCCCTCTTTCTACTGCTAATACCTCTCCCTATACAACCAAGCATTCTACTAGCAGTTCCTGCTGCTCTATTACATTGTCTGCCTACCTTTAAGTCATCAGAAATAATCACCCCTAATGCATGAATGTGTTAATTATTTAAAGTCCCTATGCCACAGAGGCTATGGAAAGGTCTAAATGTATTGAGTTAAAGGGGAAAATTAAAGGTGCAATCTCTTGGTCATTGTGTGTCAATATCTGTGACAAGGCTGCATCATATATCACTGTTTTACGGTGTTTCCATACAAATAAATAGTAAAAAACGAAAGTTATAATTAGAAAAATATCTGTTACCTGCAGCTATACTAGTTTGCCTCAACACAAATAGTAAGAATTACATTTCTAAGGCAAAGGGGGAACAGCAGGGGTTCAGTGTAGAGAAGCCATTGGTTTTTGGCATTAATGACCCTGTACTCTCTGACAGCAGTTATTCATTCTGACAGCAGTCACAGGACGTGGTTCTCATCTTAAATTAAGCTCCTCACACTGTTTAAAAATACTTTTGCCAGTCCCTCATATACATAAATCCTTCTGGTACAAGAAAGCTATGTTAACACCTCTCCTCTCCTCTGCGCCCCCAATCCCACCTCGATAATGGAATGACCCTTTCAAGACTGTCTGGGACTGAATGGTCCATGTTGGGATAATTCCATTATACAGCTTTTGTGCTAACAGGAGCTGATCTCCTGCTGGTACCAGAGAAATCCAGGTATCATTCAAAAACTGGAATTGTCTTCTACCAGTAGGGGTCGAAATTAATGGTCTGATACTGATAGACCAGGTATGTGAAGTAGACATCTATGAGAAATAGATCATAAGTGATGTCATCAGTTATTCCGCTAATGAGAGTGAGGCTCACGGGTTTGTAAACAGGTCTCCCTGCCTTCTTTCACAGCCTGATAACTTATCACACCGTGTAATGAGCTCATGGTTCCTTCTGCATGGATCCACGTGTTGATCAACGTCGGATAGGTTAAGGAGAGGACAATATATCATGGTGTAATGGTGTATTGTGTTGTAAGTAACAGACTAATCATATTGTAATTCAACAACAGAAAGGGAGATATGCAAGCTCATGCTACATGATTTGCGCATATTTATGAATTAACCCCCATAACACCACCCACTAATTAAGCACAGACACCAATAATTTTTGGGGGAAACTATCGCAGCTTTTATTAAAATTCTTTAATAAATACATTTAAATGAGGGGTTATAGTCAAACACACTTAAAAGCATCGAAGCCCAGCAAATTTCAATGTTAAACTTTCACAGACAATGACCCCATCATAAATAGCAGCAATATGTTAATACAACCATATAACATTAAATCAAAACACGAACAGTTACTGCAGTCACCAAGGGCATCTTTTCCACCTGTAGGGGTATACCGAGATATACCCCTACACACGCAGGTTCTGAGCTACCGACGAGCTCGAACCTACCAAAACCAAACACAACTATTGATCCTGAACTTGAACTCCCCCACTTACCAAGACAACTTACCCCCCAATTTTCCTATCCATCCCCCGCCGCCATGATCAAACCAGGGACAGAAACACTAACTTAACTTCAATGCATCAGGGAGGGAGGGTGGGACAGCAAGTAGGTGAGAATTTAATTAAAATGGCTTCTCCATAAAATGGCCGCTATTTATATGGACCTAAGCCATACCCCTTAACATAATATCACCAATCCAAATCCCCCTAGCCATATGCCTGCCTCCTAGCTAAGTCAAGGCCCACTCCACTTAGCTTTGCTTTTCCCTGGGCTTCAATCACATAATACGCAGTTATGCAATTTGCAATATTTCTATGGTGCATTTTGGAAACGTCTTCTGTGTTCTGGGACCAAGAGACCTTTATTTATTCTTTTTGTGCAACAATCACTAGATGCCACAGAGGATTTTATCAGTATGACTTTCTAATCACACCATCATACCAGCATTTCAAAACCCTAATATACCTTCCAGTGATATTGAATTTTAAAATCTGTTCAGCAATTTATTTTATAAAGATGGGCAAAGATGACTCTCTTCATCACCACACAGTTCAAACATGGCTGCACCCTGTACAGAGGAATTATGGGAGAATATTGAGACCCACCATACTTGCTTTTTTTTTAGAAATAATGTACACTTACCTCCAATTGTCTGGTATCCGCCAGATCTATATTTATACCTTAAACTTTTAATCAGATATGTAAAAACATACCAGATGTATGCAGATATAATATTTATTTCTTACCAGATGTATGCAGATATAATATTTATTTCTTCTCTTCGAATACTGCCACCAAATTTCAAAACAAGAAAATTGAAAACTATACAACACCGTCACTAACTACGTTTAAAAAAAATAGGCTAGAAAAAAGGTTAGGATGGTTGGCATTAAAATTAGTGTATTTGCCAGTTGTTATGGTGATGTTGATTGTTTAGATTTACATGTAAGGGAGGGCTAGCAAGTTTTGACTTGTGCACAAAGAACTCCCAAATCTCTGTTTGAATGGTCCTATTCACGGATGCAGGAGATCTTGGTTTGACACGTGGAGTCTGATGGAGTCATGAGGTATGACATCATATGTCACAGCAACTACCATCAGCATGACTTGCACAACATATGGAAGCATTCAAAGATATCTGGGCATGCCTAAGATAGGCAGACATTGTTTACTACAACTCTACTGCCAGGACTGATTTGTGTGTGTGTGAATACTGTCATGAGCACTACTGTATTTCACCTCTCAGCTGCTTGCAAATACCTCCACATCATATATAAACTATCCACCCCCGATATGTCCATCTGTCAGGGAAATGCAGTCCTGGAGAGTTTGTCAATCACAGACCATCAGCTAAAGCACAAATCCACACAGTGCACCCTCTGGGTTAGGTACTTTCCTTACATTTCCGTTGTTGTGCTGTATTAAAGGCAGTGTGGAAACTGATTCGGGCAAGGCATCACATTCCTATTTGGCAAAGGCATGGCCAGGGCACACTATGCAAATGACGAGGAAGAAGAGAAACATTGTTCAATACAGAAAAGAACAGGCTTATAAGAAGATTTGACAGGTAGCCAAGATAAGTAAAGTGCCAAGGCTTTTTACAATTAATTTTATGTTTCATATCTCACAATCTCAATATATATATATATATATATATATATATTATATTTTATGTATTTATTTATTTTTGTGGGGAAGTATTGTAAATTCAGATGCATAGTAATAATTTATTATCTCGAGCCTTAGATGCAGATGTAAGCGTATTGCTGTCTCCATATGTGTCGTGGAGCCGGGGGATGTGTTGTTTACATATGGATCCAATTATACACACAGAATCCACATGAGACCAGAACATTCCTCTCAGAGCAGTGCGGCGCCTTTTAACCCAGAGCGTGACAGGAACACAAGGCCTCTCTTTCCCTTTGCTTCCATTTAAAGTCTGTGACCCCACTCTGGTCGTGAAACTACCAACAAAAATATAGGTTTTAAACGAACATCTCTCCTTCCATAGGAAATCTCTGGAATCTCACTGGACTGTAAGCTCCCCATCCCCACCCAAAAAAATGTCTTTAATATTTAATAAGTGCTTTTTCCCTTGTGAATGTCTAACACATTTCTGGGGTCTTTGTCTAAAAAGAAAATTGTATCCATAGTTACAACTGTTACGATGTTGACTTAGACGCAACCATGCGTTTTTGGTGTAGACTTCCGCAAACGTCCGTAAACATTTCTAGAGAATTCTGAAAAAAATGAAGAGTTGAGTTGAGTTTTCATTCATTCTCATTACTCTCTTGTGCTTTAACTTATCTTTTTTTTATTTTTTTTTTTAAATTGCAATAAACAACTGTACAAGCATTAAACAACTGTACAAGCAGCGGTCTGGGTTGTCTAACCTTATACAATAATGTAAAAATCAACCTTATGCCCCATTAGTAATCCTGTGCATATAAACCATATTTCACTCCTTCTAAGAGACATCAAAGTATTCCATCAAGTTAAGTGCTATTACTGTTACTCAGTAGAATAGTTACTTATTTCGTCAGTCTACCAGTATTTAAAGCCATGACCTTCAAGTTATATGCATTTGTTACATATCGAAACATTAGCATATTGAGTTATTTTGTTGTTAAACCACCAAAAAAAAAAAAATGTAGGTTTCATTTAGTTCTTAGAAAACGGTAAACCACAACTGGTTTGAATGTACTTAGCTCTGGAAGTCTTTAGCAGGGTACAACAATGATTACTTTATTTAAAGTGGTTAATGACAACATTGTATGGTAACATGTGCCCTAATTCCAAAGCTTAAGTATGGAGATCATTGACTTAGGAAAGGTTTTGGATGGGAATGTCTGGGAAGATATAGTTACATCAAAATACGTAAACATGGTTTGCCTTGTGCTTTTACCGCCTTTATCTACCTACTGAAAATTAAAGAATTATTTTTAAAAAAAAAAGGAAAAAGAGAGGAGAAAGAAAGAGATTTCACAAAGTTTTAGATCAACAAAGGAAAGATGTGCAAAAAGTTGAACTTGATGAACTTGGCTTGTTTTTACCTTAGATTACTGTGTAATATTTTTTTTTATAAACAACACTAATAGTGCATAAAAAAAGACAGAGGCTCCCTAGATTAGCACAATTTAATGGATGAGAATCAGTATGTTAAACATATGTTTTGCGGTCGAGGACCTCTTTCCAGTGTACAATTGTTCATCAGATGGAAGCATTGCAAGATTTTATCATGACCTGCAAGTGTCAATCTTAGTGTTTTTGAATATCTTAGTGTTTGGGGGTGCTGTGTCTGGGTGCTGGGTGTGTTTACGGGTGCTGTGTGTGTTTGGGGGTGCTGTGTGTGTCTGGGGGTCAATTTTATTACCTGCTTAAAATACGCTGTTACTTTGAGATCTCTAGATCTCTATCATAAATCAGATGCACGTGCATCCAGACCAGATCTAAACTGAGCACTGTATTTTAGATTTGGGATGACCACTAGCTCCAAAATCTAGTAACTACGGAATTACAGCACTTAAAGTAATTCTAAATTATAGTTATGCATTTAAATTACCTGGTGTGCATAGGACAGAACAACTGGTCATGGTTATTGCTGGTGATATCAGATTCCTCCAATGATTACATGACACTGTAATATGTAAAATTAACACTATAGTGCCCCTGTTCCTGTTTGCCAGAGAAAATATGAGCTGCAACATCACGTGACTGATTTTTACTTCATTTGGAGTAAAATATATATTTTCTGCTTTCTGCTGAATATTTGCAGACTTGCAAGAACTTATTACAAAACCAAGCCTGGACATAATTCTAAGAAGCCATTATATCTATCATGTATTTTTCTTTTAAAGCACATTTCTGAAGATTCACGTATTGACAATAAATTAAATCCACATTCAATAGTAAATATAAAATAAAAGACTTTCTTTGGAATCCAGAGGACCAATTGGAAGCTTCTTGTCAAAATTGACAAGGCAGTTGGCTCCCATTAGACCTGTGCACAACGGAAAAATCTGTTTTGGTTGAGTCATTTTGTCTAAAAATAATAATTCATGATGGGCAAATTTTGTGTACATGGTGACTCATCGGAATTTCGTCCTCCGAAAAAGATTCAAGAAAATGAATCAGACAAAACAAAAAGTGTGCGAAAACGGGCCAATCAGTATACTGCAAAATAAATACATATTATATATATATTACAGATCAAGTGAGAAGAAGTCACCAGTGGAGGGATAAAGAGGAAGAGCAGTAAATAAGTAAGTAATTTATTATTTTCTTCAGTCGTTTGGCAGTTCGGTTTTCGAGAATTCAGAAACATCACCCAATCAGCCAAAATATGGATAGCACATTAGGACAAACCAAATGTTCAAGTCTAATCACCATCACTAATCTGTATTCTGCAATGTTACTTTAGAACTCTTGATCTGCAACAACTATCCACTAATTTATAGCCTGTAGCCTCACCTAGCTCGAAAATTTGTTTTTCGTAACCAGACAACCTCCACTTACAACTCCACCACACTCTTAGCAATCCTGGAGACACAAGTGCAAGCACCAATTTCTTTTTTTGCCTGCAGATGTTGTATCCACGCTTCATTATATTATAAATGGAAGCATTGTGGCCAGTCACTGCAAAGAAACAACACTTCTCTTTGATTGGCTTTCAAATTTCCAAACTCTTTATATCTGGAAATGAAGATGACTTGAACTACAGAAGAACTACAAAGTGATCATAAACTGCCTGCAGTTGCTCTACAGTGTATTTTTTTACAAGGTTCATATTGCAAATAGTCCCTTGGTTTTATTGTTACCCAAATAGACTTTTTATTACACCAGTTACATGTCCTAACAAGTCTTTGATCTTTGTTGAGTATCTCGATGTCAGTATCCTCAAAAAACACAAATCTACGCAATATCCTCAAAGCACAATTTACTTAAAGGAACATTTAAGTGGTCTGCACTTAAGAAAACTGCAGTGTTTATATTACAGTACTAACAAGGCAGGTGGCTCCCAATAGACCTATGCATGGTAGAAAAATCTGTTTTGGTCCAGCCAAATATTATGCATGTGGTAGCCCATCATAATTTAAGTAAGTAAGTAATTTATTATTTTGTTTGGTCGTATGGCCTTTCGGAGTTTGAGAATTCAGACGATCACCCAATCCGCCAAAATATAGATGGATTGCAAATTGGGAAAAGCCAAATGTCCAAGTCTAATCTCTATGGCAGCACCATTCCTGAGAAAAGCATGTTCTGGGTGTGCCTCCAATTCCCCTTTTTGTCTTTAATCACCAAAATAAGACTTCTTCAGGGTACCCTGAAGAAGTAATATATTAGACAAAACATGTTGTTGTTTTTAAATATATATTTTAATATTTTAGTATGTATTGGAAAATAAAGCAGTCTTTGAAAACTACCCTGAGTTCTGGAGATTATCCTTGATGCTGCATCCATACTTAGGTACAGGGAGCTACACTGGATGGCCTCTAGGAAATTTGAGGGGAGGCACCCAGAGCCGATATAATTAATAATTATCCTGTGATTGCATCTCAAATCTGCGCAGTATATATTGTTATATTGTATTGTATTACACTATGCTATTGTCTCTTTTTTTGTAGATAAACCATCGGATCCCCTATATTTTCTATCCTTTGCTATTTGATATGGGGACATATTCTGGAAAGCTTATCCAAGCCCTGCACTGCTTATCCAAGCCCTGCACAGGGTGAGATTGTGGGTTATTTTGTGTATATATATATATATATATATATATATATATATATATATATATATATATATATATAAACATAGATAGTCCTAGGGGTAAGAAGTGGACTTCTTAGGTCACTCTGGTATCTTAGTCCCTCTGATGGAACTGGCAATGTCTAAGCCATTCTTCATTCTGATTAAAATAATAGCTTTTACCATAATGAGTCTACTTTTCAAGAGAACCGATTAATAATTATTTTAAGATAATTTTTTAGAAGATTAATAAGGCAATTTAACTGTATTGTAACCATGAAGAATTGGCAAATCATGAGAGATCGAAATAATGTTTTTTATGTCCCAGGTAAACTTGTGTGAGAAAAACAGACAGGTATGGAAGAGGCAGTGGACGAAGTGTTTAAACAAAACATTTAGGGGGATTATTTATCTATGCTATAAACTACTAGATATAGAACTCTGGCTGCAAATATCCTCATGTATACCTTCAACCTTTCCTTCCACAATCCTCTACCAGCTCTAAAAAAAATCAATTCTTTCACGTGTCTTTTTCACAACCTCATCTTTCCTTTTTTATTGCCCGTGCAAAATTTATTACTAATTCTACCTCAACAGCTTGTTAACTATCTATGATTGCACTCCATACTAATAGCTTATTCTTCTGAAACGTAAACTCTAGAGCAAAAAGTGCATTACATCTGATACAAACATCTTTAAAAAAAAACTTTGTGACTGTACCTAGTCTTCACTTTGTTGCCCTAGGGCATGGGTAGGCAACCTTTGGTACTCTAGATGTTGTAGACAACATCTCCCCCGATGCTTCGCCAGTTTCATGGCTGCTAGAGCATTATGAGAGATGCAGTCCATGACATCTGGCACAGGACAATATTTTTTATCAACTCCCGGAGCTAATAAAAATGATTACGAAGACAGGGGACATTTGTAACTGAGGTTTAAAAGTGCAAGTAGTGGAGCCAGGATGTAGGAAGAGACAGGGGGATTAATACATTTGAATTAAAAATAAACTTTGTTCCCACAGTAGGATGTACGTTACAATAACATAAACACTAGGGGCTGATTATTTCTTTACATAACTTTAATTATGGCTTTTTAGGTCACTAAATAAATGTGACCTAGTAGTGAAGGCTACAGATTTGCATGTATAATATATATATATATATATATATATATATATAATAACTTGGCTGAATTTTGTCACCAGTGAAAATGTTTTAATTATTTTGTTTCTTTTTTCGTAAATTTGTATGTAGTACTAGTGGTAGAATAGTAAAAGCAGAGTATGTAGAATTGTTTATGAAGAGAGGTCTTATTGTATTGACCCCTTCCCTATGTTAGGCCATGCTCCTCCCAGTAGCCTGGATACTTAGCCTCTTTGATGGATCCGATCTGGGGGGGAGGGGGGGGGATTGCCTGGCAGCCAATCAAGATGACACTTTGATCACATGACTCAGATAAGTATGATTGACAGATTGTCTGCAGGGGGACTGTCTGGGTTGTCACCCAGATCCCCCACATATATAATGCATATAATTGATAAAAGCACATAATTATGTTAAAAAAATACATAAATACATTAAGAAAAAATAATGTTGTATCTATATATACACTAATGAGAAAAAGATAACGCAACCCTCTTTGAATTCTAGAGTTTTACATATCAGGACATAATAACATTTATCTGTTCCTTAGCAGGTCTAAAAATTAGGTAAATACAACCTCAGATGAATAAAAACACATGGCATATTAAACCGTGACATGATTTATTTTAAGTTCTACATGTGTATTTATGTATGATTTTTACATAATTGTGTGATTTTAACCCCTTAACGACGAGTGACGGACGAGGTCCGTCACTCAGGGGGTTGCCTTAACGACGAGTGACGGACCTCGTCCGTCACCCGTTAAAGTTAACCCCAGATCGCCGCAATTGCGGCGATCATGGGGTTAATGGTGCTCCGGTCTGCCTCTGCATTAGAGGCAGACCGGGAGCACCGGATCGGGCTGTCAGAGTACATGTGCCCGCTCTGACAGCATGCCAGAGCGGGCACATGTGCTCTCTATACTCACCTCCGCCTCCCTGCACTTCCTGGTTCTGTGTGAAGTGCAGGGAGCCGGATCTTCAGTGATCCTGCCCCCTGGTGACAAAACAATAAAGTTAAATTAAAATCCCACCCCCCTTTACCCCCCCTTTACCCATTTTAATATAAAATTAACCCCTTCCCTGCCAATTGATCACTGACTACAGTGATCAATTGGCAGGGATTACATTTTACTATGATCTGATTTTTTTTTTAACCCCTGAGGGTTAATTATTATTTTTTTTAACCCTCAGGGGTTAAATTTATTTTATTAATTAATTTAAATTTTTTAAAGTTATAAATTTAGCTAGCTGGGGAGGGTGGAAGTTAGTGGGGAATTGGGGGATTTAGTATTAGGCTAACTAGGGGTTAACGTTAAAAAAAGTTTAAAAATAAGCTTTAAAAAGTTAAAAAATAAAGTTAAAAAAAGTTTTAATAACGTTTAAGTAAAAAATGTAAAAAAATAAACCCTTTACCCAGTCCAAATAAAAATTAACCCCTTCCCTGCCAGTCGATCACTGCCTACAGTGATCAAAATACAGATCACAGTATTATAATTTTTTTTAACCCCTGACGATTAACTTTTATTTATTTTTTAACCCTCAGGGGTTAAATTTATTTAATTAACTAATTTAAATATTGTATAATTAAATATTTTGCTAGCTGGGGTGGGTGGGAGTTATGGGAAAATGGGGAATTTACTGTTAGTGCTGCTTACTGCTAGATAGGGGTTAACGTAAAAAAAAAGCTTAGAAAAATGTTAAATCTGTAAAAAAAAGTTTTACGAAAGTTTAGGAAACTTTAAAAAAATTAATAAGCAAAACAAAAGTCTAAAAAATAGTTTTAAAAAGTAAAAAAAGTTTTAAAAAGTAAAAAAATACATTTAATAACGCTCATTACCACTACACCTGGTACAAGCTAGCGGAAAAATGATCCCACGCTAAGGTTCAAAATATGCCTTTTAAAATACCCTGGGATGTCTTCTTTAAGAAATGGTATGGCTTTATGGGGTATTTGGTTTATATAGCCTGGTAAAATACTCTAAAATGGGACATGGGCACTGCGTAAAAATGTAAAGTTTGAAAAAAAAATGGAATGGCTGTGTCCCAAATGTGCCCCTCCGATGTCCACATATACCTGGCAAAGGTACATACGGGGGTATTTTTGTACTCAGCAGACATAGCTGAGCAACATATGAAGTATTATACAGTGGTAGTACACATAAGGTTTGCAAAATATACTGTGCAAACTCACTGTGTGTGTCAAAAAGGCAGAAAAAACGCTTATTACCACTACACCTGGTACAAGCTAGCGGAAAAATGATCCCACGCTAAGGTTCAAAATATGCCTTTTGAAATACCCTGGGATGTCTTCTTTAAGAAATGGTATGGCTTTATGGGGTATTTGGATTATATAGCCTGGTAAAATACTCTAAAATGGGACATGGGCACAGCGTAAAAATTGAAAGTTGGAAAAAAAAATGGAATGGCTGTGTCCCAAATGTGCCCCTCCGATGTCCACATATACCTGGCAAAGGTACATACGGGGGTATTTTTGTACTCAGCAGACATAGCTGAGCAACATATGAAGTATTATACAGTGGTAGTACACATATGGTTTGCAAAATATACTGTGCAAACTCACTTTGTGTGTCAAAAAGGCAGAAAAAAACGCTTATTACCACTACACCTGGTACACGCTAGCGGAAAAATGATCCCACGCTAAGGTTCAAAATATGCCTTTTGAAATACCCTGGGGTGTCTACTTTAAGAAATGGTAGGCCTTTGTGGGGTAGTTTGAATTTAAAACCTGCGAAGATGCTTGGAAATTGCACTTAGGCCCGGCGTCAAAATTCAAAGTTCGGTAAAAACTGATATGGCTTGGTCTCCTATATGGCACTGTAGCTTCACGAATAGACATACAATGGGGGTGTCCTTTTACTCAGATGACTTAGCTGAGCATAATATGGGGGGTTTGAGCTTAGTGGCACATATGAAATATACAAAATGCCCAGCAAAAATGCAATCCGTATGTAAAAAATGCACAAAATTATTTTTTACCACATACTTTGGCATGTAATGGTAAAAAAATGGGGGCATGTTAAGGCACAATATGCACCTTATGACATACCCTGGGGTGTCTACTTTTACAAATGGTAGGCCTTTGTGGGGTTTTTTTTGAACAGTCAAACTGTTATAATACCCCAAATGGAAGCATAGGCTCATTAAATCCGTCTCTCAAAATTCTACTGTGAATACTGAAAAGGACAGGTCTCCTATATGGCACTGTAGCTTCACGAAATAGTGACATAGACATACAATGGGGGTGTCCTTTTACTCAGAAGACTTAGCTGAGCATAATTTGGGGGGTTTGAACTTAGTGGCACATATGAAATATACAAAATGCCCAGCAAAAATGCAATCCGTATGTAAAAAATGCACACAATTATTTTTTACCACATACTTTGGCATGTAATGGTAAAAAAATGGGGGCATGTTAAGGCACAATATGCACCTTATGACATACCCTGGGGTGTCTACTTTTACAAATGGTAGGCCTTTTTGGGTTTTTTTTGAACAGTCAAACTGTTATAATACCCTAAATGGAAGCATAGGCTCATTAAATCCGTCTCTCAAAATTCTACTGTGAAAACTGAAAAGGACAGGTCTCCTATATGGCACTGTAGCTTCACGAAATAGTGCCAAAGACATACAATGGGGGTACCGTTGTACTCAGCAGAAGTAACTGAACACATAATAAAACTTTGTACACGAATAGCACACACCAACTTTACAAAATACACATGAGAAGTTCTTTGTTATAAGTTTGTGTGCGAAAACCCCCAAAAAACACAATTTTACTCCAATATTTAGCAGAGGTTGGCAGTAAAATGGCTACGTAGAAAGTGTCAAAACAACCTTAGGTAAATAGCCTGTGGTGTCTACTTTATATAAATATATACTTTTGTGTGGCAATTTTGTTTTCTTTTATGGCTATAAAGCTTATAAGACAAACATACCAAATTCTAAAATTGCTCCATATTAAAAGTTTATTTTACTCCTTGTGCTTTGTGACCTGTAACTACCAAAAAAAACTGAAAATCCCAGACACATTATATATTCTGTAAATCAGAACAACTAAATGAATTTATTTTTAATTACTTTCCTTAACCTGCACTAATTAGGCACACATTATTATTGCAAAAACTGTAAAAAAAATCTAATTTTTTCATTGTTTTTGCATTTTTCTGTATTTTTTTTATAATAAATAAGCATGTATATATATATATATATGTTACATCAAATGAAAGCCCTTTCTGTCCTTTAAAAAACGGTATATAATATGCGTCGGTGCAATAAATTAGTCAAATGCAAATTGCAGTTGAACGCAAACAGCAAAAAATGCAAAAAATGCAAAAAATGCCGTTGTCACAAAGTGAAAGACAAGCTTCCGAAGCTCTGTCCTTAAGGGGTTAATAATGATATATTTAGGGACCTAATTGACACCTCAGGCAGAAGCTTCAGAGAATTTAATTTGTAGGCCCTATATTTGACCCTATCACTATAACAAAGTCCCAACATCCCATACAAACTGTACATGGGGGTACTGCTGTACTCATGAGACATCGCTGAAAACAAAAAAAAACATGTTTTATAGCAGCAAAATGTATAATGATGATCATATCATTTGTGAAAGTTAATTTTTTTTTGTGTGAAAAATGCAAAAAACTAATTAGAATATTAACTTTGGCCAGGGTTTGTGACTAAGTGGCTACTAAAAAAGACTGGACATAACCAATTTTGAATACCCTGGCTTGCCTACCATAACAAATAGTATGCCATGATGGCGTTAATTTTCATTCACAGATGCCATGTGGTCTCAAAACCCCAAAAAATCCATACATGGAGTGTACTGTTGTACCCGTGAGACAATGCTGAACAAAAATATGTGTATATTATTGCGGTAAAAGCTAACAGTATTATGACATTTACAGTTAAAATGCCACGCAGAACATGAAAAAATTACAAACTTTCTTATTTTCTCACACTATATTTAAAATTTTTACATTTTTGAAAATTATGTTTTATATGTATTTAAAACATATATATATATATATATATATATATATATATATATATATATATATATATATATATATATATATATATATATATTTGATTTAAAATGAAATTAAAGCCCTATTTCTCCCAAACAAAATGGTATGTAATAAAGTGTTGGTGCACTTAAAGCGGCACTGTCATGGCCGAATCCCGTTTTATTTTAACCCCCCCTCCTGCCTCCACTACATCCAATTGACCCCCTAGTCACCCCCAAATGCCCCAAAGCCCCCCATATTACCTATTTTTAATCTTTATTTTCTGCCCCGATCTTTATTCAGGGTGCCGCCATCTTTGTGTGGGTAGAGGAAGTCCCTGTGGGACACGTCATCTGCCCACACTAGATAGCCTGTGAGATTCCCGCACATGCCCAGTGAAACACCTGGACATGCGAACGGGAATTTCATCTATTCATTCATTCATCAGACAGACGAATGAATGAATAGAAAAAATCAGACGAACAAACAAACACTGAATATCAGTGTTTGTTTGTTCGTTCAGTTTATTACTTAGAGGGAGCTACCGGCTTGCAGCTCCCTCCTTGTAATATGTACAGATAGAAGCGGCAGGGAGCTGTGCTCCCCACCACTTCATAAGCCCCCCATGTCCTCCCCCCTCACTCTATGGGGGTCAATATGACCCCCATAATAGCATAAGGGAGATTAGAATCTCCCCAATGCCCCTACTCGCTTTACTGCGAGTAAGGGCATGTCCACTAAACAGTGAGCAGCCTGTGCCTGTAAAAAAACAACAACAACCTACTATCTGGCCCCCTCCCCTACGCGGCGGGTCAGGGCCATAAAGATAATGAGGGGGGAGGACCTACTGTCCTCCCCCCCGGCCCCCACCCCTGCGCAGTGGGTGGGGGCCATAAATCACAATGGGGGACCTACTGCCCTCCCCCCGCCCCTACCCGTGAGCGTTGGGTGGGGGCCATAAAAATAATGAATGGGGGACCTACTGTACTCCCCCAGGCCCCCACCCCTGCGCGGTGGGTGGGGGCCATAAAAATAATAAGGGCGGGGACCTACTGTCCTCCCCCCCGGCCCTCTCCCCTGCGTGGTGGGTGGGGGCCATAAATCACAATGAGGGGGACCTACTGTCCTCCCCCTGCCCCCACCCGTGAGCGTTGGATGGGGGCCATAAAAATAATGAGGGGGGGACCTACTGTCCTCCCCCCAGCCCCCACCCCTGCGCGGTGGTTGGGGGCCATAAATCAAAATGGGGGGACCTACTGTCCTCCCCCCCACCCCCACCCGTGAGCGTTGGGTGGGGGCCATAAAAATAATGAGGGGGGACCTACTGTCCTCCCCCCAGGCCCCCACCCCTGCGCGGTGGGTGGGGGCCATAAAAATAATGAGGGGGGACCTACTGTCCTCCCCCCCGGCCCTCACCCCTGCGTGGTGGGTGGGGGCCATAAATCACAATGGGGGGACCTACTGTCCTCCCCCCTGCCCCCACCCGTGAGCGTTGGATGGGGGCCATAAAAATAAAGAGGGGGGGACCTACTGTCCTCCCCCCCCAGCCCCCACCCCTGCGCAGTTGGTGGGGGCAATAAATCACAATGGGGGGACCTACTGTCCTCCCCCCGCCCCCAGCCGTGAGCGTTGGGTGGGGGCCATAAAAATAATGAGGGGGGGATCTACTGTTCTCCCCCCCCGGCCCCCACCCCTGGGCGGCGGGTGGGGGCCCTAAAACAAACCTTCCCCCAATCAAAGGTGACTAGGGGTCCCCAAGCCCCTAGTCACCCACCTCCCACCCCAAAAAAAGTTACCCCCTACCTACCCCCCTCACCCTAAAAAATAGTGAGGGGGGAATAAAATAACTAACCTGTAAAGAAAAATTCAACTTACCATTTGACGTCTATTTTTTTCTAAAATCTTCATTTTTCAGCCCCAAAAAAGGCCAAATAAAAAACCATCATACCCATCGAACTTAAAATAAAATCAAAAACCCGAGCGCCCCAAAAAAATCCTGACGAAAAAGAAAAAACCCAACGCTAGAAATAATAATCCATCTTCACCCATGGAGGGCTCCGCGCAGACTGAGCTCTGCAGGGCGGGGGAATGCTTATAAAGCCTTGCCCCGCCCTGCAATTAGGCTAAGAACACTCTGATTGGCTGGTTTAAGCCAATCAGAGTGCTCTTTGTCATTTTACACAGCGTGGGAAAATTCTAAAGAACTTTCCCACGCTGTGTAAAGTGACACAGAGCACTGTGATTGGATGGATTTCAAGCCCACCAATCAGAGTGCTCTTTGTCATTTGACACAGCGTGGGAAAATTCCAAAGAACTTTCCCACGCTGTGTAAAATTACACAGAGCACTGTGATTGGATGGATTTCAAGCCACCCAATCAGAGTGCTCTGTGTCATTTTACACAGCGTGGGAAAGTTATTTGGAATTTTCCCACGCTGTGTAAAATGACAAAGAGCACTCTGATTGGGTGGCTTGAAATCCATCCAATCACAGTGCTCTGTGTAATTTTACACAGCGTGGGAAAGTTCTTTAGAATTTTCCCACGCTGTGTCAAATGACAAAGAGCACTCTGATTGGTGGGCTTGGAATCTAACCAATCACAGTGCTCTGTGTCATTTTACACAGCGTGGGAAAGTTCTTTGGGATTTTCCTTCCCACGCTGTGTAAAATGACATAGAGCACTGTGGTTGGATGGATTTCAAGCCACCCAATCAGAGTGCTCTGTGTCATTTTACACAGCGTGGGAAAGTTCTTTGGAATTTTCCCACGCTGTGTAAAATGACAAAGAGCACTCTGATTGGCTTAAACCAACCAATCAGAGTGTTCTTAGCCTAATTGCAGGGCGGGGCAAGGCATTATAAGCCTTCCCCCCCTGCAGAGCTCAGTCTGCGCGGAGCCCTCCATGGGTGAAGATGGATTACATTTTTAAGCGTCGGGTTTTTTTCTTTTTTTTTGCGCTCTGGTTTTTTATTTTATTTTAAATTCGATGGGTATGATGGCTTTTTATTTGGCCTTTTTAGAAAGATTTTAGAAAAAAGAAGACGTCAAATGGTAAGTTGAATTTTTATTTACAGGTTAGTTATTTTATTCCCCCCTCACTATTTTTAGGGTGAGGGGGGTAGGTAGGGGATAGATTTATTTGGGTGGGGGGGGGTAACTAGGGGCTTGGGACCCCTAGTCACCTTGATTGGGGGGGTTTATTTAGGGCCCCCACCCACCGCTCAGGGGTGGGGGCTGGGGGGGAGGACAGTAGGTCCCCCCTTATTGTTTTTTAGGGCCCCCATCCACCGCTCAGGGGTGGGGGCCAGAGGGGGAGGACAGTAGTCCCCCCTATTGTTTTTTAGGGCCCCCACCCACCACTCAGGGGTGGGGGCCAGGGGGGAGGACAGTAGGTCCTCCCCCACCATTCTTATATAGGGCCCCCACCCACCACTCAGGGGTGGGGGCCGGGGGGAGGACAGTAGGTCCCCCCCCCCTTATTGTTTTTTAGGGCCCCCACCCACCACTCAGGAGTGGGGGCCAGAGGGGGAGGACAGTAGGTCCCCCCTTATTGTTTTTTAGGGCCCCCACCCACCACTCAGGGGTGGGGGCCAGGGGGAGGTCAGTAGGTCCCCCCCATTGTAATTTATTGCCCCCACCCATCGCACAGGGGTGGGGCCAATAGGTTGGTTTTTTTTGTGGTTTTTTTTTTACAGTGAGCAGCCACAGGCTTACTAGACATGCCCCTACTCTCGGTATAGCAAGTAGGGGCATTTTATTTACTAATACTAAGTAACCTTTTAGTAGATAGCTCCCTAATACCGTGGGAATTAGGGAGTTATCTACTAAGTGGCTGCAAGATGCAGCCACAGCAATGAATAGGTTCGGAGTTTCATTCAAATGAAATTCCGATCCGAACAAAGTCCCGAATTGCGTTCTAAAGCGAATGGAGAAACTGTTAGAACGCAATTCGGCAGTTTTGCCAGCGTTCTGTCTAAGTGACAGGAAGCATCGTGGGAACAGGGAGGAATGCTAAGGATCATGGGAAAATTGCTGTGACCACCGGAAACGAAGCACACTCTACTCCTCCGCTGGTCACCACTGGTCACTGCGTAGGAAACCTCCAGAAGAGAAATAGTCCCTACTTTTTCTTAAGTTTTAAAGAAAACTATAGCAGATAGGAAGAAAAGAAGAACAGATCCTGAGAGAGGGAGAGAAGAGGAATCGATTGGGGAAAGGTAAGTTCGGCATGACAGTGCCGCTTTAATATGAAAGAGGAACATTATGGTGGAACAGATGTAAAGCTCAAATTCTAGGTTTTGTTCAGAACTTGGACAATTGCTTTAGTCCGTAAGGGGTTAAATCAGGTGTTTTGTGTGTTGAATGTATAGATATTTCATTGGCTGAGGCGAACGCTAGTTACTATGGAGCAATTTTATCGTCTTACATGTCAAAACATCTCTACCGAATGCTTAATTCACTGATGTCCTCAGTTGGATATCCACGTGCACCTTAATATCAAACACATGTGCTGTCTCTCTCCGCTAGGCAAAGACCTTGATTTATATTATGTTAATAAGGACCTTGGCATCTATCTTTTTATGTGATATGAGGGGGCCTAGAACTCAGCATTCTTGCAATCCAGGAGGGGTCATTTTTAGGAATCTTGAATATGAGACTCCCTATCTTTTACCTAGGGAATAAAATCTTAATAATATTATCCTTTCCCCTTTCCAAACAGAAGATTGAGTAATGCTTTGCAAAATCATATTCTAAATGCAGGAAGTATATTATAGCCAAGACTTGTAAGTTGGGCTAATTTACTTGTACAGGTCATTATAGCCTAATCTGACAGATGTTTACAGTGGAACTGTTACTTCGCAGGTTTTTTAATAGTATGTTCCTTATCTTCTATTTTGAACAAATATGTATTTGTGAGGTGTGAAAAATAAAATGTATTGTAGAATTCAACACCCCTTTATTCATCAACTGGGCGCCTCCATCTCAGCTACCTGTCAGTTGTTGTTCTTTCATTTATATTTGGCACGGGGATATTTCTCAAAATGTTCTGAAAAGTGAAATTCCATCATTACATAGTTACATAGTTACATAGCTGAAAAGAGACTTGCGTCCATCAAGTTCAGCCTTTCTCACATATGCTTTTGCTGTTGATCCAAAAGATGGCAAAAAACCCAGCCTGAAGCGCTTCCAATTTTGCAACAAACTAGGAAAAAATTCATTCTTGACCCCAAAATAGCAGTCAGATGTCTCCTTGGATCAAGCAGCTATTACCCCACTAATTAGAAATTATATCCCTGTACGTTATGTTTTTGCAAGTATTTATCCAATAGCAGTAAAACATCTGTATAGACTCTGACAAAACCACCTCTTCAGGCAATGAATTCCATATCCTTATTGCTCTTACTGTAAAAAAAACTTTTCTTTGCCGTAGATGAAATCTCCTTTCTTCAAGCCTAAATGTGTGACCTCGTGTCCTATGTATAGCCCTGTTTATGAATAGATTTACAGATAATGGTTTGTATTGGCCCCGAATATATTTGTATAATGTTATCATATCCCCTCTCAGGCGCCGTATTTCCAAACTGAAGAGATTTAAATTTTTTTAACCTTTCTTCATAACTAAAATGTTCCATTCCTTTTATCAATTTTGTAGCTCGTCTCTGCACTTTTTTTAGTGCCATGCTATCTTTCTTTAGAACAGGTGCCCAAAATTGCACAGCATATTCAAGGTGTGGTCTTACCAGCGATTTATAAAGAGGCAAAATTATATTTTCATCTCGAGAATTTATGCCCCTATTTATACCTGACAAAACCTTACTGGCCTTAGCAACGGCAGATTGACATTGCATATTGCTACCCAATTTGTTGTCTATAACAATTCCCAAATCCTTCTCGTGTGTGGTTATCCCTAGTTCACTACCATTTAGGGTGTAAATTGCTTGTGCATTCTTAACCCCGAAGTGCATAACTTTGCATTTTTCTACGTTAAATTTCATCTGCAATTTTAGTGCCCAGTCCCCCAATCTATCCAAATCCCTCTGCAGCAAGGCAATATCCTGCTCACATTTTATTACTTTACAAAGTTTTGTGTCATCTGCAAACACTGATACATGGCTTTCAATGCCCATTTCAAGATCATTTATAAATATGTTAAATAGAAGCGGTCCCAAAACAGAACCCTGAGGGACACCACTTACCAATTTTGTCCAGCTTGAAAATTTACCATTTATGACAACTCGCTGTACTCTATCCTCAAGCCAATGTTCTACCCAAGAACAACTATAATCATCTAGACCAATTTATTTTAATTTGAAGACTAACCTATTGTGAGGAACTGTATCAAATGCCTTGGCAAAATCCAAGTAGATCACATCCACTGCAACACCCTGATCTATATTTCTACTTACTTCTTCGTAGAATGCAATTAGGTTAGTTTGACATGACCTATGTTTCATAAAACCATGCTGATTATTGCTAATAACACAGTTCTTCCCAATGAATTCCTGAATATTATCCCTTAATAGCTGTTCAAATAATTTCCCAATCACAGAAGTTAAGCTCACAGGTCTATAATTTCCAGGCAAGGATTTTGAACCCTTTTTAAATATAGGAACAACATCTGCCTTCCTCCAATCCTCCGGTACAATACCTCAAACAAAAGAATCTTGAAAAATTAAATACAGAGGTTCACTTATTTCCCCACTTAGCTCCTTAAGTACTCGTGGGTGGATACCGTCAGGCCCCGGAGCTTTATTTACATTCATTTTCTTTAATAGCTGTAGCACCTTGTCTCGAGTTATCCAATCACAAGTTATCTGCAAGTTAGTTGCAGCAATCATATGCATATCTCTTACCATAGGATCCTCATTCATATATACTGAAGAAAAATAGTGATTTAAAATTTCTGCCTTTTCCTGGTCTTCATTGACTAACAGACCCATCTCTGTTTTCAGTGTACCTACATTTTCATTTTTTGTTTTTTAGAATTAATGTACTTGAAAAACTTTTTGGGGTTGGTTTTGCATTCTTTGTCTATCAATTTCTCATTTTCTAGTTTAGCCACTTTAATTGCCTTTTTGCAAGTATTATTGGCTTCCTTATATCTTATATAGGATGTCTCTGATTTGTCCGATTTAAATGCTTTAAAAGCCCTTTTCTTATTTTTAATCTCTTGTTTTACTTCTCTACTAAGCCACATTGGTTTTAATTTGTTTCTTTTATATTTATTACCCAATGGTACATACTGTGAAATGTACCTTTCTAATATTTGTTTGAATAGTTTCCATTTTTCCTCAGTGTTTTTATCACTAAGGAGTTTATGCCAGTCGATATGTTGTAGAGCTGCCCTAATCTTATTAAAATTGGCTTTTTAAAAATTATACGTTTTTGTGGCGAAACCAACCTCGCCACTGGGCCCTGGAGAAGCCTGTTTGCTAGCCTCCTACCTGCTGACTATGGCCCCTGGGTTATTTGGGGCATATTGTACTTTATATTGCTGCTACTGGCCCTTTAAAATCAGCAATGGATATATTGGGACTTTTGGGACTACTGTCCCTTTAAGACTGTGATACATATTCCAGTATACTGCCTTTAATATTACATATGTATTTATGTGTTGAGTTTAACCTGGGATATGTATGCAGCATTCACCTGATTGTTCGGTAGAATCACTCCATTCATTATATTGAGTGAAACTACCGAACAACCAGACCACCCAGGACTAAGTGTGCCTCCAATTACAGTTTGCAACAATGTTGCAAACGGGTAATTGGCAATCAGTGTAATGTATTCTTTGTCCTCTGGGTGGCCGCCATTCGGGAAACAAACACGTGGCGGCGGCCATCTTAAACTACCGAACAGCGGTGTTTTGCCGTCGAGTGTCTGGAACTAAAATCGGACACTTGACTAGGCAAACACCGCTGAGACCTCCATACTTCCAGAAATTCGTATGGAAACTACCGAATGACCCGCCGTTCGGTAGAAAGAACCCCACAAACAAGGGAATTCATTCAAACCCTCTCCAGGCTCTATAACACAGGCAATTCGTCTGTTTTCATTCCCTTGTTTGTGACCGACCGCAGGGCCAAAATGCATGGAACTGTTTTCGGATACTTTACCCATGCGGTCGGTCAAATCTTTGGAACCCCATATCTCCCGAACCATTCATCCGAATTACTTGAATTTTGGATATGTTGTCCCCCTGAATAAGGGCTATCCAGCGATGCTGGATTTAAAGGTGTACCCCCGGGTTTTGGGGTACATCCAGAACTTGGCTGAAAAAGTGTACCGGATAATTGGGTTTAATGTTATCTGAGGGGAGGGGATGTGTGGGCTGAACCATGTATGTGATTGGTTATGTTATGCCTCCCCCTGGGTGTGGCCTGTATGTGTATTATTGTAATAAAAGCCAGGCTGGATGAGACAGTCCAGAGTTCCTGTTTTACCCTCAAAGTGATGTGTCGTCTCATTATTGGGGGAAGGATTTATTGTATGCTGTTCCAGTTGACTGCTAGGAGTACAAGCCTATTCGTATGGTTCCTATTCAATGGTCTACAGCATTCATACGCTTGGGAGAATTTAAAGGTTTCTCGGATTCGGTGATTATGGTGTCTGCCAGAGTGCTTGGAGTCCTCAGGAAGCACTAGGAGCATCCATTGACGGAGGTACCAAGTCGGGGTGCCAGGTGATCCGTTACAGTTTTAATATACCCCATTTAAAAATGCTATATTTTAGTATACCCCACGTGCTTTTGCTTTTTTGAGTTTATTTCAAAAGTTACCATATTGTGATCACTATTTCTCAAATGCTCCCCTACTTGAATGTTGGTTAAAAGATTAACATTGTTTGTTATAACGAGATCCAGACAAGCATCCTTTCTAGTTGGTGCTTGTACCAGTTGTGACATAAAGGTGTCATTTAACACATTCAAAAAACGGATTCCCCTAGCTGAAGTACTAGTTTCTCTATCCCAATTTATGTCCAGGTAATTAAAATCTCCAATAATTAATGTGTTCCCCCGATTTGCAGCTTCACCAATTTGCTCTAACAGCAGTTCTTCCTCATTAATATTTACATTTGGTGATTTATAACATATCCCAACCAATAACGTATTTCCCTTTGTTTGCCCCAAGCAGATATCTACCCATAAAGCTTCCACATTTTCCTCGTCACACTCCACATGCCTAAGATTTGACTTTAACTCATGGTTGACATACAAACATACCCCACCACCCTTCTTGTTTTTCCTATCCTTCCTAAATAACGTGTACCCATTTCAGTTAACTGCCCAGTCATGTGTCTCATCCCACCATGTTTCTGTTATGCCTATTATATCGTATTGTTTAGTGTATGCTATTGCCTCTAGTTCCCCCATTTTGTTATATAGGCTCCTTGCATTAGTAAGCATACATTTAATATTACCATGAGTCATTTGTACTTTTTGTGAATCAATATTACATACCTCCTCCGTTCTGAGCTTCCCCCTCCCCCCATCTCCACCCCCATTGTTCTGAGCTAAATCCCATCTCATTTCTGTCCTATCTCCATTTTCTAGATTGCTTTGAGCCTCCCCCCCTACTACTAGTTTAAAATCTCCTCCAACCTTCTAGCCATCCTATCCCCCAGCACAGCAGACCCTCTTCCGTTTAGGTGCAATCCATCACGACTATACAGGTTGTTCCCAAGCGCAAAATCGGCCCAGTGCTCTAAAAACCCCAAACCCTCTTTCCTGCACCAAGACTTCAGCCACGCATTGACCTCTCTAATCTCCCACTGCCTTTCTGCTGTAGCGCGCGGCACAGGTAATATTTCTGAAAATATTACCTTGGAGGTCCTTTTCTTTAGCTTACTTCCTAGATCCCTGAACTCACTCTTTAGGACCTTCCATTTTCCTCTGACTTTGTCATTGGTACCAATATGGACCATGACAGCTGGATCATCCCCAGCCCCTCCCAATAATCCCTCCACTCTGTCAGCAACACGCCGGACCCGAGCACCCGGGAGACAGCAAACTGTCCGGTTGAGTCGATCAGAGTGGCAGATTACCCTATCTACTCTTTTAATAATAGAGTCCCCTACCACCACAACCTGTCTAGACTTCCTTACCCTCTCAACCCCACCCATACTAGAGGGGCTGTTCCCACGGCTGTTAGAAGGAACAGCTTCCTGCAGTACAGCTACTCCTGAGCTGATGCTCCCAACATCTTCACTCAAACGGGCAAATCTGTTAGGCTGCACTAGATCAGGACTAGCTAAACCTTTCCTCTTCCCTCCCCCTCTGCTTCCTCGCCCCACTGTTACCCAGCTATGTGCCTGTTCTCCAACTGTCTCATCTCCTCCCACTCCACTACCTGCACCCACTAAACTCTGCTCAGTGAGCAGCAGACTCCTCTCAAGATTATCAATCTCCCTCAGTGTTGCAATTTGCATCTCCAGATCTCCAATCAAAGCTTCCAGAAAAGCCACTCGCTCACACCCACCACAGAGGTATGGACCCTGGACAGATTTATCCAGGCATGCATACATGCAGCAGGATGTACACTGAGTAAAACTTGTAATCTTGCTAGCACTCATCCCCAGTTACCAAATAACACAAGTGAGCAAAAACAATATTTACCCTCTTGATTTCAACTCCTGTTGTTTTAACTCCTACTTAAAGAGACTACTTGAAATAGCCTACTTTCAAGCAAACTCCAGTGAGCAAGCTCTGTGAGTCAGTAGTGGGTTTATATTGGCAATACAAATCCCACACAGGTGGAAATTAAGGGGCACTCCCCCTAATTAGCTCAGCGGCAGCAGCACCCACAAGGAGGGGAATAGAAACAGCATTATTTTGGTCGTATTTACTATTAAGGTGTTCTAAATGTGATCTGAGTGACCTTTTTCTAGAGAAATGCTGCCAGTTTTTGCGGAAACGTCCATTTCAGGAGAACGCTAAAGTTTGATTTCACGGAAAAAAGAAGAAAACACTCTCTGGTGGAAAAAGTTGAGGAAAGATGTACACAAACTTTGTGTCACAAGAAATGGTGAGAATTAAGAAAAAATGATAAGGTGCAAAAGAAGCAATAGTCAAAAAAAGAACGTTTTGATAACGTACGCCAAAATTTGCTGAAACTTTGACACAAAAGTGATGGTGACAGTTTGATAAATCTCTCTCAACGTTTTAACCCCTTAAGGACCAAACTTCTGGAATAAAAGGGAATCATGACATGTCACACATGTCATGTGTCCTTAAGGGGTTAATTTCTCCTTTTAATTTAAAATGTCAGCCCTGGCTGTGCCTGAACTAAACTGGATTATGATATACATTGCTAACCCTTTAATATAAATTTAAAAGAAGGGCATCACATGAAAAACAAAATATTAAAGAGACACCGTACGCACCGTAAGTGCTTCATCTCATTGAAGTATCTACAGTGTCTGAAATCCAATCCTTCCGTTTAGTGTTAAACCATTTTTAATGTTTAAATGCTATACAAGAGTTCCCTGCAGACCATCCACTCTGTGCTGCTCCCGCTAACGAGAAAGCATTCGCCTGAGCACTGATTGGTAGCTGTAATTAAATGTCAGCTGACCGCATTCAGCCTATCACATTGCCAATTCAGTTATGAATAGGTAAGGCTAGAACGGAGTGTGTAGCCTCTGCCTTAGCCATATCTTCTGTGGGAAGCCACATGAGCTGTGGAAAGCTAGGGAGCCTCATTCAGTGTTAAACTGCTCGTATATGGTTTAACAATGAATTGAGGAACAGTGCCAGGGGACTCCAGTCACTAAAATCAATTCAATAGGATTACATTGTTACAGTGCCTACAGTGTGTCCCTTTAACATGAGTCATATGTGATTTGCACTGTTTTACGCATTGGTGTACATTCCCATGGATGTAGTTGCCCATCAAATTTGCAGTGGTTTAATAATTCTCTGCATACTTAAGAAAATAAGACAGAACACTGGGGGCATTTATTGTAATTTTCATTTTTCTACAGACATCTCTAGAGATAATAGTCAGTTGAAAGTGATTAACAGTGAGATCACGACATAACGTATCACACAATAAATTTTTAAGAAAGAAGAGAAAGCCCAAATCTATATCAAATTTGTCCATAAGAATGCTCAAAAGCTATTATTATTATTATATTATTTATATTATTACTATTACTATTGTAATTGATGCCTATCAGCATCCTTCACAGTGTGATGTTGCATTAAAGAAGAAAATGGAAGAAGAATTAACTTGTCATGGTGAAACATTATGCATAACAGTGTTGTGATAATTTTGGAAGAACACTCCAAGCACCATAACCACTTTGGCGCACAGAGAACCGGACGTTTGCTCTGAGTTTAGACATAGAACTTCCAGCCTTCTGTTAGAAATAGCGGAGGCAGAGAGCACTACCTCATGGAACCAAGGTAAAATGTAAAAAAATTGTAAAAAGGTCTGATTGCGTACCAGGCATTGGTGGGTGCCAGGGCAAACCTTAGCATCATTACCATTACAGTGCGCTGTAGTGCTGATGGTGCTTGCGTTGTTCCTGTAACACCATTCAAGTGGTGATGACAAGAATAAGAAAACTACAACTATAGTTACACGCAAATATCATTTTATCAACTAATAGATGCTTAGAAGGGCTACAACTTCATTGAGAAGCAACAAAAGTTAATTTGTGTTTTTCCAAAGTCAGAACACATGTGTGATACCGTGACATTCGTAACATAGCAGGCAGCTTGGATGAAGTCCACATCAATTGAAAATCTCTTAAATATCTCCCACATTAAAGTCCAGACAGCCCTGTTAAAGGTCTCTTCCGTGATCATTAATAGTAACAAGAGGGAAAAGGCAATTTTGAAACCCATGAAATGTAAACATGTAGCCAGAGGTCTCCATTTGGAGGTTGAGTCATAGGTGAGGGATAACTAAAGAGTTGAGACTGTAGGCGATATTATACAATAATTGTTGTCAGGACATGTGTCTGTAGGTGGGACAATCATATGGGTCTTAATCTCTTTTGGTGGTTTACTGGTAAAAATGCTGCAAGACTTTCCTTAAGAAGTGTGTTTGTTAAATAAAAACGTTATTTTTGGAGGCCAGATGGGGCAGGTTTATGTTCCTTATAGTAGGTTGGTGACTAACTTTATAACACTATAAACTGTGGAAGTCTAGCGTGGCGTGTATACATTTTTTTTATCTTCATTGTTATTAACGGGACAATCTATAGCACAGGCTTGTGTAGGGTATAGAGAGAAGTATTATTTTGTCAGCAAATTTCAATTTAGCTTTAGTCACAGTTTTTTGACTAAAAAGTCATTTTAGTTGTAATCTTATTTTAGCTATCTGAATTGTTTTAGTTTAAGTCTAGTTTTAGTCGACTAAATCTCCAGGGGATTTTAGTTGACACAGGTTTAGTTAAAGCCTCTATCTGTCTCTTTGGTCCCTCCCCCAACCCCTCTGTGTCTCTTTGTGTCCTCCCAGCCCTTCTAGGTGACTCTCTCACAAACCCTGGTCTTTCTCTTTTGCCCCTCCCACAGCCCCTCTGAGCAGTGTTAATTTTGGCGGCAAAATTTCCATTTAGTCATAGTCTTTTGACTAAAATGCCATTTTACTTTTAATCATATTTTAGTCATCGGAATTGTTTTAGTTTTAATCTAGTTTTAGTCGACTAAATCTCAAAAAGTTTAGTCGACAAAAATTTGACAAAACTTGTTAGTCAACAAAATTGACACTGATAGAGAGAATATCTCGGTGTAAATAGTGGAAGGACTCTCCTCTTTGAGGTTTTTGGCTGAGAAGTTTCGTAGTAAAATATGTTATATTTTAATTTAGTCTCCGTTTCCACTGGATAATACAAGACAGTAAAGTGGGCATGCTACAGTGGGATATTTTCTTCATAGTCCATTTATCTTAGCTAGTTTGTCATTTGTTACTTCCCTGGAGGAATTTTGGATTGAACAAGTGAAGTAATTTTAAGACATTCATTTTCAGTTGAATGCTAAGTCCCTCTCAGTATCTAAGATCGATGGGAGAGTTCCGGTATTCAGAGATAGTTTTTTTTTTTGTTAAATTTGTCAATTGACTTCAAATTTGTACTTTTTTTTTTTTTTTTTTTTAAGTTTATTACATTTAATGAATTTAATTTCACCATTTTATCTGGCTGAGCAGCCATGTTCGGTCAGACTATACAAAAATCTGACCAACTGCTGCTTAACCTAACTTGCATGCTGCTAAAATTACACATAAAAAAAAAAATCACTTTGTAAATTCACTTGAATATTATTGAGTTTCATTCATTTTCATAAACCTTTAAAAAACGAGAAGTGAAAATTTGATTAAAGTTGTCCTTTAATTCGAGCTGAGTGTTTAGGAGTTGAGGTCATGTACGGTATACATTTTTACTTTATTCCTGTGGACACTTCCTGTCTTCAGAGCTTCTTGTTGTCTTGACAGATAATTCGTTCTAAAACATTAAAGGTAGAGATATAAATGAAGTAAACATTCTGAAAAGATTAGCTTTTGTTTGCAATGTGTTTATGTGCTTTAGAATTTGTGATGGTAGTAGCAGTAAGCTGCAAAGTCACACTTAGGTGACTTATGGCGTTATACCAAAAATAGTGAAGGATTGATAAGGCTGTTGTTGAAGTTAGATCAAAATAGCTGAGGCAGAAAACCAACTTATATGAGAATTTTTACAATTAGCCTGACATTTTTATTTCCTGGTTATTCTTTGGATTTTGGGCTCTGGGAAGAAACAACCACCCCCATAAATCAAGACTCCCCCCCACCCCCCATCGCTCCTGCAGTCTCGCCTGCGCCTGTGTGACCAAGCCTGGGACCCTCTGGGAACTTAGGCTGCAAACTCTGCATACCTGATTCTAGACCCACGGGGGCGGGTAACTAGGGAAGCGTAGGAGAGAGGAGCCCCCCCGGACGGGATAAATAATTTTCTCCAGCTCAACATGACAGATGAAGGTCATACTGGAAATGAAAGGCAGCAAGACACAGGTGGGAGACTGCGACCACACCGGAACGCACACCTCTTCCGAGACATACGCCAACACTAGGTACGTGGAGAACTGACAGACCGAATACATACCGTATGACTCATGCAACTTGAAAAACAGAGACAGAGACACGCTCAGACACTCATAAATCTGACATCCCCCCCAACAGTAAGACTAATGAGACTCACATAGACCAACTATACGTGGCAACAAAAACAAAATGAGGGAAATATTCTGTATGTGCAACCTAGGTGGGACTCTAGGAGATAGCGGATTGAGGTGCCGGAGACATTAGCTAAGTCACACTACCATAGGGAACTGCCCTCAACCCGAGTACACACAAAGGGATTGTAAAGTCCTCTTAATACTACGTAAATATGACAGATGTATGTACCTAAACTGTGATGTGAATCATGCAACTCTTCAGAAGACCACTGATTCTTGTCTTACTCCCTCCCCCTTCTTCTTTCTGTACCCTAAATTTTTCAAACAAAACAATCAAAACAACATATTTAAAAAAAAAAGAAAAAAAAAAAAAGAATTTGTAATAGGATCTAAAGGAATGTTGGGGGAAGGGTGTAGGGTGGGGGGAAATTGGGAGTTTGATAAGGTTTAAAGAATTTAGTTTTCTCCCTCTTACTTCCTTCGTATTTCCCTATTGATGAACCTGAATTAGGAAAGAAGCAAACCTAAATCACTGTTTGGGAAGTTCAATAAAGGGATGGGAAATCAAGGGGAAGGAGGGGAGAAGACATTAATGATGACAGAACACCAATGCCTATACTACCCAAGTAATAACTTAATTATATAAGGCAGGTATAAGTCTGAAATGCAAAAAAAAAAATCAAATAAAAAAATCATAAATATAATAATACAGCCATTTCCCTCCTTAACCTAACTCTTCAGCCCCCATCACATTGACCAAATGGGGAATTACATGAACCACTACCTAAATGAATGGAAGGGTGGGTGGGACAAGATTAGGTCAGCAGAATCTGATTAGAATTAGGCCCTATTTATATACAGCCAGCCCCCTCACTGGCACTGCCATTAGCCAATCCCCTACCACTTCCTGTAATGCCCACCTCCTCACCCAGTCAAGGCCCACTTCACTAAGCTGTGCTTGCTACTTGGGCTTCATTCCGAGGAGAGAGTACATCCACAGAAACATATGCCATTTTTCTTCTATATAGAGTATTTTTCTTTTACGTTCTTAAATATATTTTGACTCCCAATTATAGAAACACAAATTCTGCATCGGTGATGTGTTTACAAAATGACATTGCATTTCTAATTATTATACCTGTATTGTATTACTATATTATTACATGCTATATAATCTGTGCTGAAAGATTGCAGACAGTCATCCAGAGAGTATTGTTTTTAAAAATCAAATTAGACTGATCATTGTTGAGTACAGTTGCTACAAATACACATAATTAAAGGTTCAGGTGCACTCCCTATATTGTTCAGGAAATGGTATGATTTTAATGGGGAAGATGTTAATTTGAATCTGCCCTCCTAAGGCTTAGCCCTGATTGAACTCTAATGACATTAGATACCCAGCTTTGCATTTTATGTTGCTTTAGGCAGAACATATCTATTTATGTTACCCAATTAAATATTCCAAGTACTATGGAGAACACAAAATACTAGAACAGACATACACTCCTGGCATGGAAGGTAATTTGGACGAGATTCCTTACTCGTGCAAGATTTCTCAATCTGGCTTGAGAATGAAAGAAGAAAACTCTTTATTGTTATTGCCATGAATCCCGTACGAGTATCAAGGAAATTCTCATTGTCTTTGTTAACATGAGCAAGGAGTACGTGTTTAAAAATAAATGTTTATTCCTGTTTGGTATCTTGCGTTGTAAGAGCCAAGGTTCTGTCTTTAAAATGGAAATGTTTCCATAACAAAGCCAGCTTCGGGCTAGTTATAAAATAAAATCTGTAAATTGTGTGGGCAAAATGTCCCACAAACGATTAAAGGATTATAAAATTTGCTAAACTTAAGTCAAACAAATAAAACACGAGATGGAAACATTCTCTAGTTTAGCTGTGTGACCTATTTAGCTTAAGTGTAGTAAATGTGTTGTTAATTTTTTTATATACATCCCTAAATGTTGCATTGCTTGATGTATAAATACAGGTTTATACTGTAACCCTTTGGAACAAGCGCAGCTTAGTGGAAATGGGCCCTGACTACGAGGTGGGCATAGGAGGAAGGTCCCTAGGCATTGGGAGTTGGATATGTAAAGGGCTGTCCTAGTATATATAGGCATCCATTTTAGGAAAGTGCACTTTTAGTCTGCTTACCTGACCTAATTTTCTATCCCTCCCTCTCTTTTAAATGGTTTTCTGTAGGTGCTTAGTTTACAGTGGCGGGCTAGAGAGCAGAAAGTTAGGGGACAAAAAGGCTCTGGGTTAGTTCAAATAGAGTAGGGAAGTTATGCTGTTGGTTAAGAAGTTGGTTAAAACGGTTCGTTATGAACTTTGGTAGGTTTCGAGCTCGATGGTGGCTCTCAAAACCTGCTGGGTAGAGATGTCCCGAACAGTTCGCCGGGAACTGTTCGCCGGCGAACATAGTTTGTTCACGGTCGCCGCGGCGGGCGAACAAATGCGATGTTCGGTCCGCCCCCTATTCGTCATCATTGAGTAAACTTTGACCCTGTACCTCACAGTCAGCAGACACATTCCAGCCAATCAGCAGCAGACCCTCCCTCCCAGACACCCTCCCACCTCCATGACTAATAGGGGGCGGACCGAACATCGCATATGTTCGCCCGCCGCGGCGACCGCGAACAAGCTATGTTCACCGGTGAACAGTTCCCGGTGAACTGTTCGGGACATCTCTACTGCTGGGTGGTAGGGGTATCTGGGTATACTCCTACCATGGTTAGTTAAAAGTCATGGCACTTTAATTATGTTTATGATGTTTATTATTATTGTTATTTATATTTACTGTTTCAAATATGGGTCATTGCCTTTTTTATACGGGATATGGTGTTACATTTATTATTATTAATAAAAGCTGTGGATATATTTGACACATAGATTTGTTTCAGTTTTTTATTGGGTTAGGTATTATGGGGGTAATTCCACCTGCCAATATGGCGACTATACACCTGTCATGTTCACTTGGCATTATGGAAGAACAGAAATTCAGGCAATGGAAACAGTTATATTAGCAGGATTATTTTGACAATTTCTTTCTCTCACATTTGCCTTGAAACCTTTGGTGATTTTAGTGATGTCTATGACTGTTAATTGGACTGATTACCCAAACCCTTGACTCCAGCCCCGAAGACACTGATAAAAGCCTTTAAAGATTTGATCTCACTTTCTCCATTATTATACTTCAAGGTTGTTATGTCCTATAGATTGTGACTACACCTTTTACCCTAGCTAACATCAATCATACTCCAGCTTAGATTGCATTTTTATCTTCCAAGATTTGACAAACTCACCGCTTTCTTTAAATTTATATGAATAATCTTTATCTGACCATGTGGCTGTAGAGTGCACCATCTTTGATATAAAAGTGTGGATTTAAACATTTGTTTTTATGGTTTACACCACAGATACAAACATTTGTTAAATATATGATTAAGTAAACATAATCCTAATGTGACAATGACCCTTTAACACTTAAACAGTTCTGAAATGTCTCCTCTAGTAGTAAGGGATAAACATACAAACATAATGTGGAAGAAATTGATAGCTATTGCTTCTAAAAAGCCAAACGCGAAGGATAAAGAGACATACGGGTACTCCTGAATCTACTAATAATTTTGCATAAATTTGAATGTGATAACTAATGTTCGTTTGATTTGAAACTCTTTTTACACATTCATGTACACCAAAATGTTGGAGCTCGTAGAGGAGAGCAACATTGACATAGAAAAGATAAGTGGTCGAATGAAGGTTACAGGGGAACCTATGAGATATGGAGTTGGGTTAATGGTCAGTATTAGACTTGTGCACGGGGAGAAAATTCAGCCTGGTCGTATACTTTTTCTGAAAACAGAAACTATTTCGTGATGCCCAACTTTTTGCTGATTTGTTCAGCTCGGCAGACTTTCAGTATCAAAGCAACAAATCAAAGAAACCAAAAGTTCATGAAAATTGGCCAATCAGTGTACTACAAAATATATACATAGTATAATAAGTACAGGGTTATTCTCTAACAAGAGAATTCAAAGTGAATTTAAAGTGAATTTCAAATTTATGGCCACGAAAGCAAAACTGGGAAAATTCCGTAAGTAAACTATGCTTTCATTTAGGCTACTATGGCCTTCAATTTGAAAATCTATAAACGCACTTCACTGAATTCTCACTTTAGTATGTAAATATTGTGCAGTACACTGACTGGACCATTTTTACACCATATGGTTCATAGATTAAGTGAGAAAAAGTAACCAATAGATAAAAAAAATAGGAGAAGCAGTAAAAAAAATAAAATCGGCATTTATGTATTTATATATTATATATTTATAATATATCATTGACAAATATAGATTCAATTTTTTTAACGTTCCTTATTTTGTCCCTTTTTGCTCACTTAATTTGTGACTAAAATCAACATTCAGTGACGTTCCCCTAGCCATCAATTGTATTTTTTTTCCCATCAGTCATCTCTTTTTTGGGGTGGAAATCAGAATCATAAACAGAAAGAGACACGTCTGGCCATTGTATGTTTTGGTTGATTCGTCATTCAGGTGAATTGCAGCTGGAGTCCAGGAATTCCACTGATCACTGGATTGGCCCAAATTAGTCCGAATTACACTTCCAACCGAAACGAATCTCCAAGTCTACAATAGAACCTAAATAGAATGTTTGAGAGAGACGTTTATTCATAAACTCAAAACTTCAGGAAACTGAAACCTTAATGGTAAAACTGAGGTTAAGACAGTCAAACTGTGACTGGAACCAGGTTGGAGATGTTCTCTAGATTTGCTATTTTAGCCTAAATTTTGCCATATGGATTTCAGTTCTCCACAATCTTGTGTGGAAAGTTTCATCATCCCACATAACAAATGGACTTGCTGCAGTGGAGGTGATTCGTAAATAAAAAACAGTGTTTCCTGAACGATGCTTTCAACTTGTCCACTGGGTATAAAAAAAAAAAACAATAACCCCTAGTAATTTATCTTGATGCCCACATGTGCTTTGCAAAGACTGTGACAGCAGCTGATCCTCATATAGACAGGCATTATACAGAACCTTCAGTTAGTCTGCATGTGTTTGGTTAGAGAGAGACCCTCAGCTCTCCCAACCTCAACACTTCTGAGTGCCTTCCCTTTATAACCCCATGAGATCTGGGCTGCTTGTTTTATATTAACCCCAAGAAAAGATCTACAGTATCAGTGGCAGCTGTATCCATAATCCTATTTAAAGACTTCCATGTGTTGACTGACCCTGGAAATAGATCCTTTGAGAATACGCAGGGTATGTTATGATATGTGTACACCCATTCAATGCCAAACGCATGTCGTATGGACAGCTTGATTTAATAAGATTCCAAAAAAGGTTTGTTTTTTCTTATTTTTAATTTTTTTTAACACAAGTTCCTTATATAACGGCTTCCTTTGTGCAACACTTAAGCTAAACATTTATATTAGTCCCATAGGAACCAATAAAACCAACTCTGTTGATTGCTACTTAATGACCAGAACTGGTTCTTTACACAAGACTATAACTAATCTTTCTGTATAATGGTTGCTTGTCACCTCAGAGATAGTTTAAGGCTCATTAAAAGATCCCCAAATAACCTAACTAAACATTCATTAAACTAACTCTGTATGTGCTACAAGGGGGGAGCGGTTCAATGCTCATATACCCAAACTGAGTTAAGTCACGATTTGCTGATTGGTGCATTGTGACTGAAAGCTCATCCAGCCATTCACAATGGAAAGGTGGTTCAAGCAGGATGACGTAAAGGATATTTAAATGTAGTTAATTAAAATGGCATTTTTTCTATCTACGATCACCTGGCATTTTAGGACAGGGATCTTTACCTCCACCCCTTGGTGCTCCAGTGCAGCAGTTACTGGCAGAATACAGCATCCATTGCAGTATTGAGATGTTTTAAGACTAGCTAACAAGAGGCTATCACTGATCTGGCTGTACATGAAGGGTTTCCATCCTGGTGGGTCACAACTCTTCAGTTTGGTGTAGCGGTATCCAAACATTTATAGTCCAAGCTGCTAGTACAGCCGTCTCACTGGGAGACCCAGGCTGTAACCCTACAAGTGGTATCCTCATAAGAGATGCTTCCACTGTAGCACTGAGTAAAAAGTATGACTATCTTAAAAACACAAACATGCAGACTGGGGAGTGTGTAATGTCCGTGGCTCTTTATCTCAATATCCTACTTCAGCACCAAGTGATGGAGCTAAGGTGACAGCAGCAAGAGATAAGCAATGAACTCCAAAACAAAAAGGGAAAAAAAATGTAACTAATGAACTTTAGAAAACAGGTTTATAATTAGCCTGTGAAAACACATTTCTTCATTTCATCTCACCATAAACAAAATAAATACCAGGCCGTCTAGAATACAAAGAAGTGCTTGTGTTACTCCTTCGGGGCTAATACACCACAAACATGTTAATCTAGTCAACAGCTGATGCTCTTTACGTGTAAGATAGTCATAACCGTATCCTGAAATGCCACTTCTACCACATTTAGGAAGGAGATGATTGGCTAGTATTTTGTCTCAAGAGCTAACTAAAGTAACACAATTTGATGTTCAGGATACCAAAAGTATATAAAGCCCTGAAAGCTGCCACTAGAGATTTATTTGTCATATTCCAAACAGCTATGAACAATGGCTTTTATGCATGTTATATAAGATAAAAATCATGGGTTTAATTTACAAGAGCTCAATGGGCCTTTTTTTTGGCCTTGCGGGAAAGGTATGCCATAATTGCTATCACTAGACCAGATTAAACCCAGATTAAAAAAAAATCCCCGGAGCCAGATGTTTTGCCGGGTAAATTTCTGGATTTGTTGGGTTATGCTGTCAACTTAGCTCTAAGTGCTCTGCATCTGCTCCTTACGTGCCCCCTCCTTGGACTCCACTTCACCAATCTTCTGGTCTGCAGTGTCAGTTCATTGATTCTGGTTTACCTGTTTAGTTCCTGCTTTCAAGTCTCCTGAGCTTGTTCTAAAGATTGACCCCGGCTTCTGCCCTTGGCTCTACTCCTCGTTTATCCTGACCTCTGGCGTCATCTGACTTCGGCTTCACCTCAACCATCCTTCTGCTTGTGTCCTTGCCTGTACTGCGTATTGGAGCACCTTTCCTGCACAGCCCCCGTGCGCACATTCACAGTCCAGGTGGCTTCTTACCTGGTCACCTTGGACTGTGTTTATCTGCAAGGGTGAGCGTACATCTCTGTACTTCAGACTCCCACCTCAGGTAAGATTCCTGACACAGGGTAACTGAGCTTTTTGTGCTTATGCCCCATGTTGTCATCTGGTGGGGAGACATGGAAATCCAGCTCATCTGAGCTTTTAGCTGCTGTTTTAAGATATTTATTTTTATGCTGAAACTGAGCTCTTTAGGAATGTGTCTTTACTGCAGCTCAGTTGGCCACGCCCCCCAATTTTTACTATTTTTATTGATTTAAAAGGATTTTTAAAAAAAAAAATCACTTTTTTTTCCAGTGACCACTTAATAAACCCTTGCGTTGCTTGTGGGCAGATAAGTCTTTCAATTTTAAACTGGCTCTATCAAAATCCCAATTGTTCGATGAATCCCTTTATGACACAAAATCTTTGAATTAATTCAGAGTATTAGATGAACCTATATTTATAAACTCCATCCATACTGTATTATCCTCACGGTGTACTGTATTAATCCTATATCATGCTGTATTACCCTCACACCATGCCGTATTAATCCTATTATACCATGCTGCATTAATCTCATACCATACTATATTAATCCTATAACATGCTGTATTATCCAAAGGCATTGCTATGGGGGGATGACATGGACCTCTGAGCAGGGCCATCTGAACTGTATTATAGGCCCCTGGGCAAAGCCGTGCATTGGGGCCCTGCCTACACAACCACTTACAGAAATAAAAATGTAATTATTGATAAAATTAAGCTTACATTTATCGTTACCTCCCAAAAAATGCAATACATACATACGCATAGACTACTGAATACACACACAGACTAAGTACACACAGACAGGCTGCTGTGAGGTGTGAAGTGTGTGTGTGTGTGTGTGAAGGGTGCAGTGTAAGTGTGTGAAGGGAAATATATTTTTATTTTAAAAACAATATATAAAAGCTTTATGTCCCCCCCCACCTTCTTTTTATATTTTGCCAGGGATGGGGGACATTGCACTGCTTGGTGGTCCAATGGTGATACGTTCACTTTAACCTGCAGCTCCTGTGGCTGCAGGCTGCCTTTCTTGTCCTCCCGCAAGGTGAGCGGTGTCATAGTGCTGTGATGGTTATGCGCGGCAATGTTCTGCTAGTGGGAGATACACAGCCACCCGGTTCATACCTTCCTCTCTCTTCCCTAACAAAGTGATATTTGATCTCCCCACTGACCCGATAAGGCAGACAGCGAGGCCAACTCTGCATGGGCCGGCAGGCAGGGCCGGATTTAGATAAAAAGAGGCCCTAGGTTATTCCACTTATTAGGCCCTTTCATCTCCCATTTTTAAGTTTGTAAATTACATGAGAGACAATAAAATACATCATTACTGTGATATATATCAATATGTTAAATGAAACATGTTGTGATTGGTACTAACCTTTATAAAAAATGTGGCACGGATAATAAATTAAAAAAAAGTCGAGATGAGGAGAAGGGGGGGGGGTGATTGTGAGAGGGAGGGGGATGATGAGGAGAGAGGGGGTGATTGTGAGAGGGGGGTGATTGTGAGAGGGAGGGGGTGATGAGGAGAGGGGGTGATTGTGAGAGGGAGGGGTGATGAGGAGAGGGGGGGGGATTGTAAGAGGGAGGGGTGATGAGGAGAGGGGGGTGATTGTGAGAGGGAGGGGGGTGATGAGGAGAGGGGGGTGATTGTGAGAGGGGGTGATTGTCAGAGGGAGGGGGTGATGAGGAGAGGGGGGTGATTGTGAGAGGGAGGGGTGATGAGGAGAGGAGGGGTGACTAAAAAAAAATACTTTAAATCCCTGGTGGTCCAGTGGGGGCTGCCTGGTGGTCCGGTGGGGTCCCTGGTGGTCCGGTGGCCCTCATTAACGATGACCGTGGATCTTGCGAGACCCAATCAGATCGTTGCCGTGGTAACCTGCGGCAACGCTCTGATTGGGCAGTGCACTCGAGATCCATGGTCTGCAGCTCTGCACATTGCGGAGCTGCAGACCATCGGTCTCGGCGATCGCGGCAGGAGGGGCTTTGCAGTCTGCCCCAGGCACCCTTCTAGTAAGTGGCACCCAGGGCGGACCGCCCCCCCGCCCCCCCCTCCTTAGTACGCCACTGGTCATATCATATGCATAGAATTTCTCCTTATTTTCGGTTCAGTGTTTTAGTGTTCACTGTTTTTAGAATAGTGTAATTTTAATTTTGCTAACAATTTGAATGTAGGCCCCTCTTGATCTTGAGGCCCTAGGCTGAAGCCTAGTTAGCCTATAGGAAAATCTGGCCCTGCCGGCAGGGGAGATGAACTGTGCTCATGTGGTCCCCAGGCTACTGCCTAGCGTGCCCATGAGGAAAGACGTACCTGCCTCTGGGTAGGTTCCTAAAACATCCCTACATGCAATCATACAGATAAAAATATAACATGACCTGACCTCCACCCTCCTTACCATTTTCCCAAACCTCCCCAATATAGGAAAGAGACTTGGACAACAGATTGGAAGGGGAAAACCATCACTTGCTTTAATTAGCAATAATTATAAAGGCATTCAACATTTAACCAACAAAATAAATAACAAATACTATACAGAATAACTGTTGACCAGTGTGGTGTTACTAAGGCCCTAACTATATACCTCAGACCACAAAAGGATGCAGCTCCCAGCTAGTTCTGCAGCAGAGCCCCTCTTTGCTTCTGTCCAAGCAGAGGCATAATGGACTTCAAGGGAGAGCTTTCGTCACAGCACCTCCCCAAGATACAGTGAAAGGGGTCCTCAACAGGCCAACACCAGAAGAGAGAAACAGCCCAACCAAAACCTGCCTACACTCCAGTCCTCCATCTCTGCGTTAACCTGGGCTGCACCCTCTCACAGGAGAGGGATATAGTAAATAACTCTCCCTCAACAGAGCAGTGATGTTGCCAGGCTGAAGTAACCAATATCTACCACAGAAGAGTTGGAAAACTAGACTGGGCAGAGCAGTGAGCTCAACTAAGCAGGCCTTGCCCCGGGAAACTAACCACCCCAACTAAGGAGAGGGCAAACTCAGTGCCACCCCAGCAAGCAAGCCAGAAATCCAGGGCGGGAAGGGTGGGAAAACCTACAAAAGGAAAAAGCAGAGAGAATCTGGCAGATTGAAAGGGCCCACAAAAACGTATGAAGAGGCGCCTCCCTCCTGCCAAGCAAAGTATTCACAGTTGCACTCCCCTCCAAGGAGACAACCCCTTAATTGCAAAGAGAGACATTTGTAATGTGCCCACTAAAGTGTCCTCCACTCCCATTAACCTTTAGTTTACACCTTTTCAATTCCAAGTTAATTACAGTATTAATTAAACTATATAAAGCATTTCAAAATTACATGCACACAGGGACATCACTATGGCAGACAAATAGTTAAGTTTAAAAAGTCACTTCCTTTTTGTGTGGGCTATATTTACTTCTCAACACTGTATCCAACAAGCACTCTCGGGATTAGAAAATTAAATGTTCTGGTCTCCAACCACGACCAAAGCTTATGAATTTGTCACATTTCTATGCAAGGATTGAGTTTCTGAGGTCTGCGTATGGAGTTCTGCTTCTGGCATAGATCTAAATAGATACTGCCAACAATTCTTGATAATGCTACAAATCGTTTTTTATTACAAGACTCAATGTTACACAGGTTAAAATGCAGGCACTGTATTCATCTTACGTCAGGTAACCTGGAAAACGAAGAAAAATGTTTAAACAATTTGCCTAAATTATTGGTTCGTCACTCTTGGGTGTTTTTAACCTTTGCATCAGGACATAGAATTTTGTACCTTTGAGTTCAAAATGGTATGGAACAAAGCTAATCCTATTTATCAGTCCATGGTTCACGATAAAATGGTTGCTATAGGTGTACTGCCTAACCTTGTGTGATGGAAGCCTATTTTATCCCGGGAAGAGTATAATGAAGGTGTGTTTCAGTTGTCATCGGGGGCATTGCTGAGGGGGGAGGGGGGGCGGAGTGGGATGACAGGGGTTGGAGCCCCAAGTGGACTCCTGAATAGTCATGGGTGTAATGTTTGCACCATTTTATTCTTAGCTTTGAGTCTCCTGTAATACTGAGTGAGCAATAACACCCCCCAACTAAATAATTTGTGACAGTGCAACTTTTATGCACCATATTTGGAGTTCATTATACAACAGAGTAGGTGCCTGCAGGATATAAAAACAGAGGATTGAACTTTTGTCCAGCTTGAAAATGTATGATTAATGACAACTCATTGTACTCTATCCTTAAGCCAATGTTCTACCCAAGAACAAGAATATTCATCTAGACCAATTTGTTTTAGTTTGAAGACTAACCTATTGTGAGTAAATCACATCCACTGCAACACTCTGATCTATACTTCTACCTAATTCTTCGTAGAATGCAATTAGGTTAGTTTGACATGACCTATGTTTCATAAAACCATGCTGGTTATTACTAATATCAAGTTCTTCCCAATGAATTCCCGAATATTATCCCTTAATAGCCCTTAAAATATTTTCACAGTCACAGAAGTTACGCTCACAGGTCTATAATTTCCAGGCAAGGATTTTGAACCCTTTTTAAACATAGAACGACATCTGCCTTCCTCCAATCCTCTGATGCAATACCTGAAACAAAAGAATCTTGAAAGATTAAATACAGAGGTTCACTTATTTCCCCAATTAGCTCCTTAAGTACTTGCGGTTGAATACCATCAGGACCATCTTTAACTGCTGTAGCACCTTGTCTCGAGTCATCCAATCACAAGTTATCTGCAAGTTTTTGCATTTGCATTTGCAAATCTCTTGCCATAGGAGAAACATTTTTATTTAAAATTGCTGCCTTTTCCTGGTCTTCATTAACTAACAGACCCATCTATGTTTCCAGTGTAGCCCCTTTAATTGCCTTTTTGCAAGCATTATTGGCGTCCTTATATCTTATATAGGAGTTGTTCGATTTAAATGCCTTAAATGCAATTTTCTTCTTTTTAATCTCGTTTTACTTCTCTAGTAAGCCACATTGATTTCAATTTGTTTCTTTTATATGTATTACCCAATGGTACATACTGAGAAATGTACATTTCTAATATTTGTTTAAAGAGTTTCCATTTATCCACAGTGTTTTTTTCACTAAGGAGTTTATTCCAGTCGATATGTTGTAGAGCTGCTCTTATTGAAATTGTCTTTTTAAAAATGCTATATTTTAGTATACCCCACGTGCTTTTGCTTTTTTGAGTTTATGTAAAAAATTACTATCTTGTGATTTCTATTTCCTAAATGCTCCCCTACTTGAATGTTGGTCAAAAGATCAACATTGTTTGTTATAACGAGATCCAGACAAGCATCCTTTCTAGTTGGTGCTTGTACCAGTTGTGACATGAAGGTGTCATTTAACACATTCAAAAACCTGATTCCTTTTGCTGAAGTACTAGGCCCTCTATTCCAATTTATGTCTGGGTAATTAAAATCTCCAATAATTAACATGTTACCCAGATTTGCAGCTTTCCCAATTTGCTCTAACAACTGTTCTTCCTCATTGCTATACATTAGGTGGTTTATAACATATCTCAACCAATAATTGATTTCCCTTCGATTGCCCATGTAGATATCTGCCCATAAGGTATCCACATTTTCCTCGTCACATTCCACATGCCTAAGATTTGACTTTAACTCATGGTTGACATACAAACATACCCCACCACCCTTCTTGTTTTTCCTATCCTTTCTAAATAATGTGTACACATTTAAGTTAAAGTGTATAAGCTTCTGAATACAATTCCGCATTCTGTTTGATGCCTGGAGGAACCTTTGACCGGTCAAATTGTACTACTTCTGTATATTCTTGAAATTCCAGTCTGTATCCTTCTGTGATGACGCTCAGAACACAGTTGTTTGTGAAGAACTTGGTCTAGACTGGGGAGGTTTTTTTTAAGTTGGTCACCAACTACCCCAGTCTTTGTTGGGAAATACAACAGCATGTACTGTAGCCCCATGAAGCAAAAGCACAGCTTAGTGGAAAGGGGCCTTGACAGGGGTTAGGAGGCGGGCATGGGAGGAAGCAAGCTGGGATTGGTGGCTTGTGGGTAAGGGGTTGAGCTATATAAATAGGCAGACATCTTGGAAGAGTCACTTTTAATTTGCCTACATGGCTGAGTTGGTCCCACCCTCCCTCCCTGAGTTTTGGTTTACAGTTGGGTTGTTCCGTTTTGTCACAGCGGCGGGATAGGGAACTGAAGGAGAGGAAATAGGCTCCCCATTAGGAAGGTTATGGAAATGGTTTTTGGTACGTTTTGGTAGGTTTCGAGTCCTGTTGGTTGCTCAGAACCTGGTGGGGTAGGGGTATCCGGGTATACCCCTACCATGGTTAAGTTATAAAAAATTTGTTGGCACTTTAAGTGATGTTTATGTTGGTATAATGTTATATATATGTTATTTATTATGGGGTCATTGCATTTTATAGCTAACAGAAGGATACGGAAGTATAGGGCAATGACCAAAATTTTCTATGTTAAGTTATTACTATTTAATAAAGCTGTGGAAAATTTTACCCATATACCCTAGTGTCCATGTTTTATTGGGAAAGGTATGTGGGGGGTTTGTCCAAGGTTCCGAAGGCCCATATGGCGACTATACACCGGTCATGCATAATATGTATATAATTAGCACTTGAGCTGTAGATGGCGCTGTGCAGTTCAGAGTACTGCTCATATATGATATGAACTTGTTGGTACTCACAGGAAGGAAGTTCTTGGTTTGTTTGTTTTTTTACTTGCTCTATGTCTCTCTTCCTTTTACCTTTCACCCTGCTGGCTGCTGTTTTAAGTAACTGATATGTTATAACTGTTTGCTGTTTATCCTCACAAGTAAAGCCTAATATGCTTCTTCACAATCTGCAAGTGTCTCTTATTGATGCATAAACAACAGTCTGGACCTGCAGAACATCATAAATTCTTGGATTACTGTCTAGAACCCTTGCCTCTGGATCCCCTAGAGGACGATTATGACTGCTCACTGGCGTACCTACCACGGTCGCAGGGGTTGCAGCTGCGAATGGGCCCCTCACTCCAGAGGGCCTGGCTGCAGCCTCGAACCCTGTGACTGTGGGCCGCCTGGATACCTTATGCACAGCCACACCAGCCCGGGTCCGCGGTTCCCAGAGGTCTGGCAGGAAGGGAGAGCTTCACTGTGCTGCTCCCCTCCTGCCTGTGTGTAGCTTAGCCATGCGGTCTGACAGGAAATGCTCACTGTTAGAGCACTTACTCTCAGACCGGGAACCACCAGTAAGATACAGGAGGGAAGAGGAGAGAGAGAGGGTATGAGATACAGGGAGGGGAGAGAAATGGAGGGTATGGGACACCTAGAGGGGAGAGGGAGAGAGGGAGAAATTATACACAGGGAGGGGAGGGAACAATGGGACACATGGTAGAGATGGAACACAGGGAGGGGAGGGGGATAAATGGAGGGTGGGGGAGAGAGGGAGAAATGGGACACGGGGAGGGGGGAGAGAGGGAACAATGGGACACATGGGAGAGAGGGAGGGTATGGGACACAGGAAGGGGAGGGGGAGAGTTGGAGGGCATGGGACACAGGGAGGGGGGAGAAATGGAGGGTATGGGACAACTGGAGAGAGGGAGAAATTGGAGACGGGTAGGGAGGAGAGAGGAAGCAATGGGACACATGGAGGGGAGGGGGGACAGGTAGGAATGAGACACAGGGAGGGAGGGGGAGAGATGAAGGGTATGGGACACAGGAAGGGGGAGAGATGAGGGGTACGGAATACAGGGAGGGGAGGGAGTATAGGACACAAGGAGGGGAGGGAGAAGAGAGGGAGAAATGGGACACCTGGAGGGGAGGGGAGGGGGAGAGAGGGTATGGGATACATGGAAGGGAGGGGGAGAAAGGGCAAAATGGGACACATGGAGGGGAGGGGGGCAGAGAGAGGAGGAGAAATAGGACACATGGAGGGGCAGGGAGGGAGGAGGGTATGAGAAACATGGAGGGGCTAAGGGGAGAGGGAATGGGACACATGAAGGGGCTGGAGGAGGGGCCTATGGGACACATGGAGGGGCTGAGGGGGGAAAGGGAATGGGACACATGGAGGGGCTGTGGGGCAAAGGAAATAAGGCACATGAGGGGCCTGGACACGGAATGAGACACTGAGGGGTGTTGGGGTGAGAATGGAAGGGGGCCCCAGGGCAATTTTCACACCGGGGCCCAGTGGATTCTAGTTACGCCTCTGTGAATGCTGATATATGTATAGTGATGACATAGAGTACTCTCTTCCCGGCTCGTACAACTTGCTCTCTCGAAAGGATCACTCTCTGTTCTTTTTATCTCCCCATGAAAAGTTCATAGGTCCTCTGCTGTTTTATGACATGCCTCACACAGAGTCTTACAGAAGAGATGGTCAGCATGGGAGGCACAATCTGCACTGCATCTTCTGGATGCTACTGATAGGGCCAGACATGTGGCCTAAGCCTTGGTAATATCAAGAGAAACTTCAGTAAAGAAATCTGAGGAAATAGATACTCATCCTTGCCTGTCAGCTAGGACAGGAATACAAAAGACTGGAGAGCTCAGAGGAGGGGGCTTTATCTGTTGTTATTTGTTTAATTAATCATTCCTGCTTCTTAAAAAGGTTGAGGCGCTACCTATAGCGGAGCTTTAGTCCTAGCAGGGACTCTCCCCCGCTGGTTACACCAAAGTACAGTCAGGAATAAGCAAAATAGATACCTCCTCCCCAGCAACTGGACAACACACAGCTCTGGGGTTACAACTGAAGTTTATTGCCACATGCACGGCTTTTATGCCCCGTCCCATGCAAGGGGTTTCACATACAATAATGCAGGGTTTTCAATCCCAGGTTCCTCTGTGCTTGAGAGATAATTGACTGAGAAAACTCCTCTAATTTAATTATATCCCAGTTACAGAAAATTCGACAAAATATCCTGTACCCCAAAAGTACCTCAACCATACCCCAGAACCCCATGAAAAGTACATTACCCGATAGCCCCAATCTGAGTGTCCAACATATCCAAGAATCACTCAGATCGGTTTTGGCAGAACAGGAATGGCATTGTGGTAAAGTTTTGATCGGCCAGACACGAGGCGCTAGCCCAAAACAGTTCCAGGGAAATTGGTGCTCTGGCCGGTCTCCATTCGTGGGGTTCTTGTGCGTACACCATACAAGGGAATCTCTTTTTTTAGGATACGAATGCTCCCCCTGTTCGGTAATTCATATCTCCCCAACGTCGTTTGTGTAGGTGGTCTGGAACTTGGACGGGCAGGGGTCTAAGGTTTACTGGCGTTTGCGCGAGTGCCTAGCCGAAAAGAGTTCCAGGCACTTGACGACCAAGTACCGCTGCCCATGTTTGGGAGACAAGATGGCCGCCATGCTCTCTGCCACGTGTTCGGTTATACGAACTGGCGGCCACCCAGGCGAAGCCCTTATTGATTCTTTCCCTTGTGGTGCACTTAAGTGGTTGGTGTCAACATTCTAATGGGGCACAGGAGTGGTCCTCAATCGGGAGATGAAGGGATTACGTTCGTATGAAACCTCCCGAACGGCCAAAGAGAAACCATACGAAATAACAGATGAAGAACACATGAAAGGTGGAAGCTCTGCTACAGAGGATACGGACAGCCTCAAAAGGGGAATAAAAAGTATCTGGCAAGCGTCCATTCCGCTACACTACCTATAAGTGATGCTGCCATGTTTTGCCAGGAAATATATTTTTACAATTGTAGATTTATTGAGTTAATTTTAAAATTAAACAATGGGTGGGCAAGGTAATGCCATGTAAATAATTTTGGAGCATCTAAAACAAATACATTTGGAACTTATCTAAACTATAGGCCCCTTGATTTAACACTTTACTTCTAAATTACATCCCACTTTTAATTAATTTTACTTTGGGGAAAAAAAAAGGCTAAAAATAATATATAAATGATCTAGCACACAAATATTTTATGCACTGAGCTATTTTAGTAATATTTCTGCTCCAGCAATCTATGAATTCTGCAGGTGTCCAAGGGATGTTAAACATTGGCTAACTAACGATGATATCAAAGCGTTTTTTCCTTACAGAAGAGAGGAGGTGGGAGGGCGGGTACATTGAGATGTTCCCTTGCTTTCAAGTATGCACTCGCAATCAATTAATAATCCTGCCAAGGCTTTAACTGATAAAAAATTAGAGATTCTTTTGACCAGACAAGCCACGTTCCCTGGTTAAGACTTGTCGCTTGCCTTAAGCTAACTTCTCTGCTCTGACAGCTATCTCCCTGATTTATATCTTGTACAAATATATCCTACAAATACATTTCTGGTACCAGAATGCCAAGACTGTTTGTTCTATTACAGCAGTAATAAAATAGATTAAAAAGTCACCTCTATTTTTTTAATCAGTGATCCAAGGCTGATTCTGAGTCAACTGACATCATGGAAGCAGCTGGATGCAGTGTTTACACTGTTCCATAATCTTTGATAGGATGTTCTACTGATAATTGCCTAAATATTGATCTTAAATGTGTTCTAATTAACCCATTAAATAGACCAGCGACCCACCACTCCCACTGAAGATTTACAGTTTTTAAATAAAAAATTACTACTTTTATTATAATTATAATTATGCTATTATAATCTCTTGTCCTTGCCATTACTATGCTACAGGGAGAGTACTCTGTGATATTATGAGATGTGATTTAATGTCCAACAAGAAGCCTCTTAGCACACACATGCTTTTTATGGAGTGACCATTGTGAAGAAACTATGCATTTTGTTTCATTACCTTTGATTTTCCTTTTTCTGTAGATAAATCTACCAAACACCGACCACCCCCGGGTTCATTAACTACAAAGTAGACCGCAAATTAAGTGCTCTCACTGTGTAGCCGCCGTTCGTATAGCCGAACGCCACGTGCAGGAGAAAAAGGCATCCATCTTGTTCTCACGAAAGGAGGCAGTGGGACTTGGTCGTTGAGTGTCTGAAACTAAAATCGGACACTTGACTTCCCGAACGCCGGTCAACTTCACGAATGCCTGCTTCCTTTCACGACCATCTAGGAGAGCGCTATTAGGTAGGTTTGTTCCCACAAACTAGGGGAACAAATGCTACCTATGAGCCAGGGGAACCATTCATGGATTTGTTCAGTTTTTAGACTTTTTGAAATAGACCGACCGCACAGCCTAATTTCATGGAACTATTTCTGGGAAGGAGCCTCGTTTGTGGTTGGTCAAATTAAGACATGGAACTCCCGAACCCCTGAATGGATCTGGGTGATCTTTGAATATGTTGGTCCCCCTGATCAGGGGATATGACTTTTGTGGGGTTTCCATGGAGTTTGGAGTACTTTCTGGGTTTTGTGGACATGTGTTTTTTTTGTGTTTGGAGATAATTGACTTTAGTATAGTGCATGACTCAATTATCTCACAATTACAGGGGAAGGATTATATAATGGTATGTAGGAGTGTCCTGGATCTGAGAGCCAATGTAACTGCAGAATGTATTTTGTCACTGTCCCCTCTCAGGTCCAGTGGGGAATGCCCCTGGAATATGTCCACGTAAACCCTGTACATTTGTAGGGTTAATCCTAGATGGACCTGGCACCCAGACCGCTTAATTGAGCTGAAGTGGTCTGGGTGCCTTTAGTGGTCCTTTAACATTTCTTTAAAAAATCATAATTACATAATTTACATATTTAGGTAAACCTGATGAACAGTCTATACTCAAAAGCTGAGCTACAAATAACTTTACGGTTTTCCATCCCTCTTAATTTACATTTTTCTCAGGCTTTGCAGAAGTCTCTCTCACGCTCACACTTTCTATTTTGCTTATTATCGCTTTGATCTCTAATTCTTATCTGCAAAAATAGTCAAACTTTTCCTTATTTGTCTTTTTTTCAGATGTCTCTTTCTTGCCAGCACCATAATCCTCTGCTGTAGTTGTAATAAAAAGTAGTTTTAGATTCAAAACTCATCCTTTTGTTTACTCTATTTGAATGGGAGAGCCACTAAAAAAAGCACTAAAGCAGTTTTATCAACTGTCTGAATGTTCATAGAGGAAATCAGTTATCATTTCTAAAGATGTTGTAACTGTTATGTAATCTACATCGTTATATTTACATCCCACTCTTTTTTAACACAATTTCTTGTAGCTTATTTGAACTTAAAGGAACAATCCAGACTCCAAAACCACTTTGAATTGTGGAAGTGCTTTATTTGTAAAGAGTGTGTCCTCTTTTTTCCATTTTGTAAAAATTGCTGATTTTAATAGTAATTGGCAGTTTTATAAATGAACCTTGTTACACCTCCTTAGCTGTCACTCAAACAACAGGTAGTGCTATTTCCTGGTTGTGTGGAGCTTAGCTCTGTAGGTAGGCAATTGTCCAGAGCACCTGCCTTCTAAAGTTTTCTCATTGAGCTGCGTTGAGAAGTCTGTTATTGGACAGCTACAGAAAGTATGGGGAGGCTTAGAAGGGTAGAGCTTGCCAAGGCTTCAGACAAGAGACCTGCAGCTTTTGCAAACTGTTTTTAGATATACCCCTATTGGGAAAAATGCATAATTAAATGTATGCATGTTTTCATTTGGATCAAACAGGTTTTTTGAGCAGTGACGAGTGCCTTTAAAGGGACACTCTAAGCAATATAGCAACAACAGTTCACTGCACTCTTGGTGCACCATCCCATGGTTTAATATCAAATCATGCCAAAACGATTTCATGTAAACTGTGGCTTTTTTTTGTTCCCACGGAATGCCTCTGTATTGATAACACATCCTCAATGTAAGATTCAATTTCGCCTAACCTCAGCCACTATTTTTAATTCATAGTGCTGGAGAAAATTTACTGTAGAAATGAACTATGAACCTATATAATAAATCAATAATATAAATGTCATAATTTAAAAAAAAAAATAGATAAAAATAAGCTAGTAACGTGCATTTAAAAATAGTTAGAAAGTGGGGGCGGGGCATGACCGCAGAACTGTGAAGACGCTCATCCCAGCAGCTCCTGCTAAACTTGGCACCTAAAGCCGAATTTCGCTGCCACACAGGCATATAATCATGATTACAAGGCCACCACACTAGAGTGGGCATCGAGGTGAAGAAAATGATACCTCTCAAGCGACGACCCGATAAAAACTCACTATGGGGCCTACAAGCATGGCAGGCGCAGGGGAGACGGTCACTCTACAGCAGCCACATCAGGCTGGAAAACTGCCGACCGTCCCTGTGAGCCGTAAAATGGCGGAAAACTGTCATACCGCTGACTCACCCAACGCATGGCGGGAAACAGATATATGGTTGGATGGCATCTTTGCAGCTTTCTGGGTAAAACTGGAGGCCCGCCTGGGACCCTCAGCGCATGGGGAACCACATCAGCCATCACCACTGCGTACCTGGCAAGAGGCCAGGTGGGGACAAACAGCGACACACTCCCCACGCACCACCATGGAGAGCCAGCACCTGCGATGGCCCCTCTCGAAGCCAAGTCCAGGGGACCCAACGGGAAGCGATGGTGCAGAGCATTTAACTCCGGAGACCTCAAGGGTGCCAGGGAGACACCGCACGAGACGGACGCCTCAAACGGGTGTAAATAATCCGAAACGACAGGACCAAAAGCGAACCGCAAAGCCCAAGACAACAGAAACTAAAGGTTGGCGGAGGGCCAAGCATCCACCTCTCCCACACAAGACAGCACAGAAGAGGGGTCCGCTGAAGACAAGCATGAGACAGCCTCAGGTACCCACCGCATCAGAGGCAACCCTACACCAGTGGCAAAGCCCAGCCAAACAACCTCAAACAGACCCACACGACTGCTACACCGCAATGCGGCATCATGGACATCTGCAACCCCAACGAGGTATAGGGTGAACATCCAGGGTGAATCGGGGCACTGGTTCTCCAGGCGGGGAGACCACACATAGCACCCAAAGCCATGGCAGGAACTCACAATCTAGGGGGCACACTCCTCTATCACTCTTCTATCTCACTATGTGCCGGCTTAATCGGAACGGGACTCATGCCTGGTGGATCCCATGGGACTTTATGATTATTATGTCTGGTTTACTCGCTTGCTGCATTAATTTTTTATTGTTTCTCGTACCAAAACCTAAGGAGTACACTCCTCAAGACACACACTGACTCCTCACACATGTACTCCACTAACATGTGTCCCAGACTTGCATACGCATATGGAGCCTAGTACCCACACGATACCTTAGCATTGTACCATAACGTGTCACACACTTTAGCATATATTTCATTGACCAGCTTGTTTATAATAGGAATATGCATTTCAGATTAAATCATTTACGTTAATCGAGAACCTATAGTGTTGCAATTCTGCTCTCTATAACTAAAAAAAAATGTGCCTGACTATCACTTACCACAACCTGTACTGCAAATGTTTATTACCATATCCTGATGTCGCTGTTGTGGCGCACCAAGGCTTACTGTTACTGCTGTGCACAATAAAAATAAAGAATAAAAAAAAAAATAGTTAGAAAGGAATAATTCTGCTATATTTTTAGTTCAAAAACTTATAAAAAACGGTACATACAGAAATAACACCACAAAATAATAAAGTAATAAAAAGGGGAGCAGCTCCACACCCACTCTAGCGACTTGATGAGTTATACACTCAGAAATAGAAAATAGGGTGTGTGCGCTTATAAATATAAATCTAAATAAATAATATAAAATAATTATCAAAAACCTTTTATTGATTATCACAAATATAAAAAATTAATAAGCAGGGTGTCACGATACTGGGGAACCCAACACGCTAACACACACACAGACACACAGACAGAAAGTGTGCAGTACCGGTCCTTAGAGTGGCCGGGATAAGCACACACAGAATAGTCAGGAGACAAGCCGAGTAAGGGGAACCAGAAAACAGAATAACGAGAAACAAGCCGAGGTCAAAGGGTAGGAGAAAGCCACAAAGTCAGGATAACAAGCCAGAGAGTACGTAACCAGAAAGCACACGTTCAGAATCAATACTATAAAGCAAAGACCACAACAGGGCACAGATAGACAGGAAAGGTAAGTATTTAAATCCTAGCCTGAATCCTGATTGGCTAACCACCAATCAGTATTAACAAACACACGTGGGGGATATCTATACCCCCCACTGTGTTTGTTGCACTGTAGCTTTAACGCCGGGTCACGTGAGTGACCCCGGCGCTTAGATAATAGTGCCGGCTCCCAGCGTGCAGCGTTAGACATGCTGCCACTGGGAGAAGGAGAGGAGGACGCGAGCAGCGTGTCAAGAGGAGAGGACGCCGCTCGCTTATCGGTAAGGGGAGAGGGGACCGCGGGCGGCGACGGACCGAGGGTGAGTGCTGCGAGAGGATTGTATCACAAAAAGTAACAAAATATATGTAACACTAGATGCATCCACTGACTAACTTCACTAAATAGCCGTTAAAGGTGGATGACGTAAATATAAAAAATATATAAAGGTTCAATCACTAAGTGGAGATAGAGTGGATACAACAAAAAACAAAACAAAATAAAACACAAAAAACAAATATATAAAAATACCAGTTGTGATCCTTGTCTGTAGATAGCACGGTCCTCTAGGGCAAAAACATGCACAGTCCTTTGGCTTTTATATAATCCAGGCAACTTTATTGTAAATCCACACAGGAGACAGCAGTAAATGTAACCATAAATGAAATAATGTAACACAAATCCCTATAACAAAAAGCCTAGCTCGTCTGAGCACTAACTCACATCAGATTCCCTATCTCTCAGGGGTTAAACTAAACAAAACAATATTGGTTTCACCAACCTAGAGTCTTTGTCCACTCTCAGCACTCCAGTCTTTAGCCAGCCTGCTGCTCCCAGCCTTTCAGAGAGAAACAAAACATTCTCCTTGACTCTCTTACTGGAGAGAACCCCCTCTCTCCTACCTGCTTCCTGAGAGGAAGCCAGCAATCCCCCTGTACCTGCCTAGCAGGGAGTGGTTTATTCCCACTGCTGCAGCCGATTACCTGCAGCTGGGCAGTGTGTTGGAGACAGTCCAAAAACCCTGGCCTGGATCTATGTCTCCCATGAAAACCACTAAACTGTGGAGTGGAGCATTGGCCCTCCCTTCTCTCCAAATACTCCACCCCAGGGGCCCATAACTAAACAACGCTTTGTGTTGTACAAAACACAAACTACATATACTCCCCCTGGGGTTAAATGGCTTCTCTGCCTTCACTTTATCACACAGTGTACACAATAATAGTAATAATAATATATAAAAAATATACCTGACCTCGGTGTGGGCCCTCACCAGAGGTAAATATAACCAGAAGGAATAAAAATTGCTATAAAGCAAAAAAGGATAATAATAATAATAAATAAAATAAAGTAAAAAAACAGCAAACGTCCGCAAGACCTCCCTGGGTCGGCAAAATAAAACTGCTGTCGGGCGGATCCAAAAGGCAACCAGATGAACCCCGTCAAAGGGACTCCAACTCCCTCACACCGCGGTCGGTTTAGTTCAGCTATTTTGACTTGAAACGAAACACCCAAATGTACATCATTGTGTTAGAGAAAGGGTTGTAAGATGGGGTGGCTTAATTGGGGGACAGGAGCTGTAGTGTGTAGAACTGGGGCTGTAGTGGGGGAACAGTGGCTATTAAGAGCTGTAGTGGGGGTTAAGTGCTGTAGTGGGGGCAGGGCCGGCACGTCCATAAAGCGGCACAAGTCCCTCCTGCCAGTCACTCTGTGTAGCGTAGCCAAGCGGAGCAGTGCGCACTGAGAGAGCACTTCCTGTCAGTCCGGCCGGTACAGAAAACAGAAGCTCCAAACCAAAAGCCAAATCCAACCCAGTTTTCCATACACACTCAAAACAGATTCCAAAATCTAAAATCTCCCACAAAGAAAAGACCGCACTTGGAGGTGGAGGAGGAGGACCCTCCACTCCACCTCTCATACAGACAGAATTGAATCAATTTGAAGGCATTTTTAATCTTTCTGACATATCCCTTTCACCGCAAGAACTGTCATTATTAAAGAAAGGTGTGAATTTGGCTCCGTCTTCAAACTGCAATCCCTTTAAACTTTATTTAGATAACCAGAAATTCCTGAGAAAATTAACATTAAAGAGATTCTTTAAAAGTAAGGAAATGAACATGATTACTTCAGAACCAAATCTAACCAATACATCATTAGACTCTAATAAAGAGAACAAGGTCCCTGATACGGAATTGTAAATCATTCATACCACTTTAAAACCTAAATCAAATTTTTTTCCATGGGCAGCCAAGGGGAAATTTTTGGAAGTTTTTAATGATTTGGTACAAGAAGATTTAAATAAAATTGTGGATAGTAAATTCAAACCTAATCTTACTAAAAAAGAAAAATCAGCTTTAACTACACTTACAGAAAATCACAATTTGGTTATAAAAGAAGCAGACAAGGGAGGGGGGATTGTTATTATGAATAAATCTTATTATTTACAGGAAGCTTATAATATCTTACATGATGTTAATACATATCAAATCTTGGAGAAAAATCCTTCTTCTGAATTTTTGGCAGAATTAAATATACTATTGACTACAGGTTTAAATAATCACATAATCAACCAAGATGAATTTAAATACATCTATAACCCGAACTGCAAAGTGGCAGTTTTTTATTTTTTGCCAAAAATCCACAAGAACACAAAAAAAACCCCAGGACGCCCCATCATCAGCGGAATTAATTCCTTGTCATGCAAACTATCAGAATATGTGGATTTATTTTTGCAGCCATATGTCCCATTACATTATACCTTCATCAAAGATACTAGACATATCTTACAAGATTTACAATCTATAGAGTGGAAATCTTCCTATATTCTAGCTACAGCAGATATTACAGCTCTATACTCTAATATTCCCCACGCTAAGGGTATTGCTTGTATCCAAGATACCCTTAGATCACCACAAGTTTTAGAGGATACCCAGATTGAGTTTTTGGTGAGTTGTATCCAATTCGTACTCGCCAAGAACTTTTTCTGGTTCAATGGTCAGTTCTTTCTTCAACGATGCGGCGTCGCCATGGGAACAAAATTCGCCCCCAGCTTTGCCAACTTGTATGTGTCCCATTGGGAGCGCCAGCACATCAAGTTGGCGGACCATGATGGGGGTGGTTTGGTCCTGTGGCGGCGCTTCATCGACGATGTCTTGATCATCTGGGATGGTTCTCCAGAAGGCCTTGATTTATTTTTGGGCCAAGTTAACAATAATGAATATAATTTGAAATTTACTTCGGTATCCAGTAATTCTACTATAAATTTCTTGGATTTAACTATATATGTAGAACAAAACCAATTAAAAACAAAGACGTATTTTAAGCCCACAGACTGCAACACAGCCATTGAAAATTCCAGTACTCATTATCCTCCTTGGCTCTACAACATTCCCAAGAGCCAATTTACCCGGCTCAGAAGGAATTGTACAGACAGCCATATGTTCTTAGAACAGTCTAAGATTGTTCAACAAAGATATGCTGACAAAGGGTATAATGTGCAAAAAATGGAGACATCTAAATCTGAAATATTAAATTCTGACAGATCATTATTTTTGACTAACAAAAATGAAGAAGGTTTGGAACTACTAACAGCTGAGCAAATATTAAAAAATAGATTCAGATGGAAAAATAAAAATAAGGATAAAAATGATAATACAGACAAAAGAAGAAAAAATAAAAACACCAATAAAGACACCAATAACAAATTTGAATTCGCGTTTGTCACACAATATAATTCCCAAGCGAGACAGGTGGAAAAAATCCTTAAAAAACATTGGTACATCTTTGTGACGGAACCATCCGTCTGTCTGGTACTTTAGTGGATTCGACTATTTTAGGCCATCCGTCTAAAGGACTGATTTGTGATGTTATAAAGCATGTTTTACCGTTCCAGCCTGTTTTCCAGCCGTTCACCTCATTTCGCACGAACTCCATGTCTAACATATGGGTGGCCGCCATTTTGGGACTTTTGCACGTGTTCGCGGCCATCTTGCGTGCGAACAGCGGTGTTTGCCTGTGAACGCGTGGAACTAAAAACGGATACCCAAACAGGCGAACACCGCTGAGACCTCCATACACCCAGAAGTTCGTGTTGGAACTACCGAACGACGAGCCATTCGGTAGTTACTTGTAATCGGCTATGGGGAATCCAGCGACCTCGGAGACAGTTGTGGATGATGAGGATTTCGTATGATTTTAACCGGCGAACGGAGACCGACTGCAGGGCCAAAACTTATGGAACTCTTTTCGGCTAGAAGATCCGTGCAGTCGGTCAAAACTTCAATCATCCATAACTCCCGAACCCCTTAACCGAATGGGCTGAGATTTGGACAGAGTGTCCCCCGAACCAAGACCTTTCAAGCGGTGCTGGACTTAAAGGTGTACCCCCTGGTTTTGGGGTACATCCATAACTGGGGTAAATTATTGTACAGTATAATTGTGTTATGTGATTATCTGAGGGGAGGAGAGGTGGGGGTGTTACCCTGTGTATAATTGGTTATTTTCATCCTCCCCCTGGGAGTGCCCTGTGTGTGCCTTTTCCTAATAAAAAGCAGGCTGGATGTTCCAGTCCTCAGATCTTGTTTTGACCCTCAACACGGAGCTTCAGTCTCGTTATTGGGGGGATTCTTATTTACGCTTAAGGACTATTATTGGGAACTTATGCCGTTTGGTGGATATCGTTATTTGAGAGATTACTACTCCCCCTGGTTATGGTTCGTGGATTATACAGCATACGAACAAGGACTTGATCCGGTGAGAGGGGAAGGTGGACTAAACGGTGACTTACTTATTAAGACAAAAAGGTGTCTTAACAATTGGTGGCAAGCGACGGGATGAATCCCACAACACAGAAGGAAAGAAATGCAGTATGAACAGTTAAGACGTGCTACTCTTAAGGACATAATAGAACGCCGAGGTCGATCAGCAAGCAATTTAAAGAAACGAGAAATTATTGCTTTGCTAAGGGAAATGGATGCAACACAGGGAACGGAGAACGCTAATGTGCCCAGCAGGTTGGATTTAACACCCGAAGAAATACAATTTAACCGGGCAGTGCAAATAAGGCTGGCACACTTTGGCCCCAACCCCTCAGCAGACATTGTGGAACGGGTGCAAGCCGCAGTAGCAGCACACCAAGCGCTCCAAGGAAGAGGAGCTGCAGCAGCAGAGGTACCCAATAACGATTCCGGAAGGAAAAAGGTACCATTTGCTGCATTTAAAAATTTTATTGAAAATGAAGGAGAGATCGATGGGTTCCTGGCCGATTTTGAGAGGCAGTGTGCCCTCCATCAGGTACCCACAGACCAATGGGTCACCATCCTCTCTGGGAAATTATCCGGCCGGGCTAGTGACGCATTTCGGGCCATCCCAGAGGAGGAGATCACCAGCTACCGGGCAGTGAAGGATGCGCTCCTAGCCAGGTATGCGGTGACCCCAGAAGTTTACAGACGGCGCTTCAGGGAAACCAACAAGCAAAGTGGCGATTCTTATGTGGAATGGGCCTGCAGAGTTCACCGTACTGCAGCCCACTGGATGGCAGGGTGCCAAGCAGTATCGGGGGAAGAGGTGCTGCAGGTATTCTTACTGGAACACTGCTTCGAGAAATTGCCTACCGGGGTCCGGGAGTGGGTCAGAGATAGAAAACCCTCTACCCTACCCGAGGCGGCCCGGTTGGCAGACGAATATACTGATGCTCGCAAACTGGACAGTACCGTTGTTAAAGTTCCGACCAGAGTGGAATACCGACCGGCAGCCCCTCCGATTCCAACAACCTACCAACCCCCAGTGCATCGCAGCCCAGTAGTACCACCGTCCAATAATTATGTGCAGCCATCCAAATTTAATGCCAGGGATTATTCCCAACCCATCCGGTGCTTTCTGTGCAAACAGTTGGGACACAAGCGCCCGGAGTGTCCACTGAACCACGCTAACCAAGCTCAGTCCTGGAGGAGATCAGCCAACCCGAATCAGAGACCACCACAGCCTGCTGCTCTCTGTGTAGAGCAGGAGGAATTCTGGGGTATCTTGCACGAAGCCGACCCGGTGCAAGCCGCCCATCAGGACAATCGCCAGCAACACCGGCAGACTGTGAAACTAAATGGCCGAGTGGTAAATGGACTTAGAGACACAGGAGCCACCATGACACTGCTCCAAAAGAACTTGGTCTCAGAACACCAGCACACCGGAGACACAGTGGCCGTGAGGGTAGCAGGGGGGGCCGTATTCCGGTTACCTGTTGCCCGTGTTCACCTGGACTGGGGAGTGGGCGCTAGACACGTGGATGTTGGGGTTATGAAAGACTTGCCCGCTGATGTGCTTCTTGGGAATGATTTGGCCCCTTTGGTTTCGGCCTATGCTCCAATGGGCCCCTTGGACGTTAACCCAGTGACTACTCGCTCTCAGACCCGTGCCTCTGGAACCAGCCCACCTGCCGAGGAGGCCCAGGTAAGACCTTTTTCCCCGACTGACACCTTAGCTCAGACCCCCTTACGTTGGGATTCCCCAGAGGAGTTTGGGAGGGAAACCCGGGCAGATCCTACCTTACAAAAGTACAGGGACAGAGCAGATGCTGGAGAGGAAGGGATAGACGGGGAGCGGTATAAGTGGGTGGGGGACAGGCTATACAGAATCCCGAAACCTTCCCAGAAGAAGATAGCCCCTCCGCAGAATCACCAGCTGGTGGTGCCCGCGAAATACCGGCAGGAGCTTCTGCGGATAGGGCACGATGTCCCTTTAGCAGGACATCTAGGGTCTCGTCGCACAGCCTATAGGATCTCCCAGAATTTCTTTTGGCCCAACTTCAACCAGGCTGTACGGATATATTGCAGTACTTGTGACACATGTCAACGGGTAGGAAAGCGGGGGGACCACCCTAAGGCTAAACTATCAGCGATGCCTATTATAGGGGAGCCCTTTTCCCGCATAGCTGTTGACATTGTGGGTCCACTGGCCAGGGCTAGCCCATCAGGCAAGAAGTATATTCTTACTGTAGTGGACTATGCCACTCGCTATCCAGAGGCAGTAGCGCTGTCTAACATAGAGGCAGAGACGATTGCTGATGCCCTGGTTAGGATTTTTACCCGGGTTGGGTTCCCTAAAGAGATCCTCTCCGACCAGGGAACCCAATTTACTGCGGTGCTCACCCAGCAGCTGTGGAAAGTATGTGGCATTAAACCCTTGCTTAGCTCGCCTTACCATCCACAGACTAACGGTCTCTGCGAGCGTTTTAACGGTACCCTCAAACAAATGCTGAGGACCTTTACGGACACTTGCAGGGACTGGGAGAGATTCTTGCCGCACCTTCTGTTTTCATACCGGGAGGTGCCCCAGGAATCTACTGGGTTCTCCCCTTTTGAGTTACTGTATGGGAGACGGGTCCGCGGACCCCTAGATCTCATCCGGGGACACTGGGAAGGGGAGACTGAGCAAGAAGGGACCCCCATAGTGCCATATGTTCTGGAACTTCGGGACCGCATGGAGAAACTGTCCCTGATGGTAAGGGAGAATCTCCGGGCGGCCCAGGGGAAACAGAAGAGATGGTACGATCAGGGTGCCCGTCAGCGAGCCTTCCAGGTGGGGCAAAAAGTATTAGTGCTCAAACCTGTGAAGGCCAACAAGATGCAAGCCTCTTGGCAAGGCCCGTACAGAATAGTGGCGCAGATCTGTGATACTACCTATTTGATAGCCAGCTGTTCAGACGAAAGGGTCCAGAGATCCTTTCATGTGAACATGCTGAAAGAGTATCAAGAACGACCTGAGAACATTGCAGCCGTATGTGCCCCAGCTACAGATGACCCTGAGAATTTGCCTCTCCCTGATCTATTAGAAAGGGACCCCCAGACTGACCTCACCTCCCTCGTACAGTTAGGAGACAGGTTAAACCCCACAGAAAGGGTCCAAGCGAAACAGTTATGGGAGAAGCAAGCCACTTTCTCCCAGGAGCCAGGTTACACCCACCTCGCTATACACAAGGTAGAGACCCCTGGACAGACCCCCTTACGACAGCCGCCCTACCGTATCCCTGAAGCAGTCCGAGCTGGAATGCGGAAGGAGATACAGGAGATGACCCAGCTTGGGGTCATCGAACCCTCTGACAGCCCTTGGGCTTCGCCTGTAGTCCTAGTACCGAAGAAAGATGGGACCACCCGGTTCTGTGTGGACTACAGGCGACTCAACGAGCGGACTACCACTGACGCCTACCCAATGCCCCGGGTAGACGAATTATTGGATCGTATTGCCAGGGGACGTTATCTGACCACCATAGACCTATGTAAGGGCTACTGGCAGATTCCCCTGGCCGAGGATGCTATCCCCAAGTCGGCCTTCGTCACCCCATTTGGCCTGTACCAATTTAGGGTCATGCCTTTTGGGATGAAGAATGCCCCGGCTACTTTCCAACGGATGGTGGATAGACTCCTGGATGGCTCCCAAGAATTTGCCTGTGCATACTTGGACGACATAGCGATCTATAGTGGGTCCTGGGAGGAACACCTGGTACACATAGGGGTAGTACTGGATAAGATCCGGGCCGCTGGCCTGACATTGAAGCCAGAAAAGTGCCATGTAGGCATGGCAGAAGTACAATACCTGGGTCACCGAGTGGGATGTGGGAACCAGAGACCAGAGCCCGCCAAAGTAGAAGCGGTGGCTAACTGGCCCACGCCCACTACTAAGACCCAGGTATTGGCCTTCTTAGGGACAGCAGGGTACTACCGACGTTTCGTTCCTGACTACAGCTCTATTGCTAAGCCCCTGACAGATCTGACGAAAAAGAATTTGCCTAAGCAGGTCCTGTGGTCCCCGGCTTGTGAAGCTGCGTTCCAGGCACTGAAACAAGCTCTCGTGAATGCCCCTATCTTGGCTGCCCCAGTCCCTAACAAACGCTTTCTCGTTCACACAGATGCTTCCATGTATGGACTGGGGGCTGTGTTAAGCCAAGTTGGGGAAGATGGAGGAGAGCATCCTGTCGCATACCTCAGCCGAAAATTACTACCCCGAGAAGTGAGTTATGCAGCAGTTGAAAAAGAATGTTTAGCCCTAGTCTGGGCATTGAAAAAGTTAAGTCCCTACTTGTATGGGCAAGAATTTTCCCTGGTAACAGATCATAACCCCCTCGTTTGGCTTAACCGGGTCTCAGGCGACAATGGGAGACTGCTGAGATGGAGCTTGGCATTACAACCTTACAACTTTACTATTAGCTACAGACCCGGTAAGCTGAACGGAAATGCGGATGGCTTATCACGACAGACCGACATATCCACCACCTCGTAGTCCGGACATCCCCAAGTTGACCCGCCACAGGGTCAAGCCGGGTCTGCCGGAGTGTTCCACAAGGGGGGAGCCGTGTGACGGAACCATCCGTCTGTCTGGTACTTTAGTGGATTCGACTATTTTAGGCCATCCGTCTAAAGGACTGATTTGTGATGTTATAAAGCATGTTTTACCGTTCCAGCCTGTTTTCCAGCCGTTCACCTCATTTCGCACGAACTCCATGTCTAACATATGGGTGGCCGCCATTTTGGGACTTTTGCACGTGTTCGCGGCCATCTTGCGTGCGAACAGCGGTGTTTGCCTGTGAACGCGTGGAACTAAAAACGGATACCCAAACAGGCGAACACCGCTGAGACCTCCATACACCCAGAAGTTCGTGTTGGAACTACCGAACGACGAGCCATTCGGTAGTTACTTGTAATCGGCTATGGGGAATCCAGCGACCTCGGAGACAGTTGTGGATGATGAGGATTTCGTATGATTTTAACCGGCGAACGGAGACCGACTGCAGGGCCAAAACTTATGGAACTCTTTTCGGCTAGAAGATCCGTGCAGTCGGTCAAAACTTCAATCATCCATAACTCCCGAACCCCTTAACCGAATGGGCTGAGATTTGGACAGAGTGTCCCCCGAACCAAGACCTTTCAAGCGGTGCTGGACTTAAAGGTGTACCCCCTGGTTTTGGGGTACATCCATAACTGGGGTAAATTATTGTACAGTATAATTGTGTTATGTGATTATCTGAGGGGAGGAGAGGTGGGGGTGTTACCCTGTGTATAATTGGTTATTTTCATCCTCCCCCTGGGAGTGCCCTGTGTGTGCCTTTTCCTAATAAAAAGCAGGCTGGATGTTCCAGTCCTCAGATCTTGTTTTGACCCTCAACACGGAGCTTCAGTCTCGTTATTGGGGGGATTCTTATTTACGCTTAAGGACTATTATTGGGAACTTATGCCGTTTGGTGGATATCGTTATTTGAGAGATTACTACTCCCCCTGGTTATGGTTCGTGGATTATACAGCATACGAACAAGGACTTGATCCGGTGAGAGGGGAAGGTGGACTAAACGGTGACTTACTTATTAAGACAAAAAGGTGTCTTAACAATTGGTGGCAAGCGACGGGATGAATCCCACAACACAGAAGGAAAGAAATGCAGTATGAACAGTTAAGACGTGCTACTCTTAAGGACATAATAGAACGCCGAGGTCGATCAGCAAGCAATTTAAAGAAACGAGAAATTATTGCTTTGCTAAGGGAAATGGATGCAACACAGGGAACGGAGAACGCTAATGTGCCCAGCAGGTTGGATTTAACACCCGAAGAAATACAATTTAACCGGGCAGTGCAAATAAGGCTGGCACACTTTGGCCCCAACCCCTCAGCAGACATTGTGGAACGGGTGCAAGCCGCAGTAGCAGCACACCAAGCGCTCCAAGGAAGAGGAGCTGCAGCAGCAGAGGTACCCAATAACGATTCCGGAAGGAAAAAGGTACCATTTGCTGCATTTAAAAATTTTATTGAAAATGAAGGAGAGATCGATGGGTTCCTGGCCGATTTTGAGAGGCAGTGTGCCCTTCATCAGGTACCCACAGACCAATGGGTCACCATCCTCTCTGGGAAATTATCCGGCCGGGCTAGTGACGCATTTCGGGCCATCCCAGAGGAGGAGATCACCAGCTACCGGGCAGTGAAGGATGCGCTCCTAGCCAGGTATGCGGTGACCCCAGAAGTTTACAGACGGCGCTTCAGGGAAACCAACAAGCAAAGTGGCGATTCTTATGTGGAATGGGCCTGCAGAGTTCACCGTACTGCAGCCCACTGGATGGCAGGGTGCCAAGCAGTATCGGGGGAAGAGGTGCTGCAGGTATTCTTACTGGAACACTGCTTCGAGAAATTGCCTACCGGGGTCCGGGAGTGGGTCAGAGATAGAAAACCCTCTACCCTACCCGAGGCGGCCCGGTTGGCAGACGAATATACTGATGCTCGCAAACTGGACAGTACCGTTGTTAAAGTTCCGACCAGAGTGGAATACCGACCGGCAGCCCCTCCGATTCCAACAACCTACCAACCCCCAGTGCATCGCAGCCCAGTAGTACCACCGTCCAATAATTATGTGCAGCCATCCAAATTTAATGCCAGGGATTATTCCCAACCCATCCGGTGCTTTCTGTGCAAACAGTTGGGACACAAGCGCCCGGAGTGTCCACTGAACCACGCTAACCAAGCTCAGTCCTGGAGGAGATCAGCCAACCCGAATCAGAGACCACCACAGCCTGCTGCTCTCTGTGTAGAGCAGGAGGAATTCTGGGGTATCTTGCACGAAGCCGACCCGGTGCAAGCCGCCCATCAGGACAATCGCCAGCAACACCGGCAGACTGTGAAACTAAATGGCCGAGTGGTAAATGGACTTAGAGACACAGGAGCCACCATGACACTGCTCCAAAAGAACTTGGTCTCAGAACACCAGCACACCGGAGACACAGTGGCCGTGAGGGTAGCAGGGGGGGCCGTATTCCGGTTACCTGTTGCCCGTGTTCACCTGGACTGGGGAGTGGGCGCTAGACACGTGGATGTTGGGGTTATGAAAGACTTGCCCGCTGATGTGCTTCTTGGGAATGATTTGGCCCCTTTGGTTTCGGCCTATGCTCCAATGGGCCCCTTGGACGTTAACCCAGTGACTACTCGCTCTCAGACCCGTGCCTCTGGAACCAGCCCACCTGCCGAGGAGGCCCAGGTAAGACCTTTTTCCCCGACTGACACCTTAGCTCAGACCCCCTTACGTTGGGATTCCCCAGAGGAGTTTGGGAGGGAAACCCGGGCAGATCCTACCTTACAAAAGTACAGGGACAGAGCAGATGCTGGAGAGGAAGGGATAGACGGGGAGCGGTATAAGTGGGTGGGGGACAGGCTATACAGAATCCCGAAACCTTCCCAGAAGAAGATAGCCCCTCCGCAGAATCACCAGCTGGTGGTGCCCGCGAAATACCGGCAGGAGCTTCTGCGGATAGGGCACGATGTCCCTTTAGCAGGACATCTAGGGTCTCGTCGCACAGCCTATAGGATCTCCCAGAATTTCTTTTGGCCCAACTTCAACCAGGCTGTACGGATATATTGCAGTACTTGTGACACATGTCAACGGGTAGGAAAGCGGGGGGACCACCCTAAGGCTAAACTATCAGCGATGCCTATTATAGGGGAGCCCTTTTCCCGCATAGCTGTTGACATTGTGGGTCCACTGGCCAGGGCTAGCCCATCAGGCAAGAAGTATATTCTTACTGTAGTGGACTATGCCACTCGCTATCCAGAGGCAGTAGCGCTGTCTAACATAGAGGCAGAGACGATTGCTGATGCCCTGGTTAGGATTTTTACCCGGGTTGGGTTCCCTAAAGAGATCCTCTCCGACCAGGGAACCCAATTTACTGCGGTGCTCACCCAGCAGCTGTGGAAAGTATGTGGCATTAAACCCTTGCTTAGCTCGCCTTACCATCCACAGACTAACGGTCTCTGCGAGCGTTTTAACGGTACCCTCAAACAAATGCTGAGGACCTTTACGGACACTTGCAGGGACTGGGAGAGATTCTTGCCGCACCTTCTGTTTTCATACCGGGAGGTGCCCCAGGAATCTACTGGGTTCTCCCCTTTTGAGTTACTGTATGGGAGACGGGTCCGCGGACCCCTAGATCTCATCCGGGGACACTGGGAAGGGGAGACTGAGCAAGAAGGGACCCCCATAGTGCCATATGTTCTGGAACTTCGGGACCGCATGGAGAAACTGTCCCTGATGGTAAGGGAGAATCTCCGGGCGGCCCAGGGGAAACAGAAGAGATGGTACGATCAGGGTGCCCGTCAGCGAGCCTTCCAGGTGGGGCAAAAAGTATTAGTGCTCAAACCTGTGAAGGCCAACAAGATGCAAGCCTCTTGGCAAGGCCCGTACAGAATAGTGGCGCAGATCTGTGATACTACCTATTTGATAGCCAGCTGTTCAGACGAAAGGGTCCAGAGATCCTTTCATGTGAACATGCTGAAAGAGTATCAAGAACGACCTGAGAACATTGCAGCCGTATGTGCCCCAGCTACAGATGACCCTGAGAATTTGCCTCTCCCTGATCTATTAGAAAGGGACCCCCAGACTGACCTCACCTCCCTCGTACAGTTAGGAGACAGGTTAAACCCCACAGAAAGGGTCCAAGCGAAACAGTTATGGGAGAAGCAAGCCACTTTCTCCCAGGAGCCAGGTTACACCCACCTCGCTATACACAAGGTAGAGACCCCTGGACAGACCCCCTTACGACAGCCGCCCTACCGTATCCCTGAAGCAGTCCGAGCTGGAATGCGGAAGGAGATACAGGAGATGACCCAGCTTGGGGTCATCGAACCCTCTGACAGCCCTTGGGCTTCGCCTGTAGTCCTAGTACCGAAGAAAGATGGGACCACCCGGTTCTGTGTGGACTACAGGCGACTCAACGAGCGGACTACCACTGACGCCTACCCAATGCCCCGGGTAGACGAATTATTGGATCGTATTGCCAGGGGACGTTATCTGACCACCATAGACCTATGTAAGGGCTACTGGCAGATTCCCCTGGCCGAGGATGCTATCCCCAAGTCGGCCTTCGTCACCCCATTTGGCCTGTACCAATTTAGGGTCATGCCTTTTGGGATGAAGAATGCCCCGGCTACTTTCCAACGGATGGTGGATAGACTCCTGGATGGCTCCCAAGAATTTGCCTGTGCATACTTGGACGACATAGCGATCTATAGTGGGTCCTGGGAGGAACACCTGGTACACATAGGGGTAGTACTGGATAAGATCCGGGCCGCTGGCCTGACATTGAAGCCAGAAAAGTGCCATGTAGGCATGGCAGAAGTACAATACCTGGGTCACCGAGTGGGATGTGGGAACCAGAGACCAGAGCCCGCCAAAGTAGAAGCGGTGGCTAACTGGCCCACGCCCACTACTAAGACCCAGGTATTGGCCTTCTTAGGGACAGCAGGGTACTACCGACGTTTCGTTCCTGACTACAGCTCTATTGCTAAGCCCCTGACAGATCTGACGAAAAAGAATTTGCCTAAGCAGGTCCTGTGGTCCCCGGCTTGTGAAGCTGCGTTCCAGGCACTGAAACAAGCTCTCGTGAATGCCCCTATCTTGGCTGCCCCAGTCCCTAACAAACGCTTTCTCGTTCACACAGATGCTTCCATGTATGGACTGGGGGCTGTGTTAAGCCAAGTTGGGGAAGATGGAGGAGAGCATCCTGTCGCATACCTCAGCCGAAAATTACTACCCCGAGAAGTGAGTTATGCAGCAGTTGAAAAAGAATGTTTAGCCCTAGTCTGGGCATTGAAAAAGTTAAGTCCCTACTTGTATGGGCAAGAATTTTCCCTGGTAACAGATCATAACCCCCTCGTTTGGCTTAACCGGGTCTCAGGCGACAATGGGAGACTGCTGAGATGGAGCTTGGCATTACAACCTTACAACTTTACTATTAGCTACAGACCCGGTAAGCTGAACGGAAATGCGGATGGCTTATCACGACAGACCGACATATCCACCACCTCGTAGTCCGGACATCCCCAAGTTGACCCGCCACAGGGTCAAGCCGGGTCTGCCGGAGTGTTCCACAAGGGGGGAGCCGTGTGACGGAACCATCCGTCTGTCTGGTACTTTAGTGGATTCGACTATTTTAGGCCATCCGTCTAAAGGACTGATTTGTGATGTTATAAAGCATGTTTTACCGTTCCAGCCTGTTTTCCAGCCGTTCACCTCATTTCGCACGAACTCCATGTCTAACATATGGGTGGCCGCCATTTTGGGACTTTTGCACGTGTTCGCGGCCATCTTGCGTGCGAACAGCGGTGTTTGCCTGTGAACGCGTGGAACTAAAAACGGATACCCAAACAGGCGAACACCGCTGAGACCTCCATACACCCAGAAGTTCGTGTTGGAACTACCGAACGACGAGCCATTCGGTAGTTACTTGTAATCGGCTATGGGGAATCCAGCGACCTCGGAGACAGTTGTGGATGATGAGGATTTCGTATGATTTTAACCGGCGAACGGAGACCGACTGCAGGGCCAAAACTTATGGAACTCTTTTCGGCTAGAAGATCCGTGCAGTCGGTCAAAACTTCAATCATCCATAACTCCCGAACCCCTTAACCGAATGGGCTGAGATTTGGACAGAGTGTCCCCCGAACCAAGACCTTTCAAGCGGTGCTGGACTTAAAGGTGTACCCCCTGGTTTTGGGGTACATCCATAACTGGGGTAAATTATTGTACAGTATAATTGTGTTATGTGATTATCTGAGGGGAGGAGAGGTGGGGGTGTTACCCTGTGTATAATTGGTTATTTTCATCCTCCCCCTGGGAGTGCCCTGTGTGCCTTTTCCTAATAAAAAGCAGGCTGGATGTTCCAGTCCTCAGATCTTGTTTTGACCCTCAACACGGAGCTTCAGTCTCGTTATTGGGGGGATTCTTATTTACGCTTAAGGACTATTATTGGGAACTTATGCCGTTTGGTGGATATCGTTATTCGAGAGATTACTACTCCCCCTGGTTATGGTTCGTGGATTATACAGCATACGAACAAGGACTTGATCCGGTGAGAGGGGAAGGTGGACTAAACGGTGACTTACTTATTAAGACAAAAAGGTGTCTTAACAATCTTAAAGAGAGATGAGATCCTAAAAGATGTATTACCAGATTTTCCTACAGTAATCTACAAAAAATCAAGCAATTTAAAGAATAAACTGGCACCTAGCCTATTACCTACAACTCCCTCTTATAACAACTTTCTCAAGGCCCAAATACAAGGGTTTTATAGTTGTGGCCATTGCTCTACATGCACATACCTCAAAAGGAAAATCCAAGATTTTATGGGTACATACACGAAAAAAACATACAAAATAAAAAACTATATGCATTGTTCTTCTACTTTTGTAATTTACTTATTACAATGTGGCTGTGGAGCCCAATATGTCGGACGCACATCCAGAAAGTTACATATCAGAATACTAGAACATCATAACAATATACGTAAAAATAAAATTGACCACAGTGTACCAAGACACTGTAATTCTTGTCCTTCATTCTCTTGGAATACTCTGCAAGTTTTTGGAATAGACTCAGTTCAACTAGGGTGGATAGGTGGAGATAAGCAACAGGAGTTAGTTAGGAAGGAGGCTTGGTGGATTTTCAATCTAAAAACCTTAAATTCGGGACTCAATCAAGAAATTGATTTACAAGGTCTCATCTAATCAGTTTTCCTCATGTGTTCTCCTTGGTGTCGATGTTCTTTTAATAAGATGTCATGTTTTTTCTTTGTTTGTATATATAAATATATAATTTTTATATGTAGATATATGGAATATAATTTTTATGTAATATAACTACATTATAGCCTAACTTTCTGATTCACATATAAGAATCCTTACAATTTATTTAACCATCATACATATTTTCTAATTTCCTTGTGCATAAGGAACTTATGATATTCACTTACATATGGGTTTATATAACTCCTTAATATTGTATGTACTAGCTAGATTTTTTAATCCATCCCCACTTATAACCTTATATTTACATATGGGTTATGTATATATAATTTCTGTACTAACGTTTGTAATGTATTATTTATATTGAGATCTACAGATATACCCATGCTTTATACTTCAATAACATAGGTGATTTTGCCACTATATATGATTTTTATGAGTAGAATGTGTACGGTTATCTTCTCAGGCGTATTTTTCGCCTTTCTGTGCTTTCTGTTTCCTGCAGGCAGCGGTCTTTCCAGCTGACGCATGCGCGTCCAGTACGCGCATGCGCACTATAACCCGGAACTGTTTGAGAGGCTCCATGTATTTCGCGCCGGATTTCTGCGGTTCACAAGTGAAACGCATGTTTGTTTACATGTGTACCGGATTATGAAGATGATTTATGACGGTATATAAACTTCCAGAGATGGACCCATGGTTATCCCTGAAGAAGTCCGATACCCGATAGGACGAAACGCGTTGGATATAACCGAACTTCAAATGTACTTATAATTGCTTTTATTTATTTTTATTTATTTGAATGCTGTATCTTCTTCCTGGCTCTGGACTGTGGATACTCGATTGTCATCACCAGGAGTTCCATATGTATATGGAGAGATGCCTTTTTATGCTGCTATTTTGTAAGTGCAATGAATAAATGTGAATTTGTATATTTCTAACATACTTCACTATATTGCATTTTTTTTACATTTACATATATCGTGTTGGAGGATATCTTTACTCATCACACTACCCCTGAGAGGGTGAAAGGCCCAAATTATCGTTTGTTTGTGAGTGCATTTCTAATCTCACTTATATCACTACTCATATTTACTTTTTTACGCTATGAAAGTTATTTCAATTTTCACACAGATTCGAATTAAGAAAATTTGACCTATATCAGGTTGTCCTTTTGTATTTTATCTATTATACGTATTCTGGGTGGTTTCCACTTTTGTCTGTTTGCTCCTGTACCGCGGTCTGCTCCACTATGGGGCAGGGGAGAGGGGGAGAACACTATGGGACAGGGGAGAAGGGGAGATCATTATGGGGCAGGGGAGGGAGGGAGAACACTATGGGACAGGGGAGGGGAAGGGGAACCCTATGGGACATGGTGAGGGGGGGACACTATGGGACAGGGCAAGGGGGGAGAACACTATGGGATGGGGGAGAACATTATGGGGGGAAGAACACTAAAAAAGAGGGAGGGGAGAGGAACACTTGCGGGGACAGGGGAGGAAAAGGAAAATTAACACTGGGGTAGGGGGGGACACTAAAAGAGAAGGGAGAGGAACATTAAGGGAAAATGGGGGGCACTAAGAGACAGGTAAGGGGGAGAAAAGTAACACTAGTGGACATGGAGGGAAGGAGAGAGGAACACTAAGGGACATGGAGGGGAGAGTGGCACACAGGGGGGGCCTGAGTGGGAGAAAGACACACAGAGGGACATGAGGGGGGAGAAAGTCAAACAGATGGACCTGGGGTGAAAAAGTTCACAGGGGGGCTCAGCATGAAAGTGACACACAGAAGGGCCTGGGTGTGGAAATAAAATGGGGCTGGGGGTTAAAGAGACACAGAGGGCCTGGAGAAGAGGAAAAAGACACAGAGGGGCTAGGGGAGATAGACAGGCTGGTGAAAGAGAAACACACAAAGGAGCTGGTAAGAGTAAAAGACACAATCGGGCTGGGAGAGAAGGAGATGGGGCTGGGGGGAGTACAACACACAAAGGGGGGTTGTAAGAGATACACAAGGGAGGTGTAAGACACAATGGGGAAAAATAAGGGAAAAGAAGATACACTAAAAGGGGTAAGTCATTTTAAAAAGAGGATAAGGATAAGAGAATCAAAAGGTGGGTTAAGAGGCACACAGGTGAAGATGAGAGGGCAAAATTATTTTCATCTGTGCACCCAAAAATCCATGCACTGGCCCTGAGTTGGGGATAGGGGCTGCAATGGGGAGAGAGGGGGTAGGAATTGGAGGCTAGAGACTGTAGTTTGTGGGTTGGATGGTTAGGGGCTGTCATGGGGGAGTATAGGCTGTAATTATTATTATAATTATTATGATTATTAATATTATTTATAAAGCACCAACAACTTTGGAATAATGGGAAATAGGGGATGAAGTTGGGGGTTAGCGGCTGAAAATGGAAATAGAGTTTGTAGTATGAGGATAGGGGCTGTATTGGAGGATTGGGGCTGTAAAGAGGAATAGGGCTTGGGGATAAGGGTGACTAGATGGGCCGAATGGTTCTTATCTGCCGTCACATTCTATGTTTCTGGAGTGTGGGGAAAGGGGCTGTATTGGAGGTTTGGGGGCCCTAAAGAGAAATAGGGTTTGAAGTGTTGGGGATAAGGCTGTAGCGTGGGGATAGGGGCTGTAATGGGGAATGCAGCTGTAGTGGAGGGATAGTTATAACTGGGGAATATAGACTGATAGTTATAACTAGGGAATATAGACTGTAGTTTGGTGATTGTAGTGGTTAGGGGTTGTCTTTCCAGCTGTGGCCTGCACCTGTTCTGGCCTTCTGCCATCTTATTTTTAATGAAATTTGTTTTCGTCTTTTGTTTATTGGTACCATGCTTATAGTTATACATGTCAATGAAACACAATGGACAGGTGACAAAAACAAGACAGTATAATACAATAGTTATTTTAATATAATTCTTTATTAGAACCTGCGGCACACAGAAACGAAAAGTAAGTGACATCACTGGAGTACAGCAGACCTGTCACTGCACACAGTTACCAGCAAAGGTTTGGGCAGTTGGCCAGGGGAATGGAGCCAGTGTGTGGGAATCAAGGGGTGATGGATGGAAAAAGAGAGATGAAAACATGGAAAAAATGGCATTGAAATGTTTTTTTCCCTTTTCAGTTTTCCTTTCCTTATACGGCTTTAAGGGACACTATAGTCACCAGAACAACTACAGCTTAATGTAGTTGTTCTGGTGAGTATAATCAGACCCTGCAGGCTTTTTAATGTAAACACTGCCTTTTCAGAAAAAAAGTATTTACATTGCTGCCTAGTAACACCTCTAGTGACAGTCACTCAAACAGCCACTAGATGTGCTTCCTGGGTCAAAGCTGCACAGCGTGCAACCCTTACGTTCAGCATCTCCACCCTCTGCATTAAGGCGCTGAACATTCCTCATAGAGATGCATTTATTCCCATGTTTGTATTTGTAACGTTAGAGTGTTCTTTCAAATGTGAAAAATCATACTGCTGTATACACATCTATCCTTGAACAGAGTGTCTTCATTTTGGTACCCTGTTGACTATTGTTTTAAACTCAGCCCTTTGCATCTTCTAATTGGTAAAAAATAGAGCATAGAGAAATAATGTTCCTGTTTCTCCAATCCTAATGCAAGGGGTGCCCTGGCTGTGCCAGAACTGAGCTGGGTTGTGATGTGTTGTCAGTTGCTATATCTTTGCAGTCAGGGCCGGATTAAGAGCCCAGTGGGCCTGGTGCTGATAATTATAATGGGCCTAATTACAAAATCTTATTGACCAAAAACACTAAAACAGTCCTACCTCCTAAGCGTCATGTATCTGATGGAGATGGTGCTGGAGGGAAACTCATAGGATGCAACTATGAGAAAACACAAACCCTTTGCTAATCTCACGCTTTCATCTTTCAAGTAAACCCATACCCCCTAACAGCAGTGTCCAGTAAAGCAGGAAGTCTATGGATGCGGTAAAAGTGTGGGCCACTGACACAAATCACATAACCAGAACGGCCGAAAGGGTGAACATACACAAAAAGGGCGCATGTCTGTGTCCCCATGTCTCCCAGTCCCTTAGTGTCTGTGTCCCCATGTCTCCCAGTGTCCCCATGTCACTAGGACACTAGGGGACAATGAGAGACATTGGGACACTGGGAGACATGGGGACACAGATACTAGGGAACACTGGGAGACCTGGGGACACTGAGACTCTTGGGGACACTGGGAGACATGGGGACACAGGGTGACAGACACGAGGGGACACTGGGAGACATGGGGCACTGAGACACAGTGATATATGTAGGGGGCACTGGAGACTTGATAAAGACCTGGGTACAGGTCAAAATGTTGCAGTGTCCAATAAACCTGCCTAAAGCTATCACAGTGAGTGCCTGAGATTTTTTTTATTTTATACTAGGGGACACTGAGACACTACGGGCACTGAGAGACATGGGGCACTGAGACACTCTGATACACAGGGGACACTGATACCTAGGGGACATTGGAGACTTGATAAAGAACTGGGTACAGGTCGAAACGTTGTGGTGTCCAATAAACCTGCCTAAATCTATTACAGTGAGTGCCTGAGATTTTTTCTTTTATACTAGGGGACACTGAGACACTATGAGACATGGGGACATTGGGAGACTAGGGGACTTTGGGAGACTAGGAAACACTAGGGACACTGGCACACTACAGACACTGAGAGACACCAGGGACACATGGGGATACCGAGATACTAGGGACACTAGCTGGGAGACGTGGGGACACTGGGAGTGCCCCATGTCTCCTAGGTCTCAAAGTCGCCCAGTGTCCCCATGTCTCCCTGTGTCCCCCAGTGTTTCCATGTCTCTCATTGTCCCCTAGTGCCTCAGTGTCCCCATGTCACCCAGTGTCCCCTGTTTGTATCCCCATGTCTTCCAGTGTCCCTTAGAGTCTGTGTCCCCATGTCTCCCAATGTCACTAGGACACTAGGGGACACATGGGAACACTGGGAGACATGGGGCCACTGAGACACTAGGGACAGTGGCTGGGAGACATGGGGACACAGACTAGTGGCCACTGTGAGACATGGGGCCACTGTGTCCCTAGTGTCTCAGGGTCCCCATGTTCCACAGTGTCCCAATGTCTCAGCATCCCCATGTCTCGGAGCTGCTGTCTGGACTCTCTGTGCAGAGCTGCTCCCCCGCGGATCAGAGAATAGAGAGAGGCAGGGAGGGAGATGCCATAACTTCTTATCACTGCCTCTATCCACACAAACAGCGACCCTTACTGGCCGGCGCTGGTACTGCAGAATAATCTCTGTTTATACTGAGTCAGACATTTGTATTGCCGGTATTACTGCAATACCGGCACCGGTTAGGCAGCCTCAAATACCTGAGAAATACGTCTGAAAAATACCTGGCAACCCTAAGAAATACATGAGAAATACCTGGCAACCCTAAGCGTAGTGTGTAAAAAAATTTTATTTAAAAAAAAAAATAAAATGTTTTTTAAATCAATGGGCCTATTCCATGGGCCTGGGCCTGGAGCTGCAGCTCCATCAGCCCCTATGTTAATCCGGCCCTGTTTGCAGTACATCAAAAAAATTAAGCATCACGTAAAAAGTTACCAGGTTATACGAGGTTTTGAGTAATCTATTTAATGGTGCAATTTTCAAAGTTCCCCTCCAGAAAAACACAAAATGCTCTGTCTGCCGCTGAAAAGGTTACTTATCATCAGTCTAGACTACATTTACCATAATAACAAACAGAAAATAGTGCGTAGGCGCTTCACTGAAATTTTGACAGTTCTGTATATAATAAAGATATGCAATAAATGGTGTAACCGGTAACCTAGTGCTTCCCCAATGCACTAAATTTACATAAGACAAAAAGAAACATTTACCAGTATATACACCTCCCCAATGTGATCACAGCAAAACAAATTTGTAATATTACCAATATAGGACCAATATGGGACTGGACTGTAATGCAAACAGCGTGGAACTGGACTTGGGTATAAACAACAATAGAAAAACAATAAAAAACAACAACATAGTGTAAACTGTATAATAAAAAATGTGTAGTAGGTAAGTATGTGACTCTCACTCACATTCTCCAGAGCCGTACCAGGCTCTGTAAAACAGGCTCAGGGGTGCCAGTACTGGCTAACGATCCAGGTGATCCAGATAGATGCGACTCCAGAATTTGGATGCAAAATATATTTATTGTATAAAATTATTTTAAAAAGGTATAGGCACAAATGGGCACTATGGGGGTGGAACCCAAAACAGACAATAGTGTATATAGCAAAATTGGAGTTCCACTTACCCCTATCTTTTAGCAGCCCAGAGTGTCAAAAATACACATAAAATAACAAATATAAATATGCAGAAGATTGAAGCAGACGCGTTTCGGCTAACAGCCTTCCTCCAGTGCTTGTCTTCATGTTCTGTTGGGTCTTCTTTTATAAGTCCTATCTGTCCCATTCACCTGGATTCAATTTCGTACCGGCGTCGCGTCACTTCCGGTTTCGCGTGTGACGTCACTTCCGGTTTTTCGGCCGGCTGGAACGCATGCTGAAACGCGGCGTTCAGGATGTTGGTTGCTCTTAATTGTTATAATTGAGTCCCCATAGCAACCTTAACCTCCATATTTGCAGGATATCATAACAAAATGAGAAAAATGAAAATTAAAACGATGATCTATAAATGGCTTACACATTGCAGATATTGTATTAGCTGACATCAATCTCTTTATGTTTAAAAGTAGAGCAATGTATTCTTAGAAGAACTATTTAATTACATACATTGAACAATGCTATGTGTGACCTCAGAGGCTTTACATTTAGATAGCAATTAAACAGAAAGCCAGTATAGCCTTCTAAACCTGATAATTCAAATAGAAAAAATTAAATAAGTTCTAAAAAATATATAAAAAATATGTATGTATGAATTTTATAAAAAATGTTGAAACTCAAAATCTAAATTTAACCCCTTTGGGGATAGGGTATTAACATCAAAAATCCACTTGCCCTCTATCTTTGCTAGCTCTTTGACATTGTTATCACCCCTCCAATTTTTAAATTTCTTGAAGATGACAGTATATGACAGTAATGAAGAATCACCGCCATGTTTCTCAGTGAAGTGTGCTGATACACTATGTTTCATATACCCCCTCTGGATATTGCCCACATGTTCCGCAACCCTGGTTTTAAATGCTCTGGTAGTCATCCCAATGTATTGCAGACCACATGGGCACCAGAGGAGGTATATGACATTAGTGGAGTTGCATGTTAAAACCTGATGGATTTTAAATATTCGATTAGTAGAGTGGGAAGTAAATTCTGTCTGTTTTTGTTTGCTAAATATTGTTTTCTTACAAGCTGAGCAGGACTTGCATGGATAAAAACCCTTTTCCAGTCCAAAGAGGTTTTTTCCTTCCCCTTTGTCCCTAATGAAGCTTGTAGTTAGATGTTGCTTTAGGTTTTTTGCCCCTCTATAGATAATACGTGGCTTGTCACCAATAATTTCCTTCAGATTCGGATCTGATTTTAGGATCCGCCAATGTTTGTTGATAATATGCTTAATTTGCTTGGCATCTTCACTATAATTTAAAATAATTGGTACTTGGTCTGCACCCTTCCTCCCCTCACTAGACATCTTTTTCTTCAGAGTCTTATTTCGGTCCATCTTTTTAATAGAATTAATACAACTATCCAATTCCTTGGCGTCATATTTCTTCTCTACAAACCTGTCTCTCAGGCAGACTGCCTGTTCCTCAAACACTTCAGTATCACTACAATTCCTGAACAGCCTAAGGAACTGGCCCTTAGGGATACTTCGTAGCCAGGATTCATAGTGACAGCTGGACATTTCTATGTACCCATTTACGTCGACCTTCTTAAAGAAAGTCTTGGTTTTAATGGCTTCATTGTCCACATAGATATTTAAGTCCAGGAAGTTGATATTGGATGTACTGTACTCGCTTGTCAATTTAATGTCTGGATGTTGAAGGTTCAAGAATTCTAGAAATGGCCGCAGTGATTCTGCATCACCGCGCCAAATAAAAAAGATGTCGTCTATAAAACGACGATAAAGGACCAGGTTATGCGCCCAGCTACCTTCCTCCGTTAGAAACGGGTTCTCCCAATGCGCCATAAATAAATTGGCGTAGCTGGGCGCGAACCTGGTCCCCATCGCCGTCCCCTTAAGCTGCAAAAAAAACTTGTGATCAAACCAAAAATAATTATTGCAGAGGATAAGTCTAATTCCATCTAGGATAAAGTCCACCTGCAATTCCTTCAATTCGCTATGATTTTTAAGGAAATACTCGACTGCTTCGCAGCCGGACAAGTGTGGTATACTCGTATACAGACTTGAAACGTCACAAGTCACCAATAGCATATTGCTATCCCATTTGATCTTTTCCAGGGAGTCCAACAGTGACATAGAGTCACGTAAATAGGATGGTTGTACAACCACCAAGGGTTGTAATTGCTTGTCTATATATTCTGACAAGTTGCTCAGAAGTGACCCCACCCCTGACACTATGGGCCTGCCAGGCGGATTGTCCTCACTTTTATGTATCTTCGGCAGGGTGTAAAATACCGGGGTCCTACCTATGGTGGAGTCCAAGTATTGGAACTCATCCCTATTTAGGATTCCCAGTACCTTACCCCTGCCCAAGAGAGATGCGTACTCCTTTTTTATCTGTCCTATGGGGTCACCTTTTAGTTCTTTATATGTGTTTAGATCATCCAATTGTCTGTAGATTTCCTTCACATATTGGTCTCTCCTTTGTATAACCACCCCACCCCCTTTATCAGCGGGTTTTATGATTATTTCTTTATTTGTCTGGAGTTCCTTTAGCGCTTTCCTTTGAAGAAAATCCAAATTATCCCTTTTATAATTCCTCTTACTATTATTATTTAAATTCCTCACATCGTCCATCACTAGACGCTCAAATACCTTCATCCCCCCATTTATCAGGTGCCTGGGGAAAAATGTGGATGTCTTACAAAACCACAAATTGAAGTTTTAAGAAAGGGATTTAAATTTGTTCCATCAGAATTTAATAAACCATTTGATACATTTATTGATTTAAATAAATTTACTCGGAAAATGTGTATCAAATTATTTTTTGATAAAATATCCCCTCCAGAGCCCTTAGAAGGCCTCCAAGAGTTCCATCATACCCAGCTCAAGAAGACATCCACATTTTTCCCCAGGCACCTGATAAATGGGGGGATGAAGGTATTTGGTTTGATCACAAGTTTTTTTTGCAACTTAAGGGGACGGCGATGGGGACCAGGTTCGCGCCCAGCTACGCCAATTTATTTATGGCGCATTGGGAGAACCCGTTTCTAACGGAGGAAGGTAGCTGGGCGCATAACCTGGTCCTTTATCGTCGTTTTATAGACGACATCTTTTTTATTTGGCGCGGTGATGCAGAATCACTGCGGCCATTTCTAGAATTCTTGAACCTTCAACATCCAGACATTAAATTGACAAGCGAGTACAGTACATCCAATATCAACTTCCTGGACTTAAATATCTATGTGGACAATGAAGCCATTAAAACCAAGACTTTCTTTAAGAAGGTCGACGTAAATGGGTACATAGAAATGTCCAGCTGTCACTATGAATCCTGGCTACGAAGTATCCCTAAGGGCCAGTTCCTTAGGCTGTTCAGGAATTGTAGTGATACTGAAGTGTTTGAGGAACAGGCAGTCTGCCTGAGAGACAGGTTTGTAGAGAAGAAATATGACGCCAAGGAATTGGATAGTTGTATTAATTCTATTAAAAAGATGGACCGAAATAAGACTCTGAAGAAAAAGATGTCTAGTGAGGGGAGGAAGGGTGCAGACCAAGTACCAATTATTTTAAATTATAGTGAAGATGCCAAGCAAATTAAGCATATTATCAACAAACATTGGCGGATCCTAAAATCAGATCCGAATCTGAAGGAAATTATTGGTGACAAGCCACGTATTATCTATAGAGGGGCAAAAAACCTAAAGCAACATCTAACTACAAGCTTCATTAGGGACAAAGGGGAAGGAAAAAACCTCTTTGGACTGGAAAAGGGTTTTTATCCATGCAAGTCCTGCTCAGCTTGTAAGAAAACAATATTTAGCAAACAAAAACAGACAGAATTTACTTCCCACTCTACTAATCGAATATTTAAAATCCATCAGGTTTTAACATGCAACTCCACTAATGTCATATACCTCCTCTGGTGCCCATGTGGTCTGCAATACATTGGGATGACTACCAGAGCATTTAAAACCAGGGTTGCGGAACATGTGGGCAATATCCAGAGGGGGTATATGAAACATAGTGTATCAGCACACTTCACTGAGAAACATGGCGGTGATTCTTCATTACTGTCATATACTGTCATCTTCAAGAAATTTAAAAATTGGAGGGGTGATAACAATGTCAAAGAGCTAGCAAAGATAGAGGGCAAGTGGATTTTTGATGTTAATACCCTATCCCCAAAGGGGTTAAATTTAGATTTTGAGTTTCAACATTTTTTATAAAATTCATACATACATATTTTTTATATATTTTTTAGAACTTATTTAATTTTTTCTATTTGAATTATCAGGTTTAGAAGGCTATACTGGCTTTCTGTTTAATTGCTATCTAAATGTAAAGCCTCTGAGGTCACACATAGCATTGTTCAATGTATGTAATTAAATAGTTCTTCTAAGAATACATTGCTCTACTTTTAAACATAAAGAGATTGATGTCAGCTAATACAATATCTGCAATGTGTAAGCCATTTATAGATCATCGTTTTAATTTTCATTTTTCTCATTTTGTTATGATATCCTGCAAATATGGAGGTTAAGGTTGCTATGGGGACTCAATTATAACAATTAAGAGCAACCAACATCCTGAACGCCGCGTTTCAGCGTGCGTTCCAGCCGGCCGAAAAACCGGAAGTGACGTCACCCGCGAAACCGGAAGTGACGCGACGCCGGTACGAAATTGAATCCAGGTGAATGGGACAGATAGAACTTATAAAAGAAGACCCAACAGAACATGAAGACAAGCACTGGAGGAAGGCTGTTAGCCGAAACGCGTCTGCTTCAATCTTCTGCATATTTATATTTGTTATTTTATGTGTATTTTTGACACTCTGGGCTGCTAAAAGATAGGGGTAAGTGGAACTCCAATTTTGCTATATACACTATTGTCTGTTTTGGGTTCCACCCCCATAGTGCCCATTTGTGCCTATACCTTTTTAAAATAATTTTATACAATAAATATATTTTGCATCCAAATTCTGGAGTCGCATCTATCTGGATCACCTGGATCGTTAGCCAGTACTGGCACCCCTGAGCCTGTTTTACAGAGCCTGGTACGGCTCTGGAGAATGTGAGTGAGAGTCACATACTTACCTACTACACATTTTTTATTATACAGTTTACACTATGTTGTTGTTTTTTATTGTTTTTCTATTGTTGTTTATACCCAAGTCCAGTTCCACGCTGTTTGCATTACAGTCCAGTCCCATATTGGTCCTATATTGGTAATATTACAAAATTTTTTTGCTGTGATCACATTGGGGAGGTGTATATACTGGTAAATGTTTCTTTTTGTCTTACATTTACCATAATGCACTGCAAGGCAAGTGGATGGATTTAAATTTGTGACACCTGCTCTTGAGAGGGATATTTTTAGGAATGTGTCAAGGAGTTTGCAGAGCGCTGGGATTTTGTGGTATGATTTATTTCTGCCTAAGTGCTAATTATATGAATGGCGCGAGTGTCAGATTGGTCACGTATACTGCAAGGCGACAAGTCACAAGGCTACAAATTAGTAAGTGTCCACAACTTTCACTTAATAAATCTGTCATATGGCGCTATTCACTAAGCTGCCAATTCTAGAGAACAGACAAGAGATTGAAAATTTTACACCTAAATATACAAGCTGACTGAAAAAACTGGGCTGACTGAAAAAAAATTCTACAAATCAGATATTCTGACCTAAAGTTTGCATTTATCCTGTCAATTCTTTACCATTTCTGATTTAGCAATCACACCACATTGTTACTTTCACCATTTAAAGACATGGATGGGAAATGCAGCAATTTAGGAAATCCCAGAGTAACAATCTGTAGAAGACTTGCAAAAAAATAACAACACATATATTATAGGTTTTATGAGACTGTCTGCAGGACTATAGTTGCAGGGCATTGCACAGCTCTGTTCAGGGGGACCGACAGAGAAGAAATTATTCAGTAATGTTTGCAGGATTCTAGCAGATAATATATTACACATTTATTAAAGGGACACTCCAGACCTCTAAAGTAATTTAGCTTGCTGAAAAGTTTTATGTGTGAAAAGTGTGTCCTCGTTTTTCATTTTGGATATAGTGCAGGTTTTAATAGAAATTGTCACTTTTATCATTTATACTGGTTAATAGCTCCTGTTACTTCCTGGTAAACAGCCACTAGAGGAGGAGTTAACCCTAGCAGGTAAATATTGCAGTTTATAAAAACGGCAATAGTTACATGCTCAAGGTTAATGGTAATGGAAGTTTGCACCCAGACTACTTCAATGAGCTGAAGTGGTCTGGGTGCCTACAATGTCCCTTTAATTAGTCACAGAGGGATGGTATTGCTTATGAATTCTACATACTGCCAGGCAGTACTTTCTTGCCTATCAGCATGGAGCAGTGTTAACTGTTCGAGAAAACATGGTGAATCTGAGACCCGTACTTTAAGTACATCACTCAAAGTGTGTCAAAGCACATATTACAGGATCTCATAACATCCCTTCTCATCTTATTCTCATCAGCTGGCTTCTATGTAGTGAATGCAAAATGTCAGGTGGAGTTGAGGGCGAAGGTACATAGTGCAATAAATTATTTCGATCGGTTTCCTTTGTGAAAAGGTCAGCATGCAATCTAATCCCCAGCATTGCACCCTGTTGTGACCAGGAAACTAGTCAAATAATTAATTTTAATTGATGGGTGTAGAGCCGTATTACATAGTTGCCAACATTTGAAAAACAATTCCAGGGACACTTTGCAGCACAGCTATCAATTATTACCTCGAAAATTGACCACACCCATGGTTCCAAAGCTCTGCCCACTGTGTACAACCCACCTTATTAATCTACGCCTGCTTATAGTGCAGATTACAGAGTCTACTCAATAAAGAGAGAATTACAGGGTATTGAGATGGTGATTTTAAACTTAACGCCAAAGTAGCTGAGTTGGAAAAATTCTCCCGTTCATGTGCTCTATTTCGACCTAAAGATTGAAATTCCCATCACAATTCCCTGCAATTCTCTTTATAACACCAAGTTCCCAGCAACAGTACCATGCATCCATGGTATGCGATCGATACATGTGCAGCACAGCATCTATATCAGGCAGGTACATTTTATCACTTTAACCCCTTAAGGACTTAGGACGGTTCAGGACCGCCATCGGCATTTTTGCGTTGCCGACCGATGACGGTCCTGAACCGTCCTAACTTTAAGATGTACTTACCCGATCGCCGTTGTTCCCCCGGCGGCGATCGGCGGTGCTCCCGTTGTGGGGAGACTGCCTGCAGCCCAGACAGTCTCCCCATGGCGAATTAGGACCCCTGTGGCCATGTGATTGCTCAACAGGGCGACCACATGGTCACAATAGGTGTCCATGTGTCTGCCTGCAGGGGGACTGTCTGTGCTGACAGGCAGTCTCCCTGCAACTGTAAAATCATAAAAATAAAATAAAATTAATGTTAATAAAAAAAAATTATATATGTGTATATATATATATGATATATAGACATATATTATACCTATATAATATATGTCTATATATCATATATATAATGTCATGCTAAGTGTATTTTTATATTAATATGTACATATATTAATATAAAAATACACTTATAATTAAATTACACACGTATATATATAACATGTATAATAACTATATATATTGTATATATATATTATTATAAAATACAAATAATAAGTAAATTAAATTAAATTACATTTTTTAAAAATAATAATAAAATATTTAAAAAAATTTATATATCTATATGAAATTTTATTCTAACTGTATTTTGATATTAAAATATATACATTTATATCAAAATACACTTAGAATGAAATTGTATATATATCTATGTATATATAAATAAATAAAAATAATACGAAATATACATTTGTTTAAATACAAAATGACATAAATAATTATATAAATATACACGTAGACTTCAAATATATAAATGTGCATATATATTTAAATTCTATGTGCGTATTTATGTAATATTTTTACATAATTAAATAATTTTGTTAATTGCAATTTGAGGGACCTGCCTGCCAACCCAGGCCGAAATTGCAGAGAATTTAATTTGCTAGCACTGTATTTTACCCTGTAACTTTCTATGACACCCTAAAACCTGTACATGGGGGGTACCGTTTTACTCGGGAGACTTTGCTGAACACAAATATTAGTGATTCCAAACAGTAAAACCTATCACAGCGATGATATTATCAGTGAAAGTGACTTTTTTCAAATTTTTCACACACAAACAGCACTTTTACTGATGATATAATTGTTGTTATACGTTTTCCTGTTTTGAAACACTAATATTTGTGTTCAGCAAAGTCTCCCGAGTTTAACAGTACCCCCATGTACAGATTTTATAGCGTTTTTGAAAGTTACAGGGTCAAATATATGGGTCAAATATTTTTACATTGAAAATGACCAGGTTGGTTACGTTGCCTTTGAGAGAGTATGGTAGCCCAGGAATGAGAATTACGCCCATGATGGCATACCATTTGCAAAAGAAGACAACCCAAGGTATTGCAAATGGGGTATGTCCAGTCTTTTTTAGTAGCCACTTAGTCACAAACACTGGGCAAAATTAGCGTTCAATTTAGTTTTTTACTTTTTCACACACAAACAAATATGAACGCTAACTTTGGCCAGTGTTTGCGACTAGGTGGCTACTAAAAAAGACTGGACATACCCCATATTGAATACCCTGGGTTGTCTACTTTAAAAAAAATATGTACATGTGGGGTGTTATTCCGAGAATTTTGACAGATAATAGTGTTACAATGTCACTATTGATAAATTTGAAAAAATGTATGTTTTGAAACCACAATATCCTACTTGTACCTATAGCCCTATAACTTGCAAAAAAAAAAAGCAAAAAAGCATGTAAACACTGGATATTTTAAAACTCAGGACAAAATTTCGAATCTATTTAGCAGTTTTTTTTATTCGCTTTTGTAGATGAGTAAAAGATTTTTCAAGTAAAAGTCAAAAAACATGTATTTTTTTCATTGTTTTCATCATATTTTTTTATTTTTTTTAAATTAAATTACATGAGATTATATAAATAATGGTATGTAAAGAAAGCCTTTTTTGTCCTGAAAAAAACAACATATAATTTGTATAGGAACAGTAAATGAGAGAGCGGAAAATTACAGCTAAACACAAACACCACAAAAGTGTAAAAAGAGGCCTGGTCGCAAATGTACAACATCGCAAAAACAGTCCAGTCCTTAAGGGGTTAATGTGAGTTGGGTATCAGTGGTCAGAGAGTTGTGTCTATACCATAGAACATACGTTAGTTCACAAAAATAATTATATTAGGGAGTGAATAATAGTTAAAAAAAAAAGCTGAAAATGGAAATGAAAGATATAGAAGGAGAATTTACAGAATGGAATTAATGAGAGAAATGGGAGCCAAAGGAAAACATATGCACATTAAACATGTGCAATTAATTTCGTTCCGAATGCAAATCCTGCCGAATTTCTGAAATTTGGAAATTCGGAAGTGTCCGCAGTGCCGAATTTCGGTAGTGCCGAAGTGCCGAATTTCGGAATGCCGAACCGAATTGCCGAAGTGCTGAATTTCGGAAGTGCTTCGGATTTCTGAAAAGTGGCAAAACAGGAGAGGGTTGGGGTTAGGGTAGGATTAGGGGTTGGGTTAGGGTAGGGTTAGTGGTTGGGGTAAAAGTAGTGTTAGGATTAGGGGTAGGGTTAAGGGTTGGGGTAGGGTTAGTGGTTGGGGTACGGGTAGGGTTAGGGGTTGGGGTAGGGTTTTGGGGTTGGAGTAGGGTTAGGGTAGGGTAACCCTAACCCTAACCCTACCCTAACTGTACTCCTAACCCTACCCTACCTCTAACCCTAAACGTACCCCTAACTCTACTATAACCCTACTCCTAACCCTAACCCTGCTCCTAACCCAACCCTAACCCTACCATAACCCTACCACTAACCCTAACCCTACCACTAACCCTACCCCTACTCATAAACTAACTCTACCTTAAGCCTACCCTTAACCCTACCCTAACCCTACCCTAACTCTACCCCTAACCCTACCCTAACCTTACCCCTAAACCTACTCCTAAACCAACACTAACCCTACCCCTACCCTACCCTTAACTCTACCTCTAACCCTACCCCTAACCCTAAACCAACCCTAACCCTACCCAACCACTAACCCTACGCTCACCCTAACCCAATCCCCTGTGTATGTGTGTGAGGGGTGCTGATTGTGTGTGAGGGGTGCTTTGGTTCAGGGGTGCTGTGTGTGTGGGGGGGTTGCTGTGTGTGTGAGGGGTGCTGTGTGTGTGTGTGTATGTGTGAGAGGGGTGCACTGACACACACACACACACACACACATACACGCTCACTACAAACAAGCTCACTGACACACACACAAGCTCACTAAAAACAAGCTCACTGAGGAACACACAATCTTTCTCACTAGCAGGCACATACACACACAAACACACACACACAGAGCTGAGTATATCAAGCCTACCTGGCACTGGAGGCTTTTCCTGGGAGGTCAGGTATCCATTTTCTGGCCTCTTCCAACTGCATCAAGGTCTCCTGCTTAACAGTGGGGGTGGAGCTTGGTGACGGGAGGCGAGGCTTGTTGACCTGGGTGGGGCTTCCATTGTGGGGGCGGGGCCTGCATCCGGAAGGCAGAGCAGGAGCCTGTGTGCAGGGGAAGCTGCTGGGAAATCGGAAGGGACACTGTCAGTGCTCTCTCCGGCCCTCAGCATGTCACAGCACCTCTCTTCTGGATTCCCTCAGACTGTAACAGGCTGTTACAGTCCGAGGGAAAATAATAAAAGCACATGACCAGCAAGTTGCCGCAGGTTGATTTACCCGGGACAGACTCCAGCTTGCCGGGACTGTCTCGGCAAAAACGGGACAGTTGGCAAGTATGGTATTACAATACTAGAGGATGTCTGTACCACAAAAAAAAGTGCAATTACTTTCTGTATAATATGTTTTTTCCTTATTTTTAATCTTGCTAGTACTGTGACTATGGCACTATGCCAATAAGATAATACGCTACATTAAAATGTAATCTCCTCTTGGCCAGAGCTAAGCAGAACATCTCTATGTAATCATTCTAACAGCTCTGCAACGCTGTATTAAAGGAACACTCCAAACACCATAACCACTACAGCCTGCTATATATAGAAACATAGAATGTGACGGCAGATAAGAACTATTCAGCCCATCTAGTCTGCCCAATTTTCTAAATACTTTTTATTAGTCCCTGGCCTTATCTTATAGTTAGGATAGCGTTATGCCTATCCCACGCATGCTTAAACTTCTTCACTGTGTTAACCTCTATCACACACACACACACAATGACAGACACACACCATGACACAAACACACACACACACAATGACACAAACACACATACACACACACCATGACACAGACACACAATGACACAGACACACACACCATGACACATACACACACACCATGACACAGACACAGACACACACACATCATGACACAAACACACATACACGAAAGAAGAAAGGACCACAGGCACTCCAAATTGAAACCGTATGCAGATTTATTAGGAAAAAATGCAACGCCAAACACACATACAGACACACAATGACACAGACACACAATGACACACACACACACCCAGGGGCGTATTAGCCGCGAGGCAAACAAGGCATTTGCCTTGGGCGGCATTTTCCAGGGGGCGGCAAAAAACGCCGCCCCCAAATGCCCAAGGCAAATGTCTTGTTAGCCTTGCGGCTAACAGAAATGCTGGGCTGGTTGCTGGGCGGGCGGGCGGCGAGGGAGCTCTTCCCCTGAGCTCTCTGCTCAGCTCCCTCGCGCGCCGCCCGCAGAGTGAGACTGGGAGCCGGAATATGACGTCATATTCCGGCTCCGCCTCCCAGCCTCACTCTGCGGACGGCGCGCGAGGGAGCTGAGCAGAGAGCTCAGGGGAAGAGCTCCCTCGCCGGCCGCCCAGCCTGCCCGCCAGTGCCGCCCTGCAGCCACTGGACCACCAGGGAATGGGAGAACCCCCCCACCCCCAGCATTCCCAAAGGTAAGGAGGCTGGGGGGGGAGTAAATAAAAAAAAAAGTGTTAATGTGAGTGTGTGTGTGTGTCTCTGACTGTGTGTGTCTGATAGTGTGTGTGTGTGTGTGTGTGTGTGTCTGTTAGTGTGTGTCTGTTAGTGTGTGTGTGTGTTAGTGTGTGTGTGTGTGTGTGTGTGTGTCTGTTAGTGTGTCTGTGACTGTGTGTGTCTGTTAGTGTGTGTGTCTGACTGTGTGTCCGACAGTGTGTGTCTGTTAGTGTGTGTGTGTCCGACTGTGTGTGTTTGTTAGTGTGTGTCCGACTGTGTGTGTTTGTTAGTGTGTGTGTCTCACTGTGTGTGTCTGTTAGTGTCTGTGTCCGACTGTGTGTGTTTGTTAGTGTGTGTGTCCGACTGTGTGTGTTTGTTAGTGTGTGTGTCCGACTGTGTGTGTTTGTTAGTGTGTGTGTGTCTCACTGTGTGTGTCTGTTAGTGTGTGTGTGTCCGACTGTGTGTGTTTGTTAGTGTGTGTGTCCGACTGTGTGTGTTTGTTAGTGTGTGTGTCTCACTGTGTGTGTCTGTTAGTGTGTGTGTCCGACTGTGTGTGTTTGTTAGTGTGTGTGTGTCCGACTGTGTGTGTCTGACTGTGTTTGTCTTAAGGCTAGTGTATGCGTATCTGTCAGTGAATATGTGTGTATTTAGAAGGCGGGACAGGGGGGAAGGGTTGGGTGGGGGTGGCGCGCGCGCGCGGGGGGGTGTGTCTGAGTTTTGACCTGCCTAGGGCAGCACAAAACCAAGATACACCACTGCACACACCATGACACACACACACCATGACACAGACACACACCATGACACAAACACACAATGACACAGACACACACCATGACACATACACACACACACCATGACACACACACACCATGACAGACACGCACCATGACACAAACACACAATGACACAGACACACACACCGTGACACATACACACACACACCATGACACAGACACACAATGACACAGACACACATACACTTACACTGACACTGACACTGACAGAATTACACATTTTACCTGTGGGTGACCGGCTGGGTGGGCTAGTGGGCGCAGGGGGAGGTCTTCTGGCGGCCGCTGGCTGGGGGAGGTCTGCTGGCCGGCGGCCGCTGGCTGGGGGAGGTCTGCTGGCCGCTGGCTGTGGGAGCAGGCTGTTCTGTCTCTGCTCTCCCCGCCCTCGCGCGCTAGAAAGAGACCGGCGTCGGAATATGACGTCATATTCCAGCCCCGGTCTCATTAAGCTGCCGCACGAGGGCGGGGGAGCAGAGACAGAACAGCCTGCTCCCCCTGCGGCCGCCAGCATACCTCCCCCAGCCAGCGGCCGCCGGCCAGCAGACCTCCCCCAGCCATCGGCCGCCGGCCAGCAGACCTCCCCCAGCCAGCGGCCAGCAGACCCAGCTGTCTGCCCGTCCCCAGGTGCTGACGGCCCACCGGGAAATTTCCCGGTATCCCGGTGGGCCAGTCCGGCCCTCCCTCTCAGTAAAGTAATACTTCCTGATATAATTTTTAAACCTTTGCCCCTCTAATTTAAGACTATGTCCTCTTGTTGTGGTAGTTTTTCTTTTTTTAAATATAGTCTCCTCCTTTACTGTGTTGATTCCCTTTATGTATTTAAATGTTTCTATCATATCCCCCGACTGTCTCGTCTTTCCTCCAAGCTATACATGTTAAAATCCTTTAACCTTTTCTGGTAAGTCTTATCCTGCAATCCATGAACCAGTTTAGTAGCCCTTCTCTGAACTCTCTCTAAAGTATCAATATCCTTCTGGAGATACGGACTCCAGTACTGCGTACAATACTCCAAGTGAGGTCTCACCAGTGTTCTGTACAATGGCATGAGCACTTCCCTCTTTCTACTACTAATACCTCTTCCTTATACAACCCATCATTCTGCTAGCATTTCCTGCTCTCTTACATTGTCTGCCTACCTTTAAGTCATCAGAAATAATTACCCCTAAATCCCTTTCCTCAGATGTTGAGGTTAGGACTCTATCAAATATCCTATACTCTGCCCTTGGGTTTTTACGTCTAAGATGCATTATCTTGCACTTATCCACATTAAATGTCAGTTGCCACAACTCTGACAATTTTTCTAGTTTACCTAAATCATTTGCCATTTGGCTTATCCCTCCTGGAACATCAACCATGTTACATATCTTAGTATCAACAGAAAAAAGACATACCTTACCATCAAGACTTTCTGCAATATCATTAATAAAAACATTAAAGAGAATGGGTTCAAGTACAGATCCCTGAGGTACCCCACTGGTGACAAGCCCAAGCTTCGAATATACTCCATTGACTCCAACCCTCTGTTGCCTGTCACTCAGCCACTGCCTTATCCATTCAACAATATTGGAATCCAAATTTAAAGATTGCAGTTTATTGATAAGCCTTCTATGTGCAACAGTGTCAAAAGCCTTACTGAAATCTAGGTAAGCAATGTCTACTGCATCAGCCTGATCTATTATTTTAGTTACCCAATCAAAAAAATCAATTAGATTAGTTTGGCATGATCTCCCTGAAACCTATGTTGTATCTGATCTTGCAATCCATGGGATTTTAGATGTTCAACAATCCTATTGTTTAACATGGTTTCCATGGTTTAATGATGGTTTAACGAAGGGTTGGGTCCCTCTGGGTGCCCATGGCCAGGGTTCCCCTTGAACAAAGCAGGGCAATGCAGGACCACGATCTTTAGCTCAGAACGTCACCTGTGCCCTCTCAGTGAAAGTGTGCAATCCTGTATTGGACCTGATTAGCTCAATGTAGACTTAATGAGAGAAGACCAGATGTGGCGTGGGCCTCCATCATGGTAGCCATGTACGTTGTGGTTATAAAGTTTGGAGTGTTACTTTAATACCACCATGTCATTTACTGCACACTGCTAAGTGTCCCTTTTTAGGAGAGACAGCCTCTATTATTTGTGGTGGAGGCTGTCTGAGTGTTTTTTGTCATTTAAAGAAGTCTGCAAGAGAGTGTGCATGATTGCATTTGTTAGTGGCTTCATGTGTCTAATGTTATGTGTGTGTGAGTGTTTGGACTATATGAGCAGTGCACGCTGTGTGTGGAGTGGGCAACATCAATGTGATGAGACGTGTATATGTATAATGGGAGTCACTGTGTTTGATAGGAGTTGTGTGATGGGCTGTATGTGTGAAGGTTGTGTGTGGGGAAGCTTTCAACCCTGTGTAAATGCTCTGATTTTCATGTAATGTGGTCTGGCACTCCGACAGGTTACACAATTTCTGTACTACAGCATCAATCAGAGTGCTGGGCAGGTAGCCTAGCACAGCACTCAACTTTTCTGCAGGTGCCAGATTGTGAAAGAGGTTTGACAGTGATCTGCACCCTCCAGAGTTGCAGACCGCCTGCTTCTTTGCAACAGCAAAAGATGCCTGGCCACTTAGGGAAATCCTTTGATGTAGCTGTAGGTCACCACTGGTGATCAAGCCTGGAATTCCTAATACCGTATATCTTCTGGTAGAATCAGCCCTTAACATGGTTATAAATTAGTCTCTTTATTTAACATGCCATAATCTTGTTATAAATTATATTACTTTAATTCGGTTACTTATAAGTTATATATTTAAATATGTGCTCACAAAGACCGAACATGGTCTTCAATAGCATGCAGATACAGAGTTAAAATTAAAGCATCTTTTTGTCGTATTGTGAAATGTTGGGAGGTATGTATATCTACACGTGCAGTGCCACACCACCAATAAAATAATATAACTCTATTTGAATCCTGCAGACATTACTATGTAACACCAGTCCAGAAATGACTAACCTTGGAATTGCAAATGGCTAACTGGTATGCTAACACTAGTAGCTGGCCCAGAATTTTGGGAAGAGAAATTCAAAAATGTGGCCATTATTGTCCATTTAAACCAGCTTCTCCAGATTCCCACTATTCTATATTTCATAGTTTGACTTGTGCAGAGTTTAACTAATTCATGGGATAATAGTATGTACAATTGCTTTAGGGTGTGCTGTGAATTCAACAGGCTGTCTTAACATGATATATCTGTGTTCGTTGACAGCTCAGTTATCTCGGACAGGTAATTTCTCTGGGAGGAATTGAGAAAGCACAGCTAAAATTAGCTTTGCCTTTAAATACCTGGCAAAAAGGATAAATTACTAAGAATTATGTGTCACTTCTGAGAAAGAAATTCCTGACTTCAGTCTAGAGTACAAAAAGATACGGAGAAACATTTACATGTGGATTGCTAAAATTCTGAATTTTCAACTGGATTCGTAAGGCAGATGCTACAAAAAGAAAGCTGCAGGTCAAGAATTAATTACCGTATTTATCGGCGTATAACACGCACAGGCGTATAACACGCACCTCATTTTTAGAAAGAAATTCCAGGAAATTTCCCCCCTCATGCCATAGTATTCCCCCCCCTCATGCCATAGTATTCCCCCCTCATCCCATAGTGTTCCCCCCTTTCCATAGTATTCCCCCCCTCCCCTCCCATAGTATTCTCCCCCCCCTCCCCTCCCATAGTATTCTCCCCCCCCTCCCATAGTATTCCCCCCTCCTCCCATAGTATTCCCCCCCTCCTCCCATAGTATTCCCCCCCTCCTCCCATAGTATTCTCCCCCCTCCTCCCATAGTATTCTCCCCCCTCCTCCCATAGTATTCTCCCCCCTCCCATAGTATTCTCCCCCCCTCCCATAGTATTCTCCCCCCCTCCCATAGTATTCTCCCCCCTCCCCTCCCATAGTATTCTCCCCCCCTCCCCTCCCATAGTATTCTCCCCCCCTCCCCTCCCATAGTATTCTCCCCCCCTCCCCTCCCATAGTATTTCCCCCTCCTCCCCTCCCATAGTGTACTTCCCCCCCCTCCCCTCCCATAGTGTACTTTCCCCCCCCTCCCCTCCCATAGTGTACTTTCCTCCCCCTCCCATAGTGTACTTCCCCCATTACCCTCCCATAGTGTACTTTCCTCCCCCTCCCCTCCCATAGTGTACTTTCCTCCCCCTCCCCTCCCATAGTGTACTTTCCTCCCCCTCCCCTCCCATAGTGTACTTTCCTCCCCCTCCCCTCCCCTCCCATAGTGTACTTTCCTCCCCTCCCATAATTACTTACCTGCCCTGAAGCGTGGGCCGGCTTCACAGCGCGCACCGCGGTACAGGAACTTTAATTTAAGGTTCCGGTTTCCGGCGGGACTGAAAGGAAGTGTGCACAATAGTGTGCACACTTCCTTTCAGTCCCGCCGGAAACCGGAACCTTAAATTAAAGTTCCTGTACCGCGGTGCGCGCTGTGAAGCCGGCCCACGCTTCAGGACAGGTAAGTAATTATGGGATATCGGCGTATAACACGCACCCACGATTTTTCCCCTATTTTCAGGGGAAAAAAGTGCGTGTTATACGCCGATAAATACGGTACTTGACAATCCATGCTTTGTAGACTTGTGTAAGCAGAAAGATTTGGTTTGGTCGGAACTGATTTGTCCAAGAAAAAAAATTGGTTTGAGTGATCCGAAATTCGGCTATCTAGTGTATTGGTTTGAATGACATTCGATCGTGCAAAAGTTTTGGGAAACGATACGGTCGAAAAAAAAGGGTGAGAATATGGGCCAATCTGTGTACTGCAAAATATATTTATAATATAAAGGTTATGTATACAATTGGCATTTTCTTTTTTTTCGTTTTGAGAAACGATTTGGTTGAAAAAAAAGGGTGAGAATAGGGGCCAATCTGTGTACTGCTAAATATATTTATAATATAAAGGTTATGTAAACAATTGGCATTTTCTTGCCATTTGGTACATGGATTAAGTAACCAATAGAGTAAATAAAAGGAGGAGAACTAAAAAAACATCTTATATATATATATATATATATATATATATATATATATATATATATGTATATATATTATCTAGTTATAAAAAATATAATGTACAAATATATGTTTACATTTTTTTTTTACTGTTCCTTATTTTTCCCCTCTCTTACATCTAACTTTATATGTGAATAAAATCAACATTTAGTTGCTGACCCCCTAAACATCAGTCATCTTTTTTCCAATTAATCATATTTTGTTTGGAGTCACAGAGGGAAGTCTGAATCATGAATCAAACAAAACTGTTCATCCATTTAGTTTTGTGATTTGGTCAAACGGTGATTCAGAGTTACAGAATCCATTCGACTCGCCGTTCGCCCTAAATTCGGATGAATTTAAACTTCATTTTGAATTAATTTAGAATTTCTGACAATTCTCACTTTAGTGAATAATCCTGTAACTGTACAGAAAACAAGAGAGCCTTAACAAAGACATGTATCATGAAGTGTTTGAGCTACATCTTCCTAAGTCTTCATATGAAAGCCTTGTGGAACAATTTGGGCCTAATGCAGGTACTAAGAAAGCGGTCTACTGAGAACAGTCTCACGCAAAGTGGGTTTGGAATCGCCCACTCAGGGTGACAGCAAGGAGATGCAAACATCAGTGGTGGAACTTAGGGGGCCCTTCGGGTGGCCCATGCACTTAAGGCCACCTGTTGGGCATGAGTCAGCAGAGGCCCGGTCAGGCGCTGGTCAGACACTGCCCAAAGGACGACACAGAAAGGGAATGGGTCAGTCTAGAGCATTGGCAGGTTAGTCTGGCATTAATGCATGCCAGGCTGTCTGTTCCTTCATTCAGATTGGCCCACCAAGGGGAGACCCTGCAGGGGGCATTGTATTAGTGCCCTGAGTATAGCACAAGCTCCTCTAATGAGGTGCTTGCGCTTTGCTTGTTGAGGACAGTTCCCTGGTGTCCCCAAAAGCGGGGTCACCAGGGAACAAAGTCAGGACTGTGATACATCACCCAAAAATCATGACGGTTGGGAGGTCAATTTTGCTCCATTTTTTAGATCACAAGCATTAGGAAGGGACTTCACACACTGCTATATAAACCATAAACATATCATTATTTTACTTAAACACTATTGTGTATCTTCAGGCCTCTGTCTCCGTAATGGCCTAATCTCTTCTACGTCTGCACTGTGCAGTCTGATTACTGCTTCTTTTCCCAGGCCCTGTGTTAAACATGAGTTACTAATGTCACAGGGGTCACTGAAATCCTAATTGAAGGCCAGTTCTAGAAATGCTTTGAACTAGTGATGTAATTAAAACCTATCCCTAAACCCTCGAGTGTCTCACCTCTGGGGACATTGTGTAGAGATTCTTGGAGAAGGTTTCTAATTCAGCTATGTTGGTCTTAATTTGGAAATTCAATTTGAATTCCTGTCAATTCTCCCATTAGTAAATAACCCACTAAGTGTGTTCAAGCTTTTCTCTTATAATTTTATAATTTTTATTGACACACACAATTGTGACACACACAATTCTCCTGCCCTCCAGCCCTGCAAACCGGCAAGGCTGGAGATCAGCTTGTATCACAGCGTTGCCGTATGTCACCGAGCCAACGCTTTGATACAATCCCCCCGCTGGAAGGAGCTGTATGCACCCACCAGGGTTATGTTATACTATTGTAGGATTATTTAAAGTACATTTCTTTCATGTTATAATGATATATTCAAGTAAACAAACTAAATGGATAATACAATATTCCCAAGCAGAAGATGAATGCGTTATAGCCTCCCGTTTTGTTCATGCCTGCATGTGTGTGTGTGTGTACGTGCACAGACATGTTTGGATTGAAGTATTTAACCTTCCACCATCACTTCTACACACAAACAGGTTTATTCACTTACTGAATTACCCAGTTAGTCTCACTCAGATTTATCAACTAAGTTTGGAATGGTTTGAAATTGCAAAAGTCTTTATTTGGATGCAGTAACCTTTGTTGGCATTGTCCATACCCCGTTAAAAAGAAATACAAAGAAAGAAAGAAACACTTACCTTAGATCCCGTCCTGAGGATAATTTCTTCCTGTAGCCTTATTCCCCTTCCGTTATGTCAGTCCCCCTAACTGCGGAAGGATTGAAGTCAGGGTGCAGGGATAAGAAAGGACACAGGGTGGCACAGAAGTGGGTGTTCTGTTGCCATTAGTCGCCCATTGCCAGCATGCTATGTGTGCTGACTACAGATGCAAACTATGCACATAGACTCCAAGCAACATGAAATCTTCAAATCACTAACGTGGTTGTGGTGCTTGTACTAACTCTTTAAAGTAATTTAAAGGATTTGGGAAACCACGAATGCAAAAGATAAACTTTGAAACTTCTCCACATCATTATAAAACAAACTATTTAACCCCATGGCATTACCGAATGAAACATAAAATAAATAATTTATCTAGAGATTAAATAAAAAACAAAAGTGTTTATTTTTAGTGTACTCTTACTCCAAAGCAGCCATTCGCTTAGCACCTCACCATGCATTGGGGGGAGTCAATCAAATCACACTTCTAAACTTTTCTTTCAAACTTGTTTAATCCCCTTTAATGCTTGCTCCTCTTCTGCCACTGGGAGATTTTTCCATGTGCCTACAATAGACCATAAAGAACCGCTTGGTGCCTACTCCTTTTCCAAGGCTTCTTATTTTGCATTGAGTAGAGTTTCCATGGTAATATAAACGCTGAAGATGCCAAACCTAAAATGGAAACATTCATACCCAATTAGGATGCTTCAGCCCAATGTTTGCAGCTAAGATGTAATAGTATCTACCTTACAAAGGTCCAGCAGACTGATTTTTCACGAGGTTAACAATGTAATGGATGAATCTGCCAAGCTGACTCTAGCCATAAAACATTGTACATTTCGCAACATTTCCTATTTTGCTCAAATTCTTTCAACTTTGGGTACCTGTTTGATCTCAAGGTTATTGATGCCTTGCAAGCTCTCGTGACTAGGGGATTATTGATATTAGGTGCAGAACTCACATCATTTCTCCAAATCAGCCCTGTTCTGATTGATGACTGTTCCCATACCTTAGAAGATCTACAATGGGAAATCGCTGTTGGTCAGTGGTATCACATGTCATTTCTTTATCCAGACTTTTAAATACCAGATCCCTGAAAGGTATGATTTAGATTGCTTATCTCAGATAAACGTAGGTTGCAAATCTACTTTTTACTGTATCTGAGTATATGCACAACTGACATATTCTGGAAGCATTTTTTGGAAGATACATTTCTAGAACTGCAGTCACGTTCCAGCCAAACACTCTTAAAAATGTAACCATTTTGAAACAGGTTTTTTTTCGCACCCACAGTATTTGACAATCAATAGTATATATGTAATAACTATCCAAGCCACATTTCAAATGAATATCATGATATATTCTCAACTTGGTAGAGAAGGGATTATGAATAACATGTTTTATACAACTAAGAGGTTAGGTTAGGGTTATGCTATTAGCTTTTCTTCTAATTCTTAAATAATCATTATTTTTAAATTAACTTTGTAGCAAGGTTACCCTGGCACAGCCTTGGCATACTATGCATATTAGCTTCTCCTCAATGATCTGTACTTGAGGATGTATGTACAAAATAGCACAATGAAAGGAATGCTATTGCTAATGCACATGTGTTGTTTTGCAACATTTCAACATGTGTGCGCATGAGTGGGGCACCATGGGGTGATGATGTGGCCCTGGTGTTAAATTTTACTGCTGTGATATATTCATACCTTATATGTTCTAAGAATCTAAGACATTAAAAAAGGCACATCATAGTAATAATAAAGATGGCAGAGTGATTTTTCTTATTGCAAAAGTGACTGTCCCTCCTGGAGAGGAAGAATGTTGATGGAGTAGGGAAAATGTGATTATTCACTATAGGGTAAATTAGTTAGATTTCAAAGTGAATGTCATGTTTTAGGCCAGAATAGTCAAACTGGAAACATAGATGACTTGGAGAATTTTTCTAGTTTGGCTGTTTTGGTCTACAATTTTCAATTCCCAACCAAATAAACTTGGCGGTCTTTTTTGCTTTCTGCTCATATCCTGTTCATTTTCTATATTGTGTTCTATATCCTAAATCCAAGACCTCCCTCCACTTTGAAATTTGAAAGTAAAACAAGGTTCATTGTCTACAAACCATCTCATCAAGAAGTCAGAAAATTAGATGCTCCAATTTTTACGACTAACGTTAGTTGCCCTGTCTTGTTATCGTTGCGGCCTCTGTCCGTCTCGCCGCTCAAGTAATAAAGAACGTAAAGGCACTGTGTCACCATGCCTTTAACACAAGTTCCTCTTTCTCACTTTTAATAATATTCTTGATTAGATCCAGTAAATTACATTTCCAGTCAATGCTCTTGTATCGCCAGCGGCTGAAATTACTCTCATAATCCCTTTTCTTGATAATAACATTGGGTAACGCTAGATAGAGAATAAAGATATTCATCTGGAAAATGCTCATTTTAACTTAGAACATTGAGATTATACAGCGTTCCGCTCATTTCTGGCTAGAGACCCACAAAGCAGAACACGGCGTGGGACACGTGAAAAGCTTGATTAAACTCTATTATGATTATTTTTTTTTTAGTTTTGCAATTTCTATTCTCTGTTAACCCTTTAACTCACACAATAAGCCCAGCACAATGCTTTGTCCCTTTGGCAATAAAAGTAAAAACTTAATTGGGGTTATTTAGTGTCATTTTTGTGCTATGGAAAATCAGGACCACCCTTCCTATAAGAAATGGCTTTGTCGCTGAATTATCAGGGGAGAAATACATAATGCGTCACATTTCGATCATCTTATCCAGGAACATTTTTAGCAAATTATTTCATTTGTTGAATTAAGCAGTATGTTTCTTTAGCCTCTCACATGCCAGAGAGACCTTACATGACACGACACCTGAGCCTGTTTTTTATGATTGATGTATGCTTAAAACAGGTTTGAATTGTTGGTGGGGAAAAACATTTTGCTTTAAATAGATCACACTGCCAAGTATACAGCTGACCATAGACCTTGGTGGGGGGAGGCTTTAAGGACTGAATCCCTGGATGTGGGCTTGTCAGCCCCAGATCTCTATAGTCGCTTGATATAAAAATAAATAAATAAATAAATAAATAAAAAGATTAGTTGTATAGTGCTACTTAAAGTGGCACTGAGACCTCCCCCACCCCAAGAAAATAGTATTGAATAAGGATAGAATCTTTATCAAATACTCATTTTGACTGTGTTGCAATTTTACTGACGGCTCCAGGGACTTGGTTTTGTCTATGGAGGATCCCGCAGTCTTGCATTATACTCCATAGACCTCAATGCAGTGCTCTCGCGCATGCTTACAAGATTACAGCAGTGACGTCTGATCCTGGAGCTGAAGTACCAGGAGGCGAAGAGGACCCACCGGAGGAAGATGGCTGAACTACAAAAGAGAGGTTCAGGTAAGAAAATCTCAGCTTTACCTGTTCCCCCTAGCCACCGGACCCTAAGCCACCATATTCCATTATCATATTCCAATCTGGGTATCATTACAAAATGTAATTACATCCAAGGAGAACTGAATGTTCCTAAGCAGTAATCTAAATACAAATATACTGTTTTGGGTGAAGCTAGCAGCCATACTGAGAAGACGCACATGTCTCGAGCTCCGAGAGACACTTACACAATTATTGCAAAAACAGAGGACAAAACCTACTTTTCACAGCTACCTGGGCTGCTACCTGCTCCTGGATGGTCATGGGACGGCGAAACAAAAAACCGAAGCCGGACAGACCTCCATCTACCGCGGACATTGGAGAACTCCTGCGGAGGCCTCAAAACTACCAGAGGCCCAATATGGCGCCACAGCTGGAAGGCTCCAGAGTCTGGAGAAGACAACTACGGCGCAGGGGCAATGAGCAGAGTGACTCTCCCACCCAAGAACCCTAACCTAACAGAGGAAAAACTCAAATACATGCTGGGTGAACTACGCCGCAATATAGCAACCGACATAGGAGTGTTCCGGGACGAGATAAGTGGAGTGGTAGCCCGTCTGCAAAACGCGGAGCTTAATACCGCTGCACAAGAATCCCGACTGAATACAGTGGAGCAACAAATCTCTACCCTGCAAAAGACACAAAGACAGCATCAAGATAATTTGGCGGTGCTGTAGGACAGGAGGCGCTGGAAGAACCTTAAAATCCGAGGCCTACCTGAAGCGGTAGAGACCGCAGAGCTGCCACACTTATTTCGCAGATTGCTCGCCACGCTCTTTACGGCCAAACAGGCCAAAGGGATGCCACTGGACAGTTGCTTTCGCATCTCCAGACCACAAATCGGCACACCAGAAAAAGGGAATGATGTAATTGTAAGATTTCAACACGGCTGAGATCGCCAGACGTTCATGGCGGCCGTGCGCAATAAGTCACCCTTCCACTTTGAGGGTCACTCTTTAACCTTTTACCCAGACCTGTCAAAGGCCACCATGGACTGGAGACGGTCTCTGCAACCCCTGACTACAGAACTCTTGACACATAACATACCCTACCGTTGGAGCGCACCCAAAGCTCTAATTATACCCAGAGACACTGGTCATCTGAAACTACACAAAGCTACCGAAATACATGAAATCCTGCAGCAGCTCGCAGTGGGAAGGCAGACACCAGCCACAGCGGAACCTAACAAGCCGAAGACGACTACAACCTGGAATCCTGCCACAGCGCAACCCTTCGTACCGGCAGCCCAGAGGGGAGAAAAAGCGTCTACATCAGTGCCATGAACTCTCTGACATCGTCCACATTATGGACTTAAGTCTTTCTCAGTTATGTTAGACTTTTGCGTTTTTTATGTTTGAATGTTGCCCACTACTTTAAGCATACTTGCATACCCTCTCCATTGATGTGTGTGTGCAACGCACCAGTTTTTACTTGTTCTCTCCCCCCCCGGCCCCCTGTACAATCCCTAGAGATATCGGCCGGTATAACTGACCCAGGTGTATATGCAGGGGGACGTAAGCCTCTCTAACACGCTCCTGGCTCACTAACCTAGACCCACCTAGCGACCAGAGCGGCAACTGTTGCACCCTGACCCATAGGTACTCAGAGCATACTCACCCCGCATCGCTTAAGCAGGTGCTGCACGTTAGATACCCCACTGTTTTCAACATATAATAATAATAATACCCTTCACAATATACTAACAAATGTGCTGCCTTACTGATGCCAACAACTGCATACCTTTGTTTGACAAAAAATACTTGCTCTAGCTGTTGTGGCTAAGCGAGATTGTATATACCATCAATGCACAAACAAAATAAAGAATTTAAAAAAATATATATATATACTGTTTTGCCCTAAGCTATGTGCTAGTTATAGACCACAGGTTTATTATTTTTTAAAATTGTATACATACATATATATTTTTGCTTAACTCTGTTTAAACTCAGCCCCCTTCATTACTTTGTTTTCTCTATATATTCTTTTGATCTCACTTTCCTTTCGATTTACTTCCTTTTGGTGCGCTAGATATACCAGGTATTTTGACAATGGACTTAAGTTAAGCACACTTTAGGATTATCGGAAGCTATTATAGAGACAACTAGATTTTAGCTGTCCCTGGGACTGCTTTAATAGGGGGAATCCCTCGGCTTTTTTGCTGTCTCCTGGCACAAATTAAGTGACAGGTAGGCTGAGGTTCCAAGGGAGGCTGTACTAGCAACTATGTATCTCTACAATTGCAATCTTGCTTAGTAATTTGATACACTAGCAGTTTTTTGATTGCTGTTGCTGTACTCCATTAGGTTCCCAGTCAGACTGGTCCGCCAGTTTACATTTACAGTCGCAGACTATTAACATTTTGTTTTTTAACCCTCACTTTGTGGGGTGATTTAATAGGTGGTGTGTTTTTTGATATTACACTTTTTTTCTTCATTTTGGATAATATTTGTTCTATTAAAGTTTTTGTTATTTTCTTTGTTTTAACTGCTTTGATATTAACCCCTTAACGCCGTTACGGCGTGCTATGCCGTCACGGGTTAAGTGGGCTTTAAAGCCGTTATGACGGCATATCACGCCGTAACGGCTTGCAGCCCCAGGAGGTAAGATGTACTTACCTCCGCCGCGATCCGCTTCGGGAGGACTGCCTCACAGCCCAGGCAGCCCTCCCACGGCAAATGAGGCCCCCGGGGGCCATGTGATCGCTCTCAAAGAGCGATCACATGGCCCCCTATAGCTGGCTGTGGATCTGCCAGCAGGGGGACTGTTTGAAATATCAGACAGTCCCCCTGCTGGTGGGAAGTATAAAAAATAAATAAAATACAAGTGTAAAAATAAATTAAATATATTTTTACATATATATAATATGTATATATATTATATATATAATATATATACATATTATATATATGTAACGTCATACAAAGTGTATTTTAATATTAATATAAGTATATATATTAATATAAAAATACACTTAGAATGACGTTACATATATATAATATGTATATATATTATATATATAATAGATGTACATATATATATTATATATAAATACGTATAATTAAAATAATAAATAAATAAAATAATAAAATAAATAAATAAAATATTGAAACAAAATTTAATATAAATTATATATGCATATGTAATTTCATTCTAACTGTATTTTGTTATTAATATATATATATCGGTAACAAAATACACTTAGAATGACATTCTATATATATCTATATATATATAAAATACAAATAACCGCAAATATATATATATAGATAAATGCATATAATTACATAAAAGATTACATTAGTATACACGTAGAATTTAAATACCTATAAATGCATATATATTAAAATTCTACATGTATATTTAAATAATCTTTTAACGTAATTATGTGATTTGATTAATTAAAATTTGATTGACATGCCTGGCAACACAGGGAGAAAGTGCAGCGAATTTAATTCGCAAGCACTATATTTGACCCTGTAACTCTCCAATACACCATAAAACCTGTTCATAGGGGGTACTGTTTTACTCGGGAGACTTCACTGAACTCAAATATTCGTGTTTCAAACTGGTAAATTGTATTACAACGATGATATTTTAAGTAAAAGTGACGTTTTTTGCATTTTTTACAAGCGAACTGCACTTTTATGGTCTATATTATTGTTGTAATATGTTTTACTGTTTTAAAACACTAATATTTGTGTTTAGTGAAGTCTCCAGAGAATAACAGTACCCCCCATGTACAGGTTTTATGGTGTTTTGGAAAGTTAGAGAGTCACATATAAGGCTTGCATTTCATTTTTTTCACATTGAAATGTGCCAGATTGGTTATGTTGCCTTTGAGAGCGTATGGTAGCCCAGGAATGAGAATTACCCCCATGATGGCATACCATTTGCAAAAGTAGACAACCCGAGGTATTGCAAGTGGGGTATGTCCAGTCTTTCTTAGTAGCCACTTAGTCACAAACACTGGCCAAATATTCGTTTTTTGCTTTTTTCACACAAAAACAAATATGAACGCTAACTTTGGCCAGTGTTTGTGACTAAGTGGCTACTAAAAAAGACTAAACATACCCCACTTTCAATACCTTGGCTTGTCTACTTTTTCAAATGGTATGCCATTATGGGGGTAATTCTCATTCCTGGGCTACCACACCGTCTCAAAGGTAACATTACCAATCTGGCAAATTTCAATTTGAAAATGGAATGTTCTATATTTGACCCTGTAACTTTCCAAAACAACATAAAACCTGTTAATGGGGGGTACTGTTGTACTCGTGAGACATCGCTGATTACAAATATGTGCATTTTTTTGCAGTAAAACCTAACAGTATTATGACATTCACAGTTAAAATGTCAGACGAAAATGCAAATTTAAAAAAAAATCTTATTTTCTCACATTTTTTTTTACTTTTATTCATAATAAATGATGTTCCATATATGAATAGTTAATGATAGATTAAAGCCCTGTTTCTCCTGAACAAAATGATATATAATAAGTGTGGGTGCATATAATTTGAAAGAGGGGAACTACGGGTGAACAGACATATAGCGCAAATTCCAGTTTTTGTTTACGTTTTGTTTTGATCAGAACGTGCACTATTGACTCCGTCCTGAAGGGGTTAAGACTGGGGGTAGTGGTTGTGAGATTAAGGACCCCGTTCCCACGGGGAGCTTTTCTCACTCCTTCTGTTTGATAGCTATATATTCAGGGTTAAGCCCTATACTACCCCTGTAACCCCTCCTTAACTATTGGTCAGAGTTTGCGCTTTGACTGATAGTTCCTATGCTAAAATTGTATACAATTTATGGTGACGGGATTACTTAAATATGTGATATCAGGCAAAGGCTGGGTGATGCGTGATGTATATTACTAATTACCTAAATAAATCATTTTTAAAATTTACAACACTTTTTTTTAAGAGACATAGATTTGCAATGGATACAGTCTGTGTTGCTATCTTTATATATTAAAAGTAAAGGAAATGTGACAAGTTGGGATGTATTTGATATTTACACACATTTGTTTGAAACAAAATATGTACAATAGCAGCTGAATGGAAAAAGATAGATTCACACTTTTTTCACTAAAAGCCAAATTGCAGTAAATTGCAATCTATATATGGTAACATTAATTTATTTTAGATTTCATTTTGCAATTATATTTCAACTCATTATCATTTCTTCTTTGGTTAGCTGACCATGCTTCATCAGTCAGTGCTTTGTCACTAAAGCAGGGCATTTTGGGAATTTAAAATGTCCTGTAATATTTTTATTTTTCAAAAAATTAGCAAAAAAAGGACCTTTAAGGGAGAACATGAAAAATTGATTTTGGCATTAGTGTGGCATTACCAATCATTAGCTTTGTATTTGCAAAAGAGAATCTTTGTACCAAAGACCTTATCTCCATGCAATATGCTTTTCTTTTTTTTTTTTTTCAAGGAAACATTGCAAGCCTATAATCATAGGTTCAATTAAAAGCAGGATGCAACTATTTACACTAGAAAAAAATGCGAAAGGTCAACCGTAAACTTGTTTTAAGAAGATTTCACCCGCAGCAGTATAAATGGTTATATACAATATTAACAATAACGATGTGTAATTCACTGTCTAGAGCAGGGATAGGCAATCTCTGGCACTCCAGCTGTTGTGACTACATCTCCCATGATCCTCTTTTAGCTATACTGCCGAGAGAGCATCATGGGAGATGCAGTCCACAACATCTGGAGTGCCGGAGGTTGCCTACCCCTGGTCTAGAAAGCATTGTGCTGTCAAATTGAATAAACGTTCTCCCAGTACTGAGCACTCTTACATTTCCCCCTTTTGTGTTTCTTGTATTTCCTCTCTTTATATAGTACATTTTGCTCACGATTTGCCTTTGGTTATTATTTCTATTTAATTAAATTTTGTTTCATTGTTTTCCTTTTTGTGACCCTCCTGTCTATCTTTTAACATGGCTTCGACTGTCCTGTTTTTATGCCTCGTTTTTGTCCCTCTTGTGCCATGGAGGTAAGGGAATAAGACATTGGTGCAATAAATGCCATGTAATTTAATATTATCCTGTATTTACCTTATCTGTTTGCATACAGGTTTCCTGCACAACTTGGAACCAGCTGCTGGATTTTGATAAAATGTTGGTGCAGAGCAGATAGCACAGCTGTCCCGGTCCTCTTGTAAAGAACAATTACACTCTGACTCAGGTAACACCCAGGCGTTTTAGAAATTAGCGCTACATAACTGAAGAACACGTGAACCAGTATGGTAAACAGCAACTCTAATATCTTCAAAACTTTTACACTGAATGAAATATAACGCATACACACACAAATTACAAGCAATATAATTCTGAATTGAATGAGATATGTTTCTGAAAATGGTTAAGTCCACTGCGCTTAAATCAGGAGAGTTGAGCAACATAGAAGACATGAAATAACATTTGCAGAGCATATGCAACAATTCAGATCGTGACAGACTCGTGCATTGTGAAAAAAAATTCTGTTCATGGATTTGTCTGGAAAAAAAAGTGTCTGCTGATTAGGAATTTGTCTATGTGGTGTTTCGGTGTCATCTATGTAATCATTTTGAGAAAAAACTATTTGGATGAATCAAAAAGGTGCAATAATGGGCCAATCAGTGTACTAATAAATTTTACCCCCATTTGGTTCACTGATCAAGTGAAAAAAAAATTAACCAATAGAGAGAAAAAATAAAAAATAAAATCTACATTTTTTTTTATTTTTATATTTATTAATAGATATCATATATAAAAATAACAATATAGATTTTTTTTTATCTATCTATGATTAAATCAACATTTAGTGGCTGTCCCCTAAACTTTTTCCCCTCATCGATCAACTCTTTTATTGGCGCCACGAATGGAACTCAAAATCACGAATCAAAATCACGAATCAAACTAAATTGATTGTCCATTGTCCGTTTAGTTTGTTGTTTGTTTAAATTCCCAGTTTCTATACATCCACAAAGCGTTTCGAAGTTACAGAATTCGTAAGAAAAGACGAATCGCAATTTGTTCGAAATCGAACGCACAAGTCTAGATCATCATTCCATGAGCCCCTTGTGCTAAATGCTTATCTGGCACATATGCCTCTCGAGCTGTTGAAATGTGTATTTGGAAGTAACGCTGGCATGTGACTGATGAAAACGTCTAAGTTTGTTTTTTTTTTTCTCTTGGAATGTGGTGGAAGTGTTTGTACAATGCATCGGTCACTGAGCTGCTTAATATTTCCGCTTGGGATTTAATTCTTTCTCCATGACGCTTAACCCTATCCAGGCAAGCCTATTTTAGGAAAGGAACTTAATCAGTAAAAAAGTAGCTGTCACAAAGTTCCCTACTGGCTTGTTACACTATAATTTATTCTACTTTTCCCGTCCTTCCCTGGTTTTTGACTTGTGTGCCAGGAAAGGTCACAGACCAGACATACAAGGGCCTGGACAATTAGCTATCAGTAAAGGAGCATAGGAGGACATGGAAAGAGGTGGGGGCGGCTTATATTTACCAGGGTTAAAAAAATTGTGAACACAGAGAAAAATGACTTCTATAGTAACTTTATCCTGACTATGCTAAGTATATTGTTGGCTCCAAAAGAAGGATCGAATTTGTTTAAAGTTACATCTATAAAAATATATCAGCTGTATTGTTTATAATGGAATTTCTTCATCACTTCTGTTTTGGACAAAGTTTTTAAAAAATAACTTATAATATATTAGGGTTTTCAGCGATAGAGTACAGCGCAGAGTATCTACTCAGCCATATTTTAATCAATTGCACATGGCCACTATACAATGTCAGCTGGTAGCAAGTTGCTGTTGAGACATAGGGTTTTTCTCACTAAACAGCAAGTTGTCGTTCGTGAATTGAAAACAGAATGTAAAAATTCACGTCAAAACTGTTATTTGGAAAAATTATCTAATCAAAGCTTGGTTATTTTAGCATTATGATCTTTGTTTAGATTTTATATTTATATGGTGGTGATGTAAGCTCATTGAGCAGGGCCCTCCACCTCTCTGTTCCTGTACGTCCAGTTGTCTGGTTACAATTACATGTCTGTTAGTCCACCCACTGTACAGCGCTTCGGAATCTGATGGCGCTATATAAATAATAAAATAATAATAATAATCCACTGAACCCAAGCCAACTTATCGATGATGTGGCTCAACAGCTGGACAGTTACCTGATGACCTTTAATCCACTGTCATCCACTGACGTTACTGGTGTCGATAGAACTTTTTCTCCTTTAATGTAGACTAATACTCCTTTTGAAGGACATACAGAGCTTACAAACACTCATTAAATATAGTTCTGGACTACATCTCCCATAATACTCTTCCAGCCATAATGCTGGCAAAGTATCAGGGGAGATGTAGTCCACGGCATGTGGAGTGCTGAAGGTTGCCTAACCCTGATCTACTATAAACATAATTATCTTACAGAAATGTATAGCCCTACCTGCCAACATTGGAAGATGGAAATGTGAGGGGGTGTGATATAAAAGAAATATGCCAGCCTCACATGTATGTCAGCCAAGCCACAAGCAAAAATAGTTCTGTGATGCCCTCATACGTGTTGACAATTTCTATCATTAATTTTCTCCAATGTCGCAGAGAAAACGACATCAAAGAAAGAAATAATTTTAAAAAGTCACATTTGGGTTCGAAATCACAAGTTGTCTGCCAGATGCAGGGCATTTGGAAAGCAGGTCAATTACAGACTAATGCGTCACTGTCACTTTAAGTCTTTTTAAAAAAATATTTTTATTTGTCCCTCCATATCATTGTTTTTATTTTTATTTTTTTAAGTTCAACGTTTTTTTTTTTTACTTATTCATAAAATAAATTAGCTATTGCTCCTTATGGGGAGTGTAATCTCTGTTGATACATCAGTCAATAGAGTCAAACAAAAAGGGCAGACAGCAGACATCATGGACAGACGAGAAGAAAAAATAATAAATATATATAAACATTTCTAAACACATTCGAAATCTCCGCATTCATTAAAGGAACACTCCTAGCACCATAATCACTTCAGGGATACCCTTGTGCCCTAAGGATAAGTAATCAAACCATTTGAAAATGGTTTAACAGATTACATGGAGTTGGCCAGATGCCAGTGACAGCCTTAAGAAAGACTAAGAATCTCCTGCATGGAAATTGCATTAGCTCTCTTGATCTGAGCAGTGTGGGCTAGCTCATTGTCTTAAAATATCGGCTAGTGCAGCGATGGCGAACCTATGGCACGCGTGCCACAGCTGGCACGACACGCCTTCTGTGGGCACGCAGCCATAGTTTGCCGGGGGGGGGGGGGCGCCGCAATTGCCCCCCGAGAGCCAATGCTCTCTCCTGTAGGGCCGGTGCTATCCAAACTGCCGGGAGCCTTCACGGACCGGAGGGGAGATCAGAGATCTCCCTCACCAGTCCGCATGCACATTGGCGCAGGGGAGGGAGAGGAGACCCGGGAGCTCTAGCTTGTAGTTCCGCTGGGTCTCCTCTCACTAGCACAGAGCGTTGCCGTGGTTACCATGGCAATGCTCAGTTCTCACGAGAGCCCAGGAGCTGCAGGCTAGAGTTCACTCCCCACTAGAACCGCCAGGGCTTCTCCACCGGACCACCAGGGCAATTAATATCCCCCCTCCCTGGACCAAGATAAGAAGGGGATATAAAGCATATTTTTTTAATTAAAAAAACATTATTTGTTTTAATCAGCCCCCAACTACACACACATTGCCCCCACTGCACCCCCATACACACACTGCCCCCACTGTACCCCAATACACACACTTATCCCCCATACACACACTGCCCCCACTGCACCCACATACACACACACTGCCCCCACTGTACCCCCATACACACACCTATACCCCCATACACACACTACCCCCACTGTACCCCCATACACACACTTATCCCCCCATACACACACTACCCCCACTGTACCCCCATACACACACTGCCACCACACACACACACTTCTCCCCCATACACACACTGCAACACACACACACTGGCCCCGCCATACACACACTTCTCCCCCACACACACACACACTGCACCCCCATACACACACTGCACCCCCATACACACACTGTCCCCACTGCACTCCCATACAAACACTGCCTCCACTACACCTTATACCCACACTGGCCCCATACACACAGTGTTCCCACTGCACCCTATCTATACACTGCACTCCCATGCACACACTACACCCCTAGTTCGGACAACTGTATGAGTTGTTTTTTTTTTCTAAACTTAAACCTCAGTATTCAGGTTTAATTGCCGTGTTGGCACTTTGAGGAAAAAAAGTTGGTTTGTATTACGGTTTGGGCACTCGGGCTCAAAAATGTTCGCCATCACTGGACTAGTGCTTTTACCTAGTGGGCTAGTGAAGAGAGCTTAAGGCTCTCCTGGAGGAAGAGACCAGCACCTGGAGGACACCAGGTACTTTGTCAAACCATTTGCAAACAATTTGACTGCTTACTCTAGGATGGCGCCAGGGTACTTATGTAGTTATGGTGCGTGAGTAACAAGAATGTCTTCTCTGGCATTTTTTGAAAGTCTTACGTGAAGCTTTCCATGTTCCTTTTCCTATGGGAGGAATTCCTGTTATCAAAATTATTTTTACTATTTCATTATTCCTCAGCGTCAGGATTTCCTTATACCATGGTCTCACATTTGGAGCTTTGCGTGCATTTTGCTGCCATCTAGAGGCCAGTCACAGAAGTGCATATATAATGGATCTGTACTTTAAATGAATACATTTATTTATTGTTATAAGTGTGGCATATTCACATTGCAAATTAATAAATGTGTTATCAGCAAGGTGTAGCGTAATGCATGGTTAGGTAGCAGGTCTCCTATCAGAGTGAGCATATTTTTAAAAATATTAAATTGATCTGTCTTGTGAGTTAATACCAAGCATGTCAAGCTTGCGGTCCATGGGCCACATGCGGCCCTCAATTACTATCTTTGCAGCCCACATGCCCTGTGGCCACTTTGTGTTGTGGCTGCAAATGATTCCTGTCTTTCCTCCCACGGCCGATCGCATGCTCCTGTGGCCACAAGAGCCCAGAGTGGCTGTCTGTCAGTAGAGCAGGCCAGCCACTTCCCCTTCCCTCCTGTTCGCAGTGCCAGAGGAGCGTCTGGCTTGCTTTAGCAGAGAAGAGCAGGGCTGGAACTGGAGTATGGGCAGCTCATCTTAAGGTAGGGAAAGAGGGGCTTGGGGGAGGGGGAGGGGCAGTGTATTAATTTGGGAGAGAGAAGGAGGGGAGCAGTGTATTGAATTGGTGAAGGAGGGGGCAGTGTATTAGTGGTGAAAGGGGGGGCAATGTATTAGAGTGATGGGGGGCAGTGTGTTCAAATTGTGGGAAAGCACTGTATTAAGTTGGGGAGGTAGGGGAGCACTGCATTAAATTAGAGTAGTGGGAGTAGGGGCAGTGTATTTAATAAGAGTGGAGGGAGGGCAGTGTATTGAATTTGGGGGCAATGTATTAGATTTGAGGGCAGTGTATTAGATTGGGTCTGCATGGAGACACTTAATGCTCCCCATGGAGATGCTGATTTTGCCACACATGCACAATGCCTCTATTTTCCTATGGGAAAGCATTGGATTGGCTGAGATCATCATATTTGATGATCTCAGCCAAAGTGCAGAACACACTCATAGGACTTCAAAATCAACAAGCTAACATAATCTGCTTTTTACAGCTGTGCAACAGCATACATTCATCATTTCAGTCCCATTGCCAAACGTTTCTTAATATGTCAAGGTAGTTGGACTGAAACATTGGCTATGGCTATGCAAATGCACGTCTCCTTAAAATAAATTTTCTCTTTTCTTTAATTTGAAGCCCTATGAGCGTGAAGGCGTCCAGTGTCAGTTAGGCAACTTTGTTTATACTTTACTTTTCTAAACAAACCTACGTTTCTATGAAAACTGAAGTTTTTAGTTTTTTTGCAGCTCACGTAAACTTAAACCTTGTTTATTTGGCTGTGTTAGCCTTTTGAGTTTGACATGCTTGGTTTATACAGTAACCGAATACACCTTATTAAGGAAAAACTTAATAATTACGTAAGAAACCAAAAAATAAAACCTTAGATATTTAGTAGCAACTAAATTATTTTTACGTTACGTTAAAAGGGATCCGTCAGTACCCAGTATTGTAATATTATGTTAACTTATCCTTATATTTAACAAATATTAATTTGTTAAAGTTTGAAGATAAATTAAAATGTAGAGATTCACACCTCTTTATCCTGCAAGTGGCCACCTCCATCTTGGCTCCCTGTCAATCATTGTTATAAGTTCCGTCCTTTGCACTTGGCAGTCAATATAGAGAGAGCACACAGGGAAGGGGAGAAATTAAACAATGTTTCTATGTCTTTATAGCCTGGCTTTGCCTTGTGTGAACTGAATCATGAATGTAAATGTGTTGAATCATTATTGTAAATGTACCATCCTGTGTAAAGGTTAACACAAGTTATAGCTTCGTAACAAAATGTGGACAATGTATACTCTACAGGGGATTACTCCCACTCGGGTGTTCCAGAAAGGGAGGGCAAATCCCCATGGAAAATGCAAACAGACGTCCTGGCACACTTAGTGGTTTCTTGTAATAGCAGTCTTTTATATGGAAACAGGAAAAAGCAGCCATGTTTCAGCTCTTTCATGAGCCTTTGTCAAGACTTGCTATTAGAAGATACCACTAGGTATGCCTGGACGTCCTTTTGAATTTAACACAAGTTCTAGGTGATTTTTTTTTTTTTTTCATTGTGTAAATTCTGACCATTCCAACTTAAAGGGACTCTCCAGTGCCAGGAAAACAAACCGTTTTCCTGGCACTGCAGGTCCCCTCTCCCTCCCTGTAAGTACCATAAACACTACAGTTATGGGTGATTACGGTGCCATGTCTATGGGCTCCATAGCCTTTATTTATCAAACTGTTTTGTAGCAATGTGACAAAAGATAACAATTTTAGCTCTCTGAGACCTCCCTTCTTCAGCTGCACTGTTAATTGGACAATTAAACCCCCACATTATGACAAGTGAATCCATTACAATAAGAGAGCTGAGGGCTGTTACATGACTTGATATGACATAAATACACATATATATATTCACTGAGAGCTCGATTGGAGCTCTGTTTCTAATCTATATATAGGCCCTGGGGAGATAGCGCAGCTAAGCAGACAAGGGCACATGTAGGAGTGTGGGGATAGATGCATGGGATTGGTTGGGAAAGAGTGTGTGGTGGGATTATGTTCTGTGTAAGTTAGTGTGGGAAAGATCTTACCTCAGTGCCACTTGGGATTCGGGCCAGCAAACAGCTTCCTGTCCTCCTGCTCCTGTTTGCCTGGGCCTGCAGTTTTACACAGCTTGAGGGATGGAGGTTGAGGCTTACTGGCTTCCCTCAGAGCTGCTGCAGCGTGGATGGTGGCTGGCAACTCCTGATTCAGGTGCTCTCCTCTCCTGGATCCTCTCCCCTGGGTGGCTGCTGGTGTGGGTGCTCCCCCCCCGCGGCCTCTCTCCATGTGGGGCCTTCCCTGTGGCCCATGCTCCCGTCTCCCCTGGGTGGCTGCCTGACTCCTCTCCCCTGGGGATGGCTGCTGGTGTGGGTGCTCCCCCCTGCGGCTTGTGTCCCTCTGGGACCTTCCCTGTGGCCCCTGCCCCCCTCTCCCATGGTGGCTACCTGTGTGGGTGCTCCCCCCGCGGCCTGGGTCCCTCTGGGGCCTTCCCTGTGGCCCCTGCTCCTGGGGGCCACGATGGTGCCGGCCAGCATTCCCGCCCGCCGGCTCCGCTACCCCCACTGATGCTGCTCCTCAGACCCGGTTGAGGAGGTGGAGCCCGGGCCCGAGGCTTCACCCGGCCGCATGTCTGAGGCTTCAGACATGCGGCCTACAACTGCCACGGAGTATGCGCGGCCTAATACCGCCGCGCGGGACTTGCGGCCTCCCCTCCTGCAGCCGGATCACGGGCTGCGGCCTCCGGTGTTGGGATTCGCGCCGGAGGCTGTGGGAGGCGGGCGGTGCATCCCGCGCCTTGTGCGGACGGCCAGAAGCCTTCCTGAACCGCCGCATGGTGGGTGCGAAAGCGGGGCCTGGGCCCCGGCGGTGAGTGGGCCCTGTGGGGCTGAGAGGGGTCTCTCTCCCCTGCACCCCTCCTTTTTTCAGTTCCCCCCCCTTCTCGTCTTCGTTTCCCCCCCCCCCCCGTTGGCGCTTCGGGGGGGGGGGGGGGGGGCTCATCTCCTCCCTTGGTGTCCCCCTGTTTTCTTTCTGTTCCTGTCGGTCTTTCTTTCTTCCCCCCCCCCTTTTCCCCTCTGTCTGTTTACTTCCCCCTTCCACTCTCTCTGTTTCTCTCCTCTATGTCCTCCCCCCCCCCCTTTTCCTCTCTTCCCCTGCTCTTACCTGTTCCTGGGTCTTCTCGGCCTTTTGCTCTTCTTCTCTTTCTGCCTTCTGCTCTTCTCTCTCTGCCTTCTGTTCTTCTCTCTCTGCCTTCTGCTCTTCTCTCTCTGCCTTCTGCTCTTCTCTCTGGTTACTTACCTCGACTGCCTCCTGGTGGCACGTCCTCTCCATGCCCTTCTCATAGAAATGCCCAGCAGGTGGCGCCTGGAACATCTTGGAAGAAAACAGTGGAAGCTGATTTCGATGTGTTCTGCACTAGTTATGCCGCGAGTGGTGCACCGGGCATTGGCTGGTGAGTACGTTGTCCCTTCTTGCATCCGATCGTGTCCCCTTTAGAGGTGGGGTATTAGTGCGCAAAAAATAAATAAATAAATAAAAATTTCAAAATTTCAACCAAAAAAAATAATAATAAATAAATAAAAATAAAAAAATTAAAAAAAAACTGAATGAATACATGAATGGAATGTGAGAACAAAAAAAAATTATAAAAAATTATTAAGTAAAAATTTGGAAATTAAATTAAAAAAAAAAAAAACAAGTCCCGAATGAATACCTGAATTGACTGAGAAATAAAAGATTCCACTCCGGTTATTTAACCCCCCCCCCCTTTTTATCAGTATTTATCATATGTTATAGTACAGTTTCCTGCAGCATCCTGTGCAGCTTATAGCGCTGGCGTTGCCTCCCAAGAGGCAGGCAGTTAGGGTGACTCTGGAAGCTGCTGCGGGGCGCTAGTATTGCCTGCTTGACTTGCGCATGTCGCGTAATACTAGGGAGCAGTGGTGAGGTTTTTTTTTATTTCTTAGTGATATGTTCCCTCATGCCCCGCGTTTTTTTCATGCGGGCGATCTGTCGGGATAGGGGACGTAGGTGCTCTCCGAGCAGGACCTTACGGCCCATATGAGACTTCCTTCGGGTGGTGCGGGAGCGGCTTGCCAAGAAAACTTGGTAGGCTTACCTCCCGACTAATTTTAGGGTGCTCCCGAAGTCCGCTCTGTGGGAACCCCCCCTTGGGACATGGTGCCTGTAGAGGGGAAGGGTCAATTTTGCATGATTTCTTATTTACTCGGTTGTCGTTCCATCTGTTTTCCGGGCCGTATTTCTGACAGTCAGTGTTCTGTGGCTATGTGTCCCCGCACGGGTGGCTCTTAATGTCGCCCTCCTGGGTAAGCTAGGCTTTGCCTGTCGGTGTTGCCCTTGGGGCGTTATGGGGTTTTCCTTTTGGGCCTCCATTAACGGTGGCTTGTGCAATCAGGCCCCCTAAGTCCCTTCCACTGACTTCCACCTGTTGCCGCTGCAGCAGGTTTGGGGTTTTTTGGGGCCGAATTGGGTTTTTTCCATGGTGTGCTGACTCTTGCTCAGTGAGCTGGCAAGCATCGGGGCTCTTGCAAACTGGCTGTCTTGGAGCTTCCACATTCTGGTGGCATGGTAGGCGTGGGGTACCCAACTCCTGGACAGGTGGTTAGCTCTTCCATTGTGACAATCGTGGGGTGATGCCGGCTGTCTATATCATGTGGCAGTACCCTCTACCCCGGTGGTACCCTGGTTGCGGCGCCTAGCTCGGTGCTGCTTGAGTCTGGAAGTGTCTGGTCAAGCAGGGTTTTTCCCGTGGGTTCTATCTTGTTCATGGTAGGACGTACTTCAGGCAGGGGGCTCCGCGGGGCCAAATTATAAGGCAGTGGAGACGTGGTCGCTCGGTCTACCGGTCTGGGGCCCGCTACAGTAAAGTGTGACCGATCAGGCCGGATGAGAGCATTTCCTTGGCGGCTTCCCGTCCATGTTACGGTCATCTGCAGGTGGGAAGGGGTTTTGGTGGATCGAGTAAGCATCGAATGGACTTCCTTCAGGCTCTCGCCGCTCTACAGCTGTTGTATTTGGGAAAGGTAAGTTGGTAGCGGTTGGCTGATTCATCAATAGAATCTGTTCCGTTCTTGGATGTTGCGGGGTTGACATAACCGGGCCCTTTCTGCTTTCTCTTCAGGTAGATGGAATGCACAGGGTAACGGTTAGGCTCCTAACAGGATGTGCTAGGTTAACAGGATAGTTGGAAATATACCATTCCAATTGGGGGGAGCGCCGGGTTCCCACATGTGTCCTGTTTTCTTTCGGTGAGGGCTTTTCCGCCCCTGGGTTGTTCAGCCTCCTCTCCCATTGTTTGGTTCTTGAAGCCGGGTTTTCTCGCCTGCGTCCATGTCGTTGGGGTGCTCCAATTGGGGCTTGAATTCCTGGGTAAGGATGGTGGAGAGTTCAGGGGGCATTTCAGTCCGTTTAGGGGGTGGTTTCAGATGCCGCCAGGCTGGGCGTGCTTGTGCCACTGGTTCACAGGGCTTGAATGGTGGGGGTCAGGGTGGTAGGTTCCTTGGGTTAACCCTGCCAGTCTCCAAATGGATTTCTCTCCGTGGTTACTGTCTCTCCCCCCTGGTCTGGCGCCAGATACATGAGGGAGGTGTGATTCCTCCTCATCCTGTGTCAGCTGTCCCGCCTCCTAGGGGTACCAGGGGTTTTTGTCATCTGTCTGGGTGGAATGGCCTGGGTTTGGTGGCTGTTTGGGATTTGGGTGCTCTTAAATCTGGACATGTTACGCATTCTGTTTCTTACCAGAGGTTCTCAGGGGCCGGGCTGAGGCTATCACCCGTTCCTGTTGGCAGTGCGCTCAACAATGTGAGTGCCCTGGTGCGCTGCCATCGGGAATCGGACGAGATGGGTTTCTAGTTTTGTCTTTGGGGCTTGGGGGATTCCAGTTCACCTTGGGGTTTGGCCGGATGTGGCCTAGTTATCTCGAGGGGATGGGTGCGCTTACTGGAGGTTGGATGGGGCCTATGTTAATGTTGCACTGAGGAGGACTCCGGCTGGAGTTGAAACGAGGTTGCTGCTAGACCAAAGTATTGTATCTGGGACTTTTTTTATTTACTCTGCGGTGTTTTATTTAGGCTTTGTGCTTAGTATATTTTACTATTTATACACTGCGTATTGTCCCTGTTTTAATTGTTTATTTGTTCAATACATTTTTGCACTTTGTATCCTGTGCTGCTCTCCTCAAGGATATCGTTTTAGCCTTTTTAGGAACCCTCCTGCATATTATATAGAGCCTGGAACGGCTTTAAATCCTGTGAGTTTTACTCTACATGAGGAATCTATCATTATATATACATATATATATATACACATTTTGCACTATGTTGTGTTATTTGTGTTTTTTTAGATTAATCACAAATTGTCATTTCATTTACTGGTGCAGTATTTATTCTATGTTAATCTAGCACTGCTAGAAGTGGTGGAAACAAGCATTATCTCACCACACACGCAACCCTTCATGCAGCTTTCCCCGCATACACAACCTCATAAGTAGCATCCACACACACACAAAAAAAACCACAAGCAGCATTCCCAGAAACAAGCAACATCACAAGGAGCCTACCCTCACAAAGGTAACACAACAAGCAGCCACCCCAAACAAACATACACCCTCGCTTTAACGCATCCAATTGCAAACCTCAAACTCTTGTATATGTGTGTGTGTGTGTGTGTGTGTGTATATATATATATATATATATATATATATATATATATATATATATATATATATATATATATATGAATTAAACCAAGAGGGCTGCACTCACCTGAACATGCTTACATTATTATTATTTTTTTTTATTTTTTTTTTATGTATTTCTCTTTATTAAATTATTTGTCTTAAGACATTTTGTACAAATATACATACAGTAAAACAATGGTTCTGTTAAGACTCAAACATAAAAATATTCATACCATAGTCATAGAAAGATAGTTTTTTTTTTCTCTTTTTCTCTTCCTCACTCCTCTTTCCTTTTCTTTTTTTTTTTTATATATTCTTATATCTATACAATTACATTACTTTTGTTTAACTTGACACTTTACTCTTTGCATCAACAGTATAGACATTCTTGTTTTGCATACATTGTTCATCTTATCTATGATTAATCCACATTCACACAAACTTCAACATACATTGAAACATAAAATGGGTTATCTCTTGGTCTTCAATTTATTAATCTGTTTTTCCTCTTTAGCTTTCTATATGGTTTATATCTACTATAAGGGTATTATATATCTCTCTTATTGAGTTTTTTTTATAAGCATTATGCCAGATTATTCCTTTTTCCATCTCTAATTGATTCAGAATTTGGCCCTTTAAATGATGCGTATTTGGAATATCTGTTTTTTTCCATGATCTTGCAATCAGGAGCTTTGTAGCCATAAAACAATGTATAACTAGTATTTCGTTTTTTTTTTATCTAGCTGTTTTTTGTAAATATGTAATAAAGCTGTTTCTGGTGAGAAGTTTAGATGAATATTACTTATCTCAGTTATTATTTTATATGTAAGGTTGCATAATGGTTGGATTCTAGGGCAGCTCCACCATATGTGTATCATGGAGCCGTCTAAGTTAAAACATCTCCAGCAATTAGGAGGATTAGTTTGACATATCTTGTTTAATCTCCTTGGAACCATATACCATCTATAGCTGACTTTAATAAAGTTTTCCATTATATTTAAGCAATGGAGATGTTTTTTAATGTTTTGAAATGCAAGGCACCACGAATTAAAGTCAACTTCAGTATCAACATCTCTTTCCCATTTTTTAAAAGCTGTGGGGATGTTTGGTTGCTTTATAGAGTTTAACAAATCAAGTATTATGGAATATTTCCTTTTCGTAGTTTCTATGGATAGAATCTTTCTAAGTAGATTTCCTTTATCCCCATTATATTTTATAAGATGCATCTTTAGGAAACTCTTAATGCGCAAGTAATTAAAAATTTCTCTGGGGGGTAAGGCTAGTATTGTCCTTAGAGTGGGGTAGTCTTCTAAATGATCATTGTCATATATATCTTTAACCCCTTAAGACCGCAGCCAAATGTACAAGTTGGGAACCAAAAAAAATGTAAACAAACCACAGATTTTGACTATATGTCTGTTCAACAATAATTTACCTCTTTCATATTAAATGCACTCCCCCCTTATTATATATCATTTTATTCAGGGGAAACAGGGCTTTCATTTAACATCAAATATTTAGGTATGGAACATAACGCAATATGAATACAATATAAAAAAATGAGAGAAAATACGATTTTTTAAAATTTTCTATGTGACATTCTAACTGTGAATGTCATAATACTGTTTGCTTTTACTGCAATAAAATACACATATTTGTATTCAGCGATGTCTCACGTGTAAAACAGTACCCCCTATATACAGGTTTTATGGTGTTTTGGGAAGTTACAGGGTCAAATATAGCATGTTACACTTTTCAGTTTTTTCACATTGAAATTTGCCAGTTTGGTTACGTTGCCTTTGAGACTGTATGGTAGCCCAGGAATGAAAATTACCCCATGATGTCATACCATTTGCAAAAGTAGACAACCCAAGGTATTGCAAATGGGGTATTTCCAGTCTTTTTTAGTAACCACTTGGTCACAAACACTAGCCAAAGTTAATGTTAATATTTGTTTGTGTGTGAAAAATGCAAAAAACTAATTTGAAAGCCAATTTTGGCCAGTGTTTGTGACTAAGTGGCTACTAAAAAAGACTGAACATACCCCATTTGCAATACCTTGGGTTGTCTACTTTTGCAAATGGTATGCCATCATGGGGGTAATTCTTATTTCTGGGCTACTATACGGTCTCAAAGCCAACGTAACCAATCTGGCGAATTATTCGCTAATGTTATTGAGTTGATTCTTGCCCCTCCATATAAAGTCTGTAAAACTTCTCTGTATTAAATTTAACCAGTGTAATGGGATCTTAAGAGGGATCATGCGGAACAGATAGATCCATTTTGGGACTATATAAGCCCTAATCGTGTTAATTCTGCCCCACCATGATATTAATTTTGCTAAATTCTTGCTAAATTCTTAATTGCTCGTTCTAATTCTTCTGTTGTAAATGGCTTATTTAAATTCTTTTTCTGATCAATTGAGATTTTTGGCATTTTTATCTTTGATAAATATCTTTCCATGGCTGTTATTGGAGGATTTAAGTTTAAATTATATAGTTTGCCATAGAACTTCCTAAATGTCTCGGCTATATCTTCAGGTTTTGTAATATTCTCACCTCCTACTATTATCTTATAAATTTTTCTTTCCAAATTTTGTTTTTTTAGTCTATTTGTTAACATACTTTGTTGTTTTTGTAATAACATTTTACTTTCAATTTTTTTAAATTTCGTTGAATTCTAGCCCTAAATTAACTTATTTATATTTATTTCGCAGATCTTAATCTTTTCTAATCTTTTCTCTTGAAAAATTACTTTTATTCAAAGTTGATAAATTATAATATTCAATATACATGTCTGATAATTTAACCTCTCTTTGTTTTTTGTTGACTTGCCAACTTAATCCAATACCCTCTTATCACTGTTTTAAATGTACACCAAAGGCATTCTTCAGTGATCTCATCTGTTGAATTTTCTTTAAAGAATAAATCAATCAAATTGGTCATATGCTCGATATTTGTCTTTACTTCTAAGAGGCTATCGTCTAGTCTCCATAATGGTGGATTTTTTTTTATTCCTTCTGCAACTTCAACTAATATTAAATCATGGTCAGACCACGTGTTCTTTTTTTTATATTAACTGAGATTAGAAATTTAGAAAAATTTATATTTCCAAGAATCAAATCAATTCTTGCCGCTGAGCCGTGGGGGACAGATCTGTGAGTATAGTTTTTCTCATTGGGATGCAACAATCTCCAGCAATCAATTCAAACTCAAATGTATTCACTAATTATGAACATGCTTACATTATTTGGTGCTGCTAGCGCCAAAATACACAAAATACAGAATCCAGCGCACTCGCTTATTCACTAAACAATGATTTCAAATCTTAAAGATTGTAATAGTTTTATTTAAAAACACCTCACCTAGGCAAAAAATAACGGGGCTTTAGTTACATTATATGATCATACATTGCATAAGCCTGCCACAACGTCAATGTACCCCATTCTTGGCAGGTCCTACTCTAGCAGCCGAATGCTTGCTCATATATATATATTAACTGCAACTAGCATGCTGTCTGGTGGGATATCTGGAAAACTGCCACTAGACAGAATCCTATCTGCAGTTAATGAGGCACTGTCCACTGTCCACAATGCCAACCTACACCATCACAGAGACCAACAACAAGATCCCATATACGACAGCATTAGTGGTCCTCCAGCTGCTTGACTACAAGATCAGGCTCAAAGAGAAGTAATGCCCACCATGGGGACTACGACAGGAAGCCAAGATAAAAACCACACGGAAATAAGTTAGCAAGCTGGATTAACTTCACAGAGGTGGAAAGATCAAGGATAGATCCTGGATGCTGGGAACAGTACTGGAAGAATATCTGGGAGTAAGAAGCATCACATAACACCATGGCCGGACTGGCCCAACGGGATACCGGGAAATTTCCCGGTGGGCCGGGGCATCTGGGGGCTGCACAGGTATGTGCCACTGGTATGTGCCAGTCCGGTGGCACACTCAGAGGGGGCCGGCCGCGTTCCGTGCTGGTGCCGCCGGGCCGAGTGGCAGCCTCGTCGGTCAGGCGGCACTTCTAATGCTGAGGACGGAAGGAGGAGGGAGGAGCATGTCTCTCTACCATGCTCCCTCGCGGTTCCCACAATTCACAGCACAGGAACCGGTGGATCCAGGGGGGGCAACGGGCAATTGCCCTTTCCCCCCCAGATGCTCTCCCCTGCTGGCCAATGCAAGGCTGGCACTGTCCAAGCACCATGTGCCTTCACGGACCAGAGGGGAGATCAGAGAGGAAGAGAGGACCCGGGAGCTCAGCCTGCAGCTCCTCCGGGTCCTTATTGCGTGAGTACAGAGCGTTGCCGCGGTTACAGTGGCAACGCTCCAGCACTCGTGAGAGTGAACTCTAGCGCTGGAGCTACGGGCTAAAGTTCACTCTCACCAGGGCCTCTAGCCCCATACACACACACAGACCCCCCATACACACATTGCCCCACACACCCTACACACTGAACCTTTCACACAAACTGCACCCCTCACACATTGCACCACTGCTCCTATACCCTACTACAGCCCCATATCCCAGCAGACCCCCGGTAAGTTGTCAAACTGTTCTTAAACGGTTTGACTACTTTGGGAGCGGGTCCCGGCACTCCTGGCACCATAACCACTACACAGAGCAGTAGTGGTTATTGTGCATGGATTATTTATTTAAATAATCTATCAGTGCCCCTCCCGAAATCAGGCTCTGGATCCGCCACTGGTGTGTGTGTATATATATAATCATGCATATTACTGTGTGTATTAGTTATATATATATATATATACCGTATTTTTCGCTCCATAAGACGCACCTCACCATAAGACGCACCTAGTTTTTAGAGGAAGAAACCCAGAAAAAAAATATTCTGAACAAACTGTCCCATAGTGTTTCTTACTATGGGACAGTTTATACAGAATATTTTTTTTCTCCCCTGTCCCATAGTGTCCCCCCCTCCCATAGTCTTCTCCTCTCTCCCATAGTCTTCACTCACCCCCTCCCCATAGTCTTCACCCACCCCCTCCCCATAGACTTCATCCACCCCCTCCCCATAGACTTCATCCACCCCCTCCCCATAGACTTCATCCACCCCCTCCCCATAGACTTCATCTCCCCCTCCTCCCCATAGACTTCATCTCCCCCTCCTCCCCATAGACTTCATCTCCCCCTCCTCCCCATAGACTTCATCTCCCCCTCCTCCCCATAGACTTCATCTCCCCCCCTCCCCATAGACTTCATCTCCCCCCCTCCCCATAGACTTCATCTCCCCCCCTCCCCATAGACTTCATCTCCCCCTCCCCATAGACTTCATCTCCCCCCCTCCCCATAGACTTCATCTCCCCCCCATAGACTTCATCTCCCCCCCTCACCATAGACTTCATCTCCCCCCTCCCCATAGACTTCATCTCCCCCCCTCCCCATAGACTTCATCTCCCCCCCTCCCCATAGACTTCATCTCCCCCCCTCCCCATAGACTTCATCCCCCCCTGCCATAGACTTCATCCCCCCCATAGACTTCATCCACCCCATAGACTTCATCCCCCCATAGACTTCACCCCCCATAGACTTCATTCCCCCCCCATAGACTTCATCCCCCCCATAGACTTCATCCCCCCCATAGACTTCATCCCCCCCATAGACTTCATCCCCCCCCCATAGACTTCACCCCCCCCATAGACTTCATCCCCCCCCCATATTCTTCTCTCCCATACTGTCCCCCTCACCTTGTCCCATGATTACTTACCTGTCTTGCAGCGTTGGCCGGCAGCACAGGGCGCACTGCGGTAGTGGAACTTGAATTTCATGTTCCGGTTTCCGGCGGGACTGAAAGGAAGTGCGCACTCAGCTTGTGCACACTTCCTTTCAGTCCCGCCGGAAACCGGAACATGAAATTCAAGTTCCACTACCGCGGTGCGCCCTGTGCTGCCGGCCAACGCTGCAAGACAGGTAAGTAAAGCTTCATATTCGCTCCATAAGACGCACAGACATTTCCCCTCACTTTTGAGGGGGAAAAAAGTGCGTCTTATGGAGCGAAAAATACGGTATATATATATATATATATAATTATGCCTATTATATTTACACATATATTAATGCACATATATATATATACGTAATACACAGAGAAATTGAATTGATATGTACCATATGTAATGAGCAGATATTGGCCCAGTCTTGTTGCTAGGTGCATACTCAAGCACAATAACATATTTAAAGTGAAGAGCGCACCCACAGGACTTCAAAATAAACAAGATACCGTCATTTTTTACAGTTGTGCCCTACATACATTCACCATTTCAGTCCCATTACCAAGCTTTCCTTAATATGTCAAGGTAGTTGGACTGAAACATTGATTACATGCAAAGGCACGTCTGCTTAAAATAAATCAGCACTTGTGTTTATTTTGAAGCCTATGAGTGCTTTTTTTACGTTGGAGTAATAATTTTTAATTTTAAGTTCTCTTTTCTAACTGTATCTGCACACTATGCTGGCACGACGCATAATGGGGCTGGTAAATATTTTTTTCCAGGGCTGCTTTTAATTCCCAGTCCGGCCCTGCATAACACCAAGGCCCAGTGGCTACCAGACCTGAAAGCAGACTACTGCATGCTCCCAGAACAGGAACGAGTCACCATCACAGTGGGGCTTTTCCAGCAAAGTGTAGCGCACATGAAAAGTCGGTCAGTCCCAGGTCCTGACATGATCCACACCTACTGGATAAATAAATTAACAGTGGTGCATGAATGCCTAGCAGCACAAATAACCAGCTACTAGCAACAGACTCCCGCCCTGACTGGCTAACACAAAGCAGAACAATACTGGTCATGAAGGACCCTCACAAGGGAACAGCACCAGCTAACTACTGGCCAATCACCTGGCTCCCCTCAACATGGAAGGTCCTGTCAAGCATATCATAGCTTTCAAGATCGATGCACATATGAGTCAGTACATAAGCAATGCTCAGAAGGGGATTGGAAACAACACCAGAGGATCAAAACAGTAACTACTGGTAGGCCACCCAGTCACGCAGGATTCTAAGACCAGATAGACCAATATGTGCACAGCCTGAATAAACCACAAGAAAGCCTGTGACACAATGCCACACACACATGGATACTGGAAGGTGTGGCTCTTTACAAGGTCAACAAGGCAATAAAAGCCTTCTTCAAGAACTCAAGTGGAAAACAACTATAGAAGCCAATTCCAGGACAATAACACAAGTAAACATCAAATGTGGCATATACCAAGGATGATGTGCTATCCTCACTGCTGTTTTGCATAGGCCTCAGCCCCTTAGTCAGATCATCAAAAAGAGTGAATATGGATACAGATACAAGAGTGGAGCTACCATCAACCACCTACTCTACATATATGAAATCAAGTTGTATGCCAAGAATGAGCAGGGCATTGCCTCATTGATCCACCTAACTAGGATATACAGTAAGGACATCGGAATGCCATTTAAACTAGGTAAGTGTGGGCAGATGATAGCAAAAAGTGGGAACATGATCAGGACAGAAGGTGTTCAAGTACCAGAAGGCCAAATAGAAGATGTAGAGAACAGCTACAAGTTTCTGGGGGTACCACAAATACATGAGGAATAGGCAAGGAGTATAGCAACATCCAAGTACCTCCAGAGAGTCAGACAGGTCATAAATTCCCAGCTCAATGGCAAGAATAAGATCCAAGTCATCAATACATAAGCCCTACCAGTCATCAGGTACCCAGCTGGAAAAGAAACCTGGTCAAGAGAAGAACTGGTTACCATAAAGGTCAAGTCCCTGAAACTACTCACTATGAATGGAGGATTCCACCCGAAATCCAGCATCCAAAGACTGTACACCAGTTGGAAGAAAGGAGGCCGGGGCCTGATGAGTGTCAAGGCCACAGTCACTACACAAAAATACACACTGCATCCATTACAAAGACACTGCACCCACTACAAAAACACAGGCATCTACTACATACACTGCATTCACTACACAAACACATGCACTGCATTCAATATGCATACACACTTTTCATCAACATATACTGCATTCACTTTCCTCACACACATCTTGCATCCACTATACAAACACTGCATCTGCTACATACACACACTAGGGATGTGCATGGGCAAAAAATTGGTTCGGGACCTCTGCAATTCGGCACTTCGGTTCGGCACTTCCGAAATTCGACACTTCCAAAATGCGGCACCTCCGAAATTCAGAACTTCACCAATTCGAGACTTCGGCAATTTGGACATTTGTAAGCATCCTTCTCTTGCCACCACAACCACTTACAGATCTGTAGGGCTCCCTAACCCTAGGTCTAGCCCTAACCCTACACCTAACCCTACCATAAGGGTTAGGGGTAGGGTTAGGTGCCCGGACTGCCACCACGACCAGTTACACATCTATAGGGCTCCCAGTGCCAGGAATTAGCTTATTGGTCTAGATTCCTGTCATCATTCATGTAATTTTCCCTCCCTCTCTTGTTTTGCCACTTTTCAGAAATCCAAAGCACTTCAGCACTTCCGAAATTCGGCCCTATGGTTAAAAACAATAAATTGGAGTGTTTCCACTGTTCCATTATAATTGCACAATTTTAACCCTGCTTTGTCCCTAGTTCAGGAATCTGGCACTCAGCATAGTGTAGTTTTGGTTATATAGAAATCTCCTTATAAAGTCTGCTGAGGACTGGGGGCGTTGCAATGCCAACTGTAAATAATAGGATTTACCGGATTTCTAGATAGCAGAACATTTTTAGGTGATGGAGTGCTGTGTGGGATATCATCCAGGGTACTATGAAAGTGTCATTCTCTCATGCGGGAAATGTATGTTTTTTTTTTAATTATTATTATTATTATATTATTTGAGTGAATTTTGGTATCAGCAGTAACAGTTAAATAAAGGTTTATTGGATATGGCATGCCAAGATTTGCACCAATTCCAAATAATAAATAAATAGGATTGATTCAGCCTGTTTCCTAGTGGGCAGAATCCCATGTTGGAAGCTGAATATTATAATATATTTATATATATATATATAATTACTATATTAAAAAAAATATATATATATATTTTATTTTATTTTTTTTATATTTTGTTTATATAGTAATTATTATCTGTCTATGAAATGTCCCTTTAAAGAAAGCTGTCCTCTCTTTTGACCAAATTCCAGAAGCCCATCTGTGTGTAGTAAGATAAGCATACAGCTACAGGTAACAGTTTGAGTGGCCTTCTGTAAACTGTACTTTCTTTATAAGCATTATAAAGAGAAAAGACTGTGTGCCAGAATGAATTAAAGAATGAGTGATGTGACCAGCAAGTGTATGGCAGAAAGTCATATACTTAATAGGAGAGGACAGGAAGTGTTTGCTGAATTGACTAAGAGATGGCACGATAAATAAGAACGTACTTAATCAGAGACAGTGTCAGTGTTTGTGCTTTGGGCTTTTAAGCGGAGAGTTGAATGCAAATGAATGCACTTCATTCACTGATAGAATCTAAATGAGCTAGATGCATTCACTTTGTATCTACGATCATGGACAGGAAAGGTCAGAACTTGAGAGTCCTACAACCCCGTAGTATAAAAGTTCAGCAATGTCAACCATATACTTTATTAGTGAGAGTAGAGTAACCTACTGTATGACCCATGAGTAAGAGGAAAATTAAATTGCGTGATCTGGGAGCACTCCCGAAGAACGTGAGTGAAGGGGAAGAACAATAAGTGTAGAATATATAAGATATTAATAAGTGTCAAAATGATATAGCTACCTTTATTTTAATATAAATAAGACACATCTAAGAATAAGTGGAATCAACAAAAACGTAACTGACAAATGAGAGGATCACAAATAAAACAGTGAGCGATTCAAAATGTAATGACCTGCAAAACAAGACTTACTGTGAACATGATTCAATGCTACCCTTTGGGGATACGTGTCTGTGGATGGAGATAGACACTGTGGTTTAGCTCTCTCTTGTTGTACAGAAATTAATTGAAAATAGAAATAATATGTAACAAAAAGTGTTAGAGTGATGATGAAAGTGTTATCATGATATAAAGTCCCAGCAAGCTCTTTAAAAATACCCAACGCATTTCATGGAAAGATCTCCTACAACTCAGTCTTAAAATCCACTGCATACCATCAGGACCTACTGCCATTTACTCTATAAACAGTAGAAAACCTAGGAAGATCTTGGGAATTAATAGCAAGAACTACAAAGGAGATGAATAAATACTGAAAGAATTCATGAAATATTAGATCCGGACAAGGTAAGGGGTCGTGGTGTTAGATATATCTGTTAGAGTCATGGCAGCATACTGAGTGAGGTTTCAGATCTGAGTTTGTTTTAGGTGAGGGTCAGGAAGGCTCTGGATCTAAAGGTGTCCTCTAAGTAAATGAATTGAGATTAGCTTTGAATACGATTCCACAGGTAAATTCTAGATGGATCAATTCATTCTGGTGTAGATTAAAAGAAAATAGAAAATAAACACCTTCCCTCTCTATGGTTACACAGAAAACTACAATATGAACAAAAAGTTAAAGAATCCCCAAAGGCATGTTGTGGTCTAGGTACAGTGGCACTGTAGTTTTAATCTTGCAAAGTAAAGCATTGCCATTTTGTAGAAACTGCATTGCTACCATTTACAGGTTAACACACATCTAGTGGCTGTCTTTGAAAACAGAGTCAAATCCAATGCTTTGCCATACTGAAGCCTAACCATGGTTCTGTATCGGGAAGTACTGGATTGGCTAAGATAATCAAGAATGAGGATCTCAGTCTAGGAGCTGGGGTGGTCGCAGAGAGCAGTGTGACGAGGGAAGGAAATGTATGGAAAACTACCTTTCTCAAGCACTCTAAGGGTGGGCCCATCACCTAGACATGTACAGGACACTATAGTGATTGTAATACATGCTTGTATTCCTAATGTTGGAGTGTTCCTTTAATATTACATGAATGGGACAGCTAAATGACAAAACATATTAGAAATAGAAGTAGTGACATAATCATTTCCCATACAATTAGGAGGAACAGACTGGAGACAAATCCATGTCATTAATTTTCCAGTGTTAGATATGGAGAAATTGCAATATCTAGGTAATGGCTCGTTTGTACAGTTCTGTTAGAAAATGACCTATTCACCATTTTTGCAGATTTAAATCTCAAAAACTATGCGAGCTAACATTTGTCCTAAAAAAAACCCCAACAAATCCCTGCCTCTCACACGAAGTAAAAACGATTTATAACCAAAGCTGCGTTATTATCTTAAACATTCTTTATAAACCACTGCCAAGTGATAGCACAAAGCAGTTTACGTCCCATAGGCAACAATTTATTGATTATGCATTTTTTGTTTAAAACATAATCTACAACTCCCCTAATCAGTAAGGACCTAATCAAAGCATTGGAGAGGGATATAGACATGTGAGGTCAATTGTAAGGTCTATTGTCTTGCTTGTATGGACAACTGATAATTCAAATTGAAAAAAGGTGGAAATAAGGTCTTATTAATGAAGATTTTAATTAGCCAGATATAGACTTGAAACATTTCCACCATCATAGATTTTTTTGGTTTAAAGACAACACCGTGTTTTTAGAAGTGCTTTAGAAGTGGGTGTCCATAAATCGTGATGATGTTTAATGCACTATCAAGGAAAAAAGGGGTCATTACACAAGATACATCTTAAAAAATGATGTTATATGGAAAATATTGCAAACCAGAACTACAATGTGCTGCATATAAAAATTTATTTAAAAAATAAATGTTATATGGGATGAACTGAAATACAATCTACTTCGACACTCAACATAAAATCACACGTAACATTTAATGGGAATTTAAATCGAACCCAAGATGATGATGGGTAAATGATGCAATTATATACAAAATGCAATTTTTCTAATAATTTTCATATTGAAACAATTTTGAATATTTATTTATTTATAAAATATTTTACCAGGAAAGATACATTGCGATTTGTCTCGTTTTCAAGTATGTCCTGGGTCCACAAAACATTGCATTGATACAATAGGGTACAATAAAATACAAAAACAATATTAATACACAATATATACAAAATGTAACATAGAACAGGTAGGAAATATATAATCAGCCATGACACGTGCATTCTGTTTTGAGATATGTAGAGAGGGATCTCTTAAAGGACTTTAGGCTTGGGGAAGATGTTAAAGTGTGCGGGAGGTCGTTCCACAATTGCGGCGCTCTGTGGGAAAAGGAGGATCGGGCTGCTTTCCTTTTGTATTGAGGTAGACTAAATAAAGTAAATAAATAAATAATATTGAAACAATTTTGAATAAATGAAAGGAATACTATAGTATCAGCAATGCAAGTGAAGTTTAGGTCCTTGGCCGCCCTGTTAGAGAAGTAATGGTGAGTATAAAGGTGCCGATCTACACCTCATTGGCTGAGATCATCAAATTTGATGATCTCAGTCGATTCAATGCTTTCCCATAGGAAAGCATTGAGAGACTATTACACACGCGCAACAAAAAACCAATCAGCATCTCCTTATACAGATGCATTGAATCAATAAATCTAGATGAGGAAAGTTCAGAGTCTCCATGCAAACGGTTTAACCCCTTGAGGTAAGAGTGCCTCCAGGGACCTTCTGGAACCATAATAACTTTATTTAGATTAAGTTGTTTTGGTGCATGGAGTATCCCTGTAAGGAAAGTTATTTGAAAAGGTCAAGTGCTGTGAAATGCAACATCATTACATTGTATCAACAGTGTAACCGCTAACCTGCTTACATACACAGTAACTTCAAAAAATGTTAGTCAGTAGCAAAACATGGATCGCTATCAGACTTTAATGTGAAGCTGTCCATGTGATTCCACCTGTTTTTAAAATATTAATTATAGAGAAGCTACATTTTAAGATTGGGAGGCAGGGTAAGGGCCTGGGCTACTTGCCATTTTTTCCTTATGCTTCAGCACCAAGAGCTGAAGTCACTATGCACTCTTGCGCATGTGCGAAAGTACACCAATAAGGTCTATGGGGGAATCCCAAGGTCTCCAGAACCAATTCCCTGCAGCTGTCACTGGTAATGGTGGGTCAGATTGACACTTCTAGACGGCAGTAACTCTGCCCAGTGTCTAGAATAAAAAAAGAAAAGAGTTACTCACGCACCAGCCCAAACCCCTATGCATATTTAAATAACTGAAGGTTCTTAGTAGTACTCCAATGGCCGTCAGATTGTAAACTCACCTGTCATGTCAAGGCAAACCTCTTAGGTAAGTACTGCACTAACAATTCACCTTGCTTCCTTCAGCTTCAGGTAAAAAAAAATAACGTTGTGTTTTAAGGGTTAATAAGTATGTAGGGTTTTTTTACCTGAAGCTGAAGGATGCTTGGTCATTCTTTCCACCCAGGAACAGTGTCTAGTAGTGTCAGATGTAGAAAAAATACAAATAAACAAAAACGACCAAGCAGTCCCTACTAAATTGTGCACAGAGGGCAAACTGGGCAGCTGCTTTGGGCCCCCTAGGAGTAACTGGGCCCGGGGCAGTGGCCTCGTTTGCCCCGTGTTAAAGACGGCCCTGACTGTAGTCATCAAAACAACTTTAGCTTCATGAAGCAGTTTTGGTGTAGAGATCACACCCCTGTAGTCTTAATGCTCAAATCTTTGCTGTTTAGGAGTTAAATTACTTTTAACTTTTTAAGAAGAGTGCTAATTTCCAGGGAATTACTTACCACTAGATTACTGATTTCAGGGGGTTGTGGAAATTATCCAAAGTTGGCCTTGATTTAAATATTTTTATATATATATATTTTTCAAATCACAATCTGTTACAAAACTTTTCAAAACATTTATCTACAAAGATTCTTGCGCACTTTAATGGCGACCTCTGTAGCTAAATCGTTTGGAAAGTGTTTTTGTTTTTTCGAACAGTTCGTGATTATTTAATAAAGCTTATTCAAAAATATTAAAAAGAGACCATTGTCAGCAACACAGATTTAAATTGTGTCCATGGGGCATCCATTCATTTAATACACTATTACTACAAGATAAAAAAAGGGAGCCATTATTAAAAAAAAAAAACAAAAAAAAAACAACACGAGTCAATTGTGCATATTGTAACCTTTTAAATCTCCTTAGCAAAACCTGAAGGATTATTAAGGGCTAATTCTTCTACAGAAAAATGGTCTGAATGCAGCATAGGTGGCACACAAAAAGCTTTTACAGTTTTTTTTTTTTATTAAGGTGGTTCTCTAGTTTAAAACCACGATTGAAAGTATACTGAGTTCCAAAATATGTCTGCCCTTAGTGTCGGAGAGTAAAAGAACATTTTACTACTTTTACTATTTCAAATAACCTACAGATCGCAGAAGTCAGCTTGCCAGTAAAATGGGCTGTACTGTCTGGTCCATTATATTCTTATCCTCTTTGAAAATCCAGCCTCCCAGGTGTCAGAAATATAAGCTCAGATCAGCAAGGAACATCTGGCCAACCCCCCGTTGGGATGAAGTCATCTTAAGAATCAGCTTCCCATGATGTCCTCTTTTATTAGATGTTGCCATGGTAACACTACACACCTCAAAGGACCCATATTCACAGATAAAGTAAATCTCTGTGACAGATCCTGTTTTATATTCACAATATGCAATGAAGGCAATGGTCCTTACATTAAAACATCCATACGTTGAGCGGGTGCGATTGCTATGAAATGTATGAGTGGAAACATACTATACTGGTAAATATAAACACACACACACACACATTACATTGGTGAACATAATGAGCAAATTAAGATTAAAATGCAATTGACTGTTATCTGTGTCCACTGGAGGGCAGCATAGAGCTTCAGAACAATATTTCAAAACTGCATAGGGTTTTTGTTTTTGACAGATGGCTTTGTACAAACAGAGTAACAGTTTTTTATTAGGTAAGAAAAAAAATAAGGATTGGAGCCAGTACCAAAAGTAAAAAAAAGCAAAAAACAAAAAAAACACACCACACATGCAAAAAACACACGCACAAAAAATTATTAATTATCCATAAACAAAACAAATAAAAAATTACAGAAATTATCTCCTGCAAACATTCCTGGATTAAGTCCTTGGTAATCTAGCAAAAGGGCCGAAGACAGATTTATTTCTTGTTACTTTGATCTTTGATGGACTTGAATGGATGGGTGAGTGAGAGAGCCCCAGAGCTCCTATTCCAACCCCTAGATTAGCAGATATAGCTGAGGTTTCCACAGGTGTCAATATTCTTGTACAGGTCATCTGATAAAGTAAAACATAGCGCCTGGATCAGTGCCGAACACTGGGGAGAAAGTTAATTTGTAAAAAAAACTACATTTACTTTCACCGTAGCTTATAGTTTCACATATTTTACATTTTGCTAAGCCTTGAAGCATTGAATAAATGAGATTTGTGTTTGCATGACGAATGTCACTGGCAGGGTTATATCTACGCCTACGTTCAATGTGTTAATGCTGGCCTCAGGAATATGTATTTAAAGCATAGCGTATTTTCAGACACAGGAATTTCACCTGTTAATTAACTATTCTTGCCACAAGGTTTTAACATAAACGTAAGTCTAAAACGTTAAGCCATACATTATTAATAGATTAGGCAGAAGCTATTCTTATTCTACATTCTATGTGTTTTTAATTCCTGTCTTTGTCCGAGTATATTAGTCCCTTCTCATTTTTATCTCTGTTCCTCATTTTTCACAATCCTGTTTGCTCCCTTCGTGCGCCTTGCCTCGTTTCTCATTTTAAATCTTTTCTCCACTTGGCTTGTTATTCTACGCACCTATTATCTCACTTTCGACACTCTTTTTTATCTCCTTACTACTCTCTTCCCATTCTGTAAAGTCCTATTCTTTTCCCTCTGCACTGTAACTGTTTTGCCTCTGTGCTCTAATTACCTTCCATACTATTGTTTTTTTTCCTTTCATCCCATTACATCACTATCTGTGTTGTTTTCCGTTTCTAAATGCATATTTTCTCATTTCTGCCCTCTACACATTTTCTTTACTACATTCTTCATTGCAAAGCCTCAACAGATCTCTTGAATAGCCTCAGAGGGGATATGATAACATTATACAAATATATTTGTGGCCAATACAATCTGTTGTGTGGAAATCTATTCATAAACAGGACTTTACATAGAACACATGGTCACATATTTAGACTGGAAGAAAGGAGATTTATTCTAAGTCAAGGATTTTTTTACAGTAAGAACAAAAAGGATGTGGAATTCTCTGCCTTAAGAGGTGATTTTATCAGAGTCTCTGCAGATGTTTAAACAGCAACTGGATGAATACTGCAAAAACATAATATTTAGAGATTTCATTTTTAATTTGTGAGGTAATTGCTCCAATGAGAGATCTGGCTGCCATTTTGAAGTTGAGAAGAGAACTGACTGCCATTTTGAAGCTGAGAAGGGATTTTTCATGGTCTGTAGAAAAATGTGAAGCTCTATCAACAGCAAAAACAGATGTAAGAAGTGTTGATTTTGATGGACGCATGTCTCTTTTCCGCTATGTACCTAGGAAACTATTTAACAACCTGTTGGTCGTAGATGCTCCTTTATTATGACTTTAATAACAACTTGATCCCTCTATTCCAAAGCTTTATATTTTAAGTCATAAAACCCGTAATATACCCAGTGACTATAACATCAGGAAGAAGGAACATGAGAAGGTAGGCAAATACCAAACAAGAGCTAGAAAGGACGTGGAAAGTGAAGGCAGTAGTAGTCCCAGTTGTGACAGGAGCACTCAGGGCTGTGACTCCCAAGTTGGTGGAGTGTCTTCAACAAATTCCAGGTGGGACATTTGAGATCGCTGTCCAGAAGAGTGCAGTTCTAGGAACAGATAAGATACAGCGCAGAACTAGCAGACTCCTAGGCCTCTTGTAGAGGACCCGAGAATGAGGTATAAAAATATAACACCCAGGAGGGGTAGGAAAATGTTTTTGTTTTTATATTACTGTTTTTGATATGTATCCTACATTTTTAACTTGCATTTATATTTGTATTTCAATTGCATTTTTTCTAAAAATGCATCGAATGCAATGTTAATGAATCAAAGACTAAACATGTCAAGTCCTTCACTACTAGAGAAGCTCACCATGGCAAGCCATGACACACTCTCCAGTCTCTCCAATTTCTAGTCGCCAGGGTTGAATTTTCACTCGCCCATGAGTGGGCAAGTGGAAACTTTGATCCCTGATGCATTGTCCCAGTTTGTGCAGGGATCAGCATTGTCCTATAAAAAACATGCATCAAATGGACAGCCATGGCACCGTACACCCACATGGCCAAAGACTGCACAGGAGACTAGTAACACACCTCATGGAAGCCAGATGATAATATGGCAACTTGAGGTCACCCTGACAATGTCTACATGATCGTGTTCTTATAAAGGTATTGGAAGTTGTAGCCACTGATGTTTAGAGAGCAATCAGAAGTGGTTGGGCAAATATCAGTAGGATTCTTTTTCTGGATTTGTTAACCTTCAGGCAATATCATGTCCAGGATGGTATAGCTGTTATACCTTTGATCATCTGAGAATGGGACAAGATTGAAAGATCCGAGGAAGAGACTAAGCCTGTCTACTGCAAATGCATTAATCACTTAAATACGAGAACAGATGTAGATAGAAATGAAGATGATTAAAGGCTGGACTTTAACGTATGAGGAGAGAACCTTATAAATAAAGTGGGAATTTTCCCCAGCAGTGCTTATGAAGTCTAACACCTGCCCAGAAAATGCAGTGAAGAGAAAGTATTTTAATTATTAAAACGCAAACCTGAGTGGCACCTGAGTGCTTTACTATCCTTATAATTATTGACCTTCTTCATTCTCAACCTCAAAAATTATCACATTGAAATGGCTCCTGCATAATTTCGCATATAACCCAATCAAGGCATTCTATTACACAACATTGGGGGTTATTCACCAACATGGAAATCTGCGTAGATTTGACAAACAAGCATCCAAGATCAAAAAATAGGTAAATTGTAGATTTTTTTTCCCCACTTGTTTTTCCCAATTCAACAATTTTAGCCTAATGGTGATTAACACTTCCAGATCCTCTTTAGATTGTATGCTTGAAGAAAAGGCTTCCAAAAAAATAGTTAATAATTCTAATAATATGAAGAATACTTGTATTTTATAAATGTGATAGACATCAATAATTACAGATGATGAGACAAAAATGTCATTCTCTGAGAATGTAGACAGTACAGAGACAGAATCGTGTCTGCACTCTGTGGTGTTTTTATTGTATAAATAATTAAGAAAATATTACTTTACCCTTTATATAACAGAAAATAAAAAGAGCTAAGTAAGATTACAGCACATACCATGTGAGTGGAGTCCAAATTTCAGTCATTATATTATTTTTTTTTTAAAGCTTGTATAGCTGGCGTGATACTGATACTGAGTGTAGTTGTTGAAGAGAAGCAATTTGGCTCTTGCCTCGGCAATATAGAAAACAGATGTGGGGTGAAAGTATTAAAGCCTTAGCTCCAAAAGCACTGCATAGAGGTGGGATTTTGTGGAAGATACTTCCCCTGGAATCTTGCAAATTAAACCAGCTGTGTTAGATTAAATTATTACATCTCTTCTACTGCAGTGTCACGATTCAAAGTATGTGGATACTAAATGCTGGTTGTGTCAAATTCTTCTCTATGAGAAGCAATGGATTTGGCATGTCCTTCTCTATGAGAATCATCTGATTGGGCACATCTCCTCAGGGTTGATGATCTCTCCAGGGCAGAATCATCTGATTGGGCACATCTCCTCAGGCTTGATGATCTCACTCGGGGAGAATAATCTGATTGGGCACATCTCTCACTAAAGTTTTCAATCTCTCCCTTTCCTCCGGCACATTTCCTTCATCCTTCAAGCATGCAACCATAGCGCCAATTCAGAAAAAGCCCAACTTCGAACCCAACTCCCCATCCAACTGCCGCCCTACATCGCTACTGCCATTTGCCTCCAAGATCCTTGAGAGAGTTGTGTATACAAGTGTCAGGGTACCTGTTGTCTCTACCTCAGAGGAGGTGAGATACTTAGACGTTCATCCTCTCAGAGGGGTTGACTCACTCGTTCCTCGCAGTTCTCTCGGCCGTTTACACGCCGGCCGCGAGGGACCCGCTTCCTTTTATGACGCGGCGCTCAGTAGCCGACGTCATGACGACAATCCGTTCCGACCTGTCAATCAAGTCCCGACCACGAATCAGGACTCGTCGGGGGCGTGATTACCTATCTAGAACCAGGGTATAAAGTAGGGCTTTATGCATTTGCTCATTGCCCTGTCGTGGTTCTAGCTTGTCTAGTCACTCAGTGCTCTTGTTATCTATTTGTCTCTTTGGTTTTGACCCGGCTTGTTTGTTCTACCCTGCTTACCTCTATTACCCTTTGACTCGGCTTGTCTCTCGCTTATCTGCTCTCTCGTTCCCTCGACCTCGGCTTGTCTCTAGACCATTCTTTGCTTACTCCTTACGTTAGTCCGGCCATTCCGGTATACGTACCTACCTCCTGTTTGTACTTTGCGTGTTGGATCCCTGTCCCGATCCTGACATTACGACAGGGCCAATGGATCCTGCAGGTACAAACACTCAGGTTGGTTCTTCCGACTCTAGATTTGAGGCCATGGATCATAGAATGGATCAGATGGCTCTAGCGCTGCAGGCTTTATTATCTCGTTCTAATAATCAACCAGAAGAGATGCGTACTACATCCATCTCCCCTGTAAGTTCAGGTCTAGAGGTAGCCACAGTAGGTGCTTCTTCCCGTATTACTCCTCCTGTACGTTATGGTGGCTCTCCGGATAAGTGTCGTGGTTTTTTAAACCAGATAGGTATTCATTTCGAATTACAACCCCGCTCCTACCCTACAGATAGGGCGAAGGTTGGATTCATTATCACACTACTCATTGATAAGGCTCTGAGATGGGCCAATCCATTGTGGGAGAATGATAACCCGTTAGTCTATAATTATAATGCCTTTGTCGCTGCTTTTAGAAGAACTTTTGACCCTCCAGGTAGAAAGGTCAATGCAGCTAGATTATTGTTGCGCCTTAGACAAGATAACCGAACCCTTGTGGATTATGCACTAGAGTTCAGGTCCTTGGCGGCAGAAGTTAAGTGGAATGAACAGGCTTATATAGACGTATTTTTAAACGGACTATCAGATAAAATTCTAGACGAGGTTGCTACAAGAGAGCTTCCTGAAAATTTGGAGGATTTAATTTCTTTTATTTCTCGTATTGATGAACGTTTAAGAGAGAGGCAGAACACTCGAGATAGAACCCGTAGACCTTCCTTTAAACTAGCTCCCTCATTTCAAAGTCCTGAATCCACAACCTCAGCTTTTCCAGAACCTATGCAGATAGGCAATACTCGCCTCTCAGAAGAAGAGAGACAGTACAGGAGAAGGGAGGGGTTGTGTATGTATTGTGGAGTAAGAGGGCACCTACGCCTAAATTGTCCTAATCGCCCGGGAAACGCTCGCACCTAAGTTTCTCTAGAGGACAGGCCTTGGGTGTTTCTATTTTGTCCTCTATACATAATTATAAAGATCACAGGCTTCTGCTACCTGTTTCTTTAGCTTGGGAGAAGGGAGTACTAAAAACTATGGCGTTGGTAGATTCCGGAGCTGCTGAGAGCTTTATTGACCAAGTTTTTGTTACTAAACACTCTATTCCATCCCAGCTAAGGGATACACCCTTGGCCGTTGAGGCCATAGATGGTAGACCATTATCTGAACCTGTTATTTTTCGTGAGACCATACCTGTTAACTTAACTGTTGGTATCCTACACGAGGAAGGTATATCTCTTATGCTTATTTCGTCTCCTTCTGTTCCTATAGTCCTGGGGTATCCGTGGTTAAAGAAACATAACCCTATTATTGATTGGGAACTAGGGGAGATAGTCTCATGGGGTCAGGGTTGCCAGAGCAGGTGCTTACAGAAAGTCTCACCGGTTTGCGTAGTTAACGCACCGGCTAATTCTACCCAGTCTACAGACGTACAAATACCGCCTCTGTACCTGGATTTAAAGGCAGTCTTTGACAAAAAGAATGCTGACACTTTACCTCCACACAGGCCCTTTGACTGCAAGATCAGACTCCTGCCTGGGACCATGCCTCCGAGGGGTACGGTATACCCTTTATCCACTAAGGAGAACTTAGTCTTAGAGGAGTATATTCGTGAGAACCTAGACAAAGGATTCATTAGGAGATCCTCCTCCCCTGCCGGGGCTGGTTTTTTTTTTGTGAATAAGAAGGATGGTACGTTAAGGCCTTGCATTGAATATCGAGGCTTGAATAAAATAACGATTAGAAATGCCTACCCGATTCCTTTGATTACTGAGCTCTTTGATCGTCTAAAAGGCTCCAAGATTTTCACCAAGTTAGATCTCAGAGGGGCGTATAACTTGGTGAGAATTCAGCAGGGTGACGAGTGGAAAACAGCGTTCAATACCCGATATGGGCACTATGAGTACACGGTAATGCCTTTTGGGCTCTGTAATGCACCGGCAGTATTTCAGGACCTGATCAATGAAGTTCTTAGGGAATTTCAACAGGATTGCGTTATTGTATATTTGGATGATATACTAATACACTCTAGAGAAATTGAGACCCACCACAGACAAGTCAGAAGGGTATTGCGCAAACTTCTACAACATGGGTTGTACTGCAAATTGGAGAAATGTAGTTTTGACCAATCTCAGATAAACTTTCTTGGTTACGTGATTTCTGGGGACGGGTTTAAAATGGATCCGGATAAACTCCAGTCTATTTTAGATTGGCCATTACCCAGGGGTCTCAAAGTCATTCAGAGGTTTATTGGATTCTCCAATTATTACAGGCGTTTCATTAAAGGATACTCTTCTATTATTGCCCCTATTACCAATATGACCAGACAGGGGGCTGACACTAAGACTTGGTCTACTGAAGCTCTCGTTGCTTTCAAGACACTCAAGGAACTTTTTGCTTCTGCACCAATTTTAGTTCACCCTGATACGACTTTGCCTTTTCTGCTCGAGGTAGACGCCTCAGAGACAGGGGTAGGCGCTATATTGTCTCAAAGGTTAGGTGTGGATAAACCGTTACATCCATGTGGTTTTTTTTCCAAGAAATTATCTGGGCCTGAAAGCAGATATGACATTGGTGACAGGGAACTACTAGCGGTCATCATGGCTTTAAAGGAGTGGAGACATTTATTGGAAGGGACCTTGCATCCTGTTACTATTTTGACGGATCACAAGAACTTGTCCTATATTGGGGAGGCCAAGCGCTTGTCCGCCAGGCAAGCTCGTTGGTCCTTGTTCCTCACTCATTTCAATTACGTGCTCACTTATAGACCTGGTTCTAAGAACTCTAAAGCCGATGCTTTGTCTCGCCAACATGAACCTTCTACTATATCTGAGGCGGTTTTGTCTTCTATAGTTCCCAAGTGCAATATTATCGCCAACACGAGTCTCAGGATTCATTCTCCGTTGCTGGCCGAGATCATGAAGTTACAGCATCTGGCTCCTAGACAGGGTCCTGGGGCAAGGTATTTCGTTCCTCCTGAACTCCAACTGGAACTGTTACAGTGCTTTCACAACAGTAAGGTGGCTGGGCATCCTGGCATTCGCAAGACGTGTGCCTTGATTTCCAAAGATTTCTGGTGGCCTTCACTACGTAAGGATATTAGGGATTTCGTCGGAGCATGTGAGGTCTGTATGAAGACTAAACAACCTCATACGCTTCCATGTGGGCTTTTGCATCCCTTGGAAATTCCCGAGAGACCGTGGTCCTGTCTGGCTATGGACTTCATTGTCGATTTGCCTGTTTCTAAAAAACAGACTGTTATCCTCACGGTGGTTGACAGGTTTACTAAGATGGCTCATTTCGTGCCCTTACCTAAACTGCCATCTTCTCCCGAATTGGCTGAGATATTCGCGAGAGAGATTTTTCGTTTACATGGGATACCCTCCGAAATTGTTTCTGATAGAGGTTCCCAATTTGTTTCCCGTTTTTGGAAATCCTTCTGTTCTCAACTGGGCATCAAATTGAATTTCTCTTCTGCCTATCATCCCCAGTCTAACGGAGCTGCTGAACGCACCAACCAAAAGATTGAACAATATTTATGTTGTTTTGTTTCCGAACACCAGGACGATTGGGTCGGTCTGATTCCTTGGGCGAAGTTTGCACACAACAATCTCGTTTGTGATTCTACTCATTCTAGCCCCTTTTTCATGAATTATGGCTTTCATCCTTCCATTCTTCCCTCGGTTTCTCCTTCCCAAGGGGTACCGTCGGTTGATGTTCATGTTGCCAATTTGAGGAAGTTGTGGGATCAAACTCGACAAATTCTCCTGCATAATTCCGCGTTGTTCAAGAAACACGCTGATAAGCGTAGAAGGGCGGCTCCGGCTTTTGTTCCAGGTGATAGGGTATGGTTGAGTACCAGAAACATTCGCTTGAAGGTTCCTTCTATGAAATTCGCCCCTCGTTACATTGGCCCTTACAGGGTTCTGACTCGAATTAACCCAGTTGCGTATCGTCTGGCCCTTCCATCTGCCTTACGCATTCCTAACTCCTTTCATGTTTCCTTGTTGAAGCCTCTAGTATGTAACAAGTTTTCCTCCGCTGTATCCTCTCCTCGCGCTGTTCAGGTTGAGGGTCAAGAGGAGTATGAGATCAACTCCATCCTCGATTCTCGAATCTCTCGGGGGAGGTTACAATATCTTGTTGGCTGGAAGGGATATGGTCCTGAGGAGAGGACTTGGGTACCTCAGGAGGATGTGCATGCTCCTCGCCTCCGCAGGGCTTTTCACTCTCGTTTTCCATCTCGCCCCGGTTCCTTCCGCCCGGTGGGCGTTTCTGAGAGGGGGGGTACTGTCAGGGTACCTGTTGTCTCTACCTCAGAGGAGGTGAGATACTTAGACGTTCATCCTCTCAGAGGGGTTGACTCACTCGTTCCTCGCAGTTCTCTCGTCCGTTTACACGCCGGCCGCGAGGGACCCGCTTCCTTTTATGACGCGGCGCTCAGTAGCCGACGTCATGACGACAATCCGTTCCGACCTGTCAATCAAGTCCCGACCACGAATCAGGACTCGTCGGGGGCGTGATTACCTATCTAGAACCAGGGTATAAAGTAGGGCTTTATGCATTTGCTCATTGCCCTGTCGTGGTTCTAGCTTGTCTAGTCACTCAGTGCTCTTGTTATCTATTTGTCTCTTTGGTTTTGACCCGGCTTGTTTGTTCTACCCTGCTTACCTCTATTACCCTTTGACTCGGCTTGTCTCTCGCTTATCTGCTCTCTCGTTCCCTCGACCTCGGCTTGTCTCTAGACCATTCTTTGCTTACTCCTTACGTTAGTCCAGCCATTCTAAGGTCCGGTATACGTACCTACCTCCTGTTTGTACTTTGCGTGTTGGATCCCTGTCCCGATCCTGACAACAAGATTGACAGACTTTATTACGCTGCCTTGGCCACCTTCATGCTGCTTAGACCTCAATGGAGAAATTCCATAAGAGAGGATCCGCACTGGGCGTTATCTCCTAACTAAGTTGCATGCTCTGTCTGGTGTTCCTGAACAAGGCATATAAATTAATGTACATTAAATCAGGGGCTTTGCTGTGGTAAAAAAACACCTGGACCTTAAGACAGAAAATAATTTGGTGACTCCTTCCTAAAGCCCAACACCTGACCCCTCTTCAAACCGAATCTGTGCTCCTCCACAATTCCACCGCTTTACAGGCCTCCTGGCATACTAAGTTACTTACAGACACACATTCACACACCCAAACAAAGTTGTGCAAACACAAAAGACATGCAGAAGAATACACAGGAACAGACATATACAGACAGGTATACACAGATAGGCACACAGCCACAGACAGGTAAAAACAAATTGGAACACACAGACACAGACAAGCACACACAGGTGCAGACAGGTACACATAGACACACACAGGCAGGTAAACACAGGCACAGACAAGCACAGACAGGCATGCGCAGGAACACCGAGAGGTATACAAAAACACAGACAGGTGCTCACAGACAGATACACACAAACAGGTACACACAGGTATAGACAAAAATACAAATATAGGAGCACACAGCAACATACAAGCACACACAGGCACAACAGATAGGCACACACCCATAGGCATAGACACACACAGATAGACACACACAGAAAAGACAAAATCGCATAGCTCCATAGCTATTAAAAAAAATGAGTCATGGGAATTTAGTATTTCAGTATTACAGCGTTACACTGAAATACATTGTTGGTGACTTGTCTTTGGTGTCTCTATAAGTGGGATACCAGAGGACAAAGTGGGACAGGGGCAAAAAATGGTATTGTGAATGTGTTTGAAAATTGTGGGATGTCTGTGATGTAATGTGTGTAAATAGATTTATTTGTTTTCTGTTTGTGGTGTAATATGTGTGTCATGGGGCTGTAGAGAGTGTGTGTGTGTGTGTGAATAGGGACTGTATTTTGTGTTTACAGGTGTGGCAGTGTGTGTTAGGGATGCAGTATGTTCGTGTAGAGATGACAGTGTGCAGGAAACATGGTGTGTGTATGGAAAGTAGTGTGTGTAGGGGATAGAGTGTTTTTCCTCTTGATGCAGTGTGTGTGTAGGGTATGTAGTGTGTAAGGAATGTATTGTGTTTGTTAATGAATCGGTGTGTTTGTGCTGGGGATGTAGTATGTGTAGGGAATGTGTTGTGTGTGTGCTGGTGATATATTTTTTACTTTCAGTGTGACAGACAGTAGAGGTGAATTTAACCCTGCAATGTAAACATTCAAAAAGGACAGGGCGACTATAGTGTCCTTTTAAAGGTGCATAGTATATTTATTTTTGAAGTGAATGGTTCCATCCGTTGGCATTCTTTGCCATGATTGGCGAGGTTCAGGAGAAGAAATTCACAGTATCCGATCTACTTCCTATGGTTTGCAATTATTTTGCCTTGGCTTTCTAACACATATTGATTCATTAATCTTAATAAAGCAAGCTGCAAACATGTGTCACTTCTATAAGAAACCATTACATTTCATTTTGGATGTGCACTGAATGTTTTATTATTTATACAAAATGCCTTATTGTGGTTGCTTGTGATTTATGTGTACGGACATCTATCTGATTATATTCAGTTTAATGTGTCCATTTTCCTGTACACTGATTAATTTCTTTTTTTTCTTGGCTTATTTATATTGTTTCCAAAAAAAGGGATAGTCTTAAACAGAACATCTTCCCAAATGTGATGCATTTTAGATATATGTTGCAAAAGTGATGGTAGGAGCCGCACTCAATTCCAACAGCCACCCGGTGCCCTGGAGCAGGACCAGCAATCCCACAATGATAAGACAATGAAAGAAATTCTCCAGGCACTCAAGGTGTTAAAGCCACAGGCAGTTTTAATTAAACAAAAAGAACAGCAACATTTCGACCTACTATGAGGTCTTTGTCAAGGTAACACCACAAAGCAAACATGAGTGTATATAGCAATCAGTTCCTAAAAAGGTCAACCAATACTTCACTAAAGTAAATATTATTAACAAAAGTAATTAACACAAATCATACAAATTACACAAAATATCTATAAATGCAACAATCCATGACTTACCTCTGTGTATCAGAGGAGGGAGAGACAAAATAATATAATGTAAAGATCTAGTGAGATAAAATTAACAGTAAAAAAAAGTGTAAAAAGAGTAAAAAATAATGCTTACCGAACCACCAAAGAATAACGTCCGGTTAAGTGGAACGCAAGAGAGCTTTTCCTGTACCCTAGAACACATAGGAACGGCGCAAGCACAGTCTAAAAAAGTCTAATCATGAAAAAAGTAAAAACCATTTGTATGATCATACGTACGAACAGCACTAGATGTTCGTACACCCATGCGCACTTAGGCACGAACAAGTCAATCTTCCGAACGGAGATCAATATGTGCACGATCGTATGAGCGGTCTTTACTTTTAGACTTTTTTTAGACACACAGAGGTAAGTCATGGATCGTTGCATTTATAGATATTTTGTGTAATTTGTTTGATTTGTGTTAATTACTTTTGTTAATAATATTTACTTAAGTGAATTATTGGTTGACCTTTTTATGCACTTATTGCTATATACACTCATGTTTGCTTTGTGGCGTTGCCTTGACAAAGACCTTATGGTAGGTCGAAACGTTGCTGTTCTTTTTGTTTAATTAAAACTCCCTGCGGCTTTACTACCTTGAGTGCCTGGAGAATTTCTTTCATGGCATTTTCGGTATATAATATCAGCCCGTGTCAGCAACAAAGTACACTTTTTCTGAAAGTGTTCATCTATGGAAGATCTAAGCCTTCGGCACTCTAGGTGTTGAGGACAACATCATCCCTGATGTTTTTCCAGCATTATGGCGGTAAGAGCATTATGGGAGATGTAGTCCACAACATAGGGAGTGCCAAAGGTTGCCTACCGCTGCCTAGGTTATAGCTGTCCATGATATTCATCACATGACCTTAAAAAGTCTAAAGGTAGAGTTTACCCTGAATCATCTGAACTGTGATATTCAACAGTTACTAAATATATTGCATCATATTGACTATATCGCCTAGTCCCTAGATATGTGAAAAAGGACCCTGACCCGAACCCATTTCTAAAACGTTTCTCTTATAAGTGTTTCCCACTCTATAAACGTGCTAAATTGAGAGTATAATCATGGTATTAGAACATGGCTATTCTGCATCTGGGTTCCCAGCTGTGTCTACAAATTGACCTTAAGGCACACACGTGGTACACTATTAATATATATATTTGATTTGATGTATGCATTTTCTATAAATAGTTGGCTCGTTGCATCATCACAAGAACAGCTGTAATATGATGTCAACTTAATAATGGAGGCTTAGTGACACACACTTATTTTTCTTTTATTTGTCCATTTTAAAGGTGTACTCACTCACAGTGTATTTACTTACGTGAGAATTCAAAGTGAATTTCACATTTAAAGCCACAGTAGCCCAACTGAAAGCATAGCTGACCTACAGATTTTTTTTAAGTTTAGCTATTTAGCTCTTACATCTGAATTTGACTTTGAATTCACTTTGAATTCTTACCTTAATAAATAACCCTGACTTTGTTTGATAGGAGTTGATATTTGTTTTCTCTCTAAAATAGAATTAAAATTAGCATTTTGTGGTATGAAAGAATGCACAAAGAACCTTAACGATCACTGCAGTACAAAAAAGGTATACAATCACAAATAAAAATGTGGTACTTTGTATAAAACAGTTTCATTTGTGCCTTCATCCAGTACAGCCCACTGTTATTCCAAGTCTTTTTGTGCACCAATTCTTCATTCCCAGGAACTAAACTAAATACATCAGACGTGGAAGAAACTGTGCCACAAAAATACAGACATACAAAACTTCATATTTCAAAATGTTATTGGATATTTCAAAAATAAATAAATCTTTACGAGTTAGAGACATCTAGGAGGGGAATAAAAACAAGTATGACTAACGCGTTTTGCATTATGCGCCGACGTAAAACAGCAATGGAACAAATACAAACACTTATATAACACGCATTTAAGAGCAGTTCATATATATATATATATATATATATATATACACATTTCCCCTGTTTCATAATGCACTCTTCAAAATACATAATGGATAGAGAATTAATCATTTATGTGGCTATACAAACTAGGATGACCCTTTTAAAAGTTATATTGTATTGTAAATGTCTTGGGATTTTATACACTTTCCTATGGCCATATCTCTATAGAAAATGAATAGATCATTTTGTTTATTACAAATTTTATAGACGTGTTCATGCAGCCCATTCAGTTTAAAGATTACTTATTTCATGTATGTAATTTGACTAAAAAAATATAGCCTTTTGACTTATTTTCCATCTATTTATGCATGTTGACTAAGAAAAAAAAGACACAATTTTATAACAAGACGTATTACCTACAAACAAATCTGTTAAGATTCCCTTCATTATAGAGGACACTAAGAGACCCAGTCTTTACAGTAAATATCGGAAAGGCTTCAAAAAATGACCACCCATCTAGGAGAGAGAACTTCTTTCAATTCTTTGGAAATAGAAATGTTTTAAAATGTGTTCATGTTTTTAAAGGGATGTGATGCAAGGGTTTGTGTAGCTGTTAGTCAAACTCTACTGTTTAAATGCTCCAAAATATGTGTCTTAAATGGACTCTCTGGGCACCAATACAACTCTAACACATTTGATTTGAGATTTTTGCAGAATGAATAGGGGCTAATGGAGCTGTAGCTCCAGGCTCATGGCTGTGGAGTAGGCCCACCTAACTTTTAATCTGCCCATCAACATCCCATTTCACAGGATACCAATTTTGAGGGGGTATGGATTTGGTTGAGAGATGAAAGCCAGAGACGAAAGTGGCATCACTGGAGCTGGATTGAGCTGAGGGAGAACTTACCCCGGTGTTGGAACAGAGATGAGTTTTAGCTATTTTCTTTTTTTTTTATTATTCCTTGTTTTGGGGGACCAGAATAGAAAGGGCTTCTCTCACCAAGAACAGTATTTTGGTAAAACACTGTTTCTTGGTTAAGGGGTTGGTCATTTTCTACCTAATGAAAAAAAGATGAGGGTCTTGTTTCACAAACAACCACACAAGTCCCAATAAATGTTTAATATCTTAGGGCAAGAACAGTGTGATCTTTGGTCGGGTAAGTGAATGATCCTGATCAATGATCAGTCAAACGACAGATAGCTGGGAGGGAATGATGGGGAACCTGACTATTTTCCTATAAATAGAGAAAAACACATTGGATATTTACACTATAGACTATTTCACGTAGTGGTATCTATCATTTTTGGAATTTAAATAGATATCGATACACTGATCAACCACATTAAAACCACCTGCCTCATGTAGGCCCCCCTCGTGCTGCCAAAGCAGCTCTGATGTGTGGTAGAATAGACTCCACAAAACCTCTGAATGTGTCCTGGGGTATCTGGCACCAAGACATTAACAGCAGATTCTTTAAGTCCTACAATTTCCGAGGTGGGGCCTCCATGGATTGGGATTGGTTGTTCCAACATATCCCACAGATTGAGATCTGATGAATTTGGAGGCTAACGCAACACTTGGAACTCTTTCTCATGTTCCTCAAACCATTGCTGAACACTTTTTGCAGTTTACCAGGGTGCATTATTCTACTGAAAGAGGCCACTGCTATCATGGAACACCATTGCCATGAAGGGGTGTTCGTGGTCTGCAACAATCTCTTAGTAGGTGGTATGTGTCAAAGTAATATCCACATGAATGTGCAGGATCCAAGGTTTCCCAACAGAACATCATAACACTCAGTCCGCCTGCCCTTTTCCCGTAGTGCATTCTGTTGCCAACTCTTTCCCAGATAAACAATGCCATCACATGATCTAAAAGAAAACATGATGCATTAAACCAGGCAACCTTTTTTTCATTGCTAGATGGTCCAGTTCTTACACTCACGTCATCTGACCCAGTTGTCTAGCCATCACTAGTTGTCCCTTGTCAAAGTCACTCAGATCTTATCACTTGTCCATTTTTCCTGCTTCCATCACATGAAATTCAAGAACTGACTGTTCACTTGCTGCCTAATATATCCCCACCCTTCGACAGTTGCCATTGTAACAATATATTCAATGCTATTAACTTTCCCTGTCAGTGGTTTTAATGTTGTGGCTGATCAATGTATTTGAAAATGTTTGTGTTACAATCTTGTTAATGAAATCTAGGCAGTATGTTTGGGTGATACAACTGTGTCTTGTTTTTCCTTATTTATGAATATTCCCCTTGAAAATGTTAAAAAAATAAATAAAAAATAATAAAAAATAAAATAAAATTGTTTATATGTTAGGTCACATAACACGCATGAGATGCATAAACTTTTTAATTGAATGTATTAAGTGGAAAAAATCTATAATAAATTATGCCGAAAGATCTATGAATGCTTATTTTATACAGGACACTGTACAATATACTGAGACATCTATCATCAAATCCCACTGAGATTAGATTCTTTCTCCAGGGTTAATAGTTGATTAAAAAGTACAGCAATGCCATATAAGAGCTATTTACTAAAGTGAATATTATTGGGAATTCAAAATTTAAGACAAAAACAGTCAAATTGGAAAAAGCTATATGCTGACTGTTGGACTACTCTGCTCTTAAACTGGAAAGTCACTTTGAATTCACTTTGAATTACTGACAATTATTAGCTTAGTACATAATCTGCTAGGTTGAGATACATTGCAGCACACCTGGTTCTTCGGCACAGAGATTTAGAGTCATTGTATTATCTGTTATTAAGTGATATTTCTCTCCTTGTCTGAGCACATTAATTACACATTGAATAATATAATCCCATTACTCCTTCCTTTGATCTGTCTAAACTTCTTGTAGCCTCAATAGGTCAGTCTTATGACAGTGTCATCCAGTCCAACTTCAGAGTACCCTATCTCCAGATCAAAATCTAATTTGCACTGACATAGCGGCTCTCAAGGAAGTGTCAAATCTCATTTGCCGTGACAACACCACAAATCAACTCAAGCATTTACATGCGCGGCTTAGCTTGGCTATAGAAGAGTTAAAGTAAATTGAGCAGAAATTCATATGGCAAAGTATATAATGCATTTACATACCATCCATCTAAGTCTCGCAGTGTTAATTTATTTATAGGAAATATATGAATAGTTCTTAAAGGGGCAGTGAAGCATTTTCCCATTGAGCCATAAGCAAATTATGCTTGCTTCACACTGCAGTCTACGGTTCTGAAATTCTGTAATTGTTCTCTTTGAGTCTGTTCTGGTACCGCAGGTTTAGCGAATCATGGTTACCGCAAGCATTTCACTAGTTGGGAAACAAGTTATATGGGGGTCTGGGGCAGGAATATTCGTGAAACCACCAACTTAAAGTTTTGTTTTATTTTCTCTGCTCAATGGGAAAGGAGTCAAAACGACAACTTTGTTGATAAAACAAAGAATTTACTAAGGGGAACACCAGATATGGAAACCGCTTTGAAGTTAGATGCAGATAAAATGGATCTGTCTGTGTGGGCCTGATGAATGCAAAATTACAATATCTAAAGCAGGGTTTATGATAGTGAGACAAAGATCCATCCCATAATATAACGAAGATGAGCTTCACTTAGCACAAACTGCAGAAAATTCACTATTATCTCTCCCCAAATTAGAAATAATTCATCTCATGCACAGTCATGTGTTAAAAGGACACTGATCAGCCAGACCACTAAAACCACTGACAGGTGAAGTGAGTAACATTGATTATATCATTACTTTGGCAACTCTCAAGGGGTGGGATATATTAGGCAGCAAGTGAACAGTCAGTTCTTGAATTTCATGTGTTGGAAGTGAAACGTAATTCTGGCCATGATGGAAAGGTGTCAGGACACACAGTGCATCACAGTTTGCTGTATATTGGGCATTATAGGCACAGACCGGGCAAAGTGCCCATGATGACCCTTGTCCACCGCCTGAAGCACCTTCAATTCTGAAGTGAGCATCAGAACTGGACCATTGGAGGAAGGCTGTCTGGTCAGATGAATCACGCATTCTTTTAGATCAGGTGGATGGTCGAGTGCGTGTGCATCGTTTATCTGGCGAAGATGGCACCAGGATGCACTTTGGGCAGAAGGCAGGCCGGTGAAGGCAGTGCTATACTCTGGGCAATGTTCTACTGAGGACCACGTACACCTCATATGGCAATGGTGTTCCCAGAAGGCCATGGTGTCTTTCAGCAGGGTAATGCACCATGCTCACTGCAAAAGTTGACAGGAATAATTTGAGGAACATGACAAAGAGTTCAAGGTGTTGCCTTGGCCTCCAAATTCCCCAGATCTCAATTCAATTGAGCATATTTGGGATGTGCTGGAACAACAATTCCAATCCAATCCATGGAGGCCCCACCTGGCAAGTTACAGGACTTGAAGGATCTTCTGATAATGTCTTGGTGCCAGATACAACAGGACACATTCAGAGGTCTTGTGTAGTCTATGCTTCGATGCATCAAAGCGGTTTTGACAACACAAGAGGGACCTATATAATATTAGGTAGGTGGTTTTAAAGTTGTAGTTGAGCAGTGTATATATATATATATATATTTGTAAAAACGTGAAAAAAAATATCAAAATATTAGAAAATGTTAAATCTTTTAAAAAGCTTGTCCAAAAATATAAAATCCAAGCCATATTTAAGTAATAAAGACGCTCTACTCCCAGAGGGGCAGCAACATAATGCTTTCCATTACAATCTCATCTCTTGCAGTGAAAAGGTTATTGTGTGTTCTAATGTACTGCGCTGTCTCTTTGCCTGTCTAGAAGCCTGGGTGAAGCTCCCAGTACTCTCTGGCCCACTGATAATTGCCGGCTGGGAGTCTTTCCCTCAGCACTCATCATTAGAGCGAGCTGCCCTGAGCACGCTCTGTCTGGTATAATAGCACTAGATTGATGGGGACTGCCCGATGACTTGTAACTAACTCCGTGCTGCCCAGAACACATTGAGATCCAGAACAGAAACTGCGCCAGGGAATATTGGGAAGGAAGATAAGTTTGTGTGTAACTTGCTTTTAGAAAACTCGAAACACAGATCATGCTAAATGCACCTGGAAGAACAGAATTCAGGCACATCTTTGCAAATAAATGCATCTTCGGCACTTGGCATTTCTGCGGCATTCAGGGTTATGTCAAGATTAATGTGGTGATTGGCCGTCAATTAGATGTTGGGTCGGCAGAGTTTGCAGGATAATAACTGAGAGAATATTGTCTGAAAGTTTGCCTCCACAGCCGTATGATTTATGATTTTAGAGAATAACCTCATAAATAGGTACACGAAAACAAACGTATACAAGGTACAACAATTCCAGCCCTTGAATCGGAAGTGAAAGATTATTATTATTATGATGTTATTGTTTATATAGCGCCAACAAATTCCGCAGCGCTTTACAGTGGGTGGACGAACAGACATGTAGTTGTAACCAGACAAGTTGAACTCACAGGAACAGAGGGGTTGAGGGCCCTGCTCACTGAGCTTACATGCTAGAGGGAGTGGGGTAAAGTGACACAAAAAGGTAAGGATAGTATTAGACCAGTGACAGTTGCAAGAGAGGGATCAGTCGGGAGCTATTAACAGTTTTATTGATACGCTTTTATGAAGAAGTGGGTTTTTAATTATTTTTTTGAAGGAGTGGAGACTGGGTGAGCATCTAACGGAGGAGGGAAGAGAGTTCCACAGGAACGGTGCAGCCCTTGAGAAATCTTAAAGTCGAGCATCAGAAGTGGGAGTACGGACAGAAGATATATGTAAGTCTTCAGCAGATCGTAAAGGCCTAGACGGGACATAGTCGTGTATTAGGGAGGATAGATAGGTGTTCAAGATAAATAATGTTCAGATCTGCGTTACTTTTGCACAGTCTTACAGCATTTATATGGTGTATCGATAAAGCAGATGTACCTTAACCCCTTAAGGACCAAACTTCTGGAATAAAAGGGAATCATGACGTGTCACACACATCATGTGTCCTTAAGGGGTTAAAGCGGAACTGTAACAAAAATATTAACTTTATCTAATTTGCTTCTATATTACTCCCCGTGTTTGACTCTCTCTTTTTTTTTATTTTCCTGAGTGCTCTAGTTTTCATAAATACATAAAAGGTAGTGACTATTTTTCCACATGTATAGCAGTCAATATAAAACTTAACAATAAGCAAGGTTCTGTTGCAGTTGCCAATCACATTTACCCACAATCCATTAGTAAAAGAATCTTGCAGGAGGGGAGACAGCAGACTTCAGGGAAAGTGGAAAATAAAATGGCTGCTCCCAGGTATTGAAATCTGGCACAAAAAAAGTTAAAATAAATCTAGACGGGGCGGGGCCTGACCGGGGAGCTGAGCAGACACGCTTTCTGTGAGCTCCCGAGTCTGGGCCCGGTTTTCAGCGGCAAACGGAGGAAAACTCACCCGAATCGGTCCATCAACCCACCGCAACTGGTACTGTAAAAGCAGGGGTACAGAAGGACACCTCGCAAGCCTGCAAGCCCGCTGGGAATCCGGACCGGGAACTTGGGGCCTACACCGCATGGTGGATGGGAGAGACGGCCGCTCTCCCGACCCTCCAAAACAAGCGGCACCCGAAGCATCGGGCCTACCAACCCCCCCCAGGACCAGGGGGGTTATCCTGGTCCACACAAGCGTGTACCTTAAGCCTACACTGAACACAATGGTTGAAGACAGCCAACAGCGTGAAACAAAGATGGCGGACGTGCTCCCTGAACAGGGGCGCGAACTGCATAAACTGGAGGATGATCAGCCGGGATCGGCAGAAGGCATGCTACAACGCCTTGACAAATTGTTTGAACAGTTCTGGCAGAAGATAGAGGATCGAGAGCGGCACTCACACCCCCACCAACAAAGGAGGAGGCGAAGCGACGGGAACCGCAAAATGCGTGGGTCTCCCATGGGTAAGGCACCCCCCAGAGCGCCCTCCAAAGCACCAGGGCACCCTCAGCCTAACTTACCGAGACGAAAAGCCGCTCCGGTAACAACCGCAAAGCACGCCCCACGGCGACAGGGTCGCAACACCCGTGCCCAGAAGCGGACCACTCCGGGCCCCCGCAGCATTTCAGCGGAGAGGGACCTGACGCATCCCATAGCCAGGCTCCACAGATCCCGAACATGCCCCCCCAACAGACATGGAGGGAGAGAGGAAACAAACCGGCACACCTATCCCAAATATCGACACCCAGAGACTCTCCCAAAACTCTGAGCCGAGGCATTGGCTGATTTCACCATACCACCCTGGGAGCGGCACCCGTAAAATCTGGAACATATCTCCTGGTGCTGCACCTCCATACCAGCGCTGATGATGCCGCTAAACCAATTTATTATCTTGTTATGCCAAAATTGATGTTCTCTTTACATGCCTTTATTTGTACGCACTCTTTGACACTTTGGGATAGCCCAAGGGTTTGCTTGACTGGTATCATTGTATTAGCCACCTTAAAAACGCCCCTTATAATATATTCTTTATATACCTGCACTATGCTATAATGATTCAACTGTGTCATGCATTTGCCCATACTGACGAACAGCCATGCAGGAAACCATTTAAAAGCTTGTAACCAGCCTAGTTAACATAAGCTACTACCGTGTAATATTATCTTGTATCATACATATACTAAGGAATCTCATTAGTTACCACAAGCCTGTTCATAACGCTATTGAAAAGCTATCTTATAATCTACAATATGCCTAAATAGCATGATGTAAGCCTGTTTATAATTAGAAAAATAGTGCATTGTACTACAATACCCTAATGTTTTCCATGTTACACACTCTCTGTTTTGAATATGCATGCGGATTGCCTTTGGGGTACCACGTGCCTGAATGTTATCACCACATGCACTGCAAAAATAAAGAATTAAAAAAAAAAAAAAAAAAAAAATCTAGACGAACGCAAGAGGCAAGGGAAGAGGGTGTAATTATTAAGATGAAGGGGCATAATAAAAGGAAAACCAAACGAAAAACCAAACTAAACATGTCCCTTTAAGAAGTATATTGGTTCTTACTGAAATTCCCCATGTATGATCTGATCTATGCAACTGCACTTGTGGACACATATTATACATACATTCAATCACAAGCCACCCAAGAGTAGTGGGAGTTTGAGCACAGGGCTTAATTTTGTTTGTTTGCATTTGCTTTTGTATTACACAGTCATGTTAGAGTGCTGCTACCCACCCAGTGTGTTCCCTATTAAGGGTTAATAAGTGTGTAGGGGGTTAATAAGAATACACCTTTTTGTCTCATTACAGATTTTGCCTTTTAGCTGAAAGAAGGAAGGTAAATTGTTAGTGTGGGACTCATTGATGTGGCAGGTAAGTTTACACTTTAGTGGCCATTGGAGTGATATTCTGGGTCAGCAATAGCTAAAGTATTCATCAACCCAAATTAATTTATGTATTTAGGCTGGCGAATACTATAGCTATTGTTGACTCAACAGTAGTGGGAGTCTGAGCGCTGGTACAAGTATTATTCCCAATACATGGAATCGGAATTGTCGTTGCCAATGGCAGCTTAACCTATGTTAACCCATTTTTTGGGTGTTGCCCTTTCTCTCTCACAGTAAAAGGCTAATCTCAGACTGAATGACCTATAGAGAGATGTAACAGCCAGTTAATTGGTTACAAATTACCGTATCCTGTTGATGTTCCAGCTGAATATGTTGTGTGTGGGAAACTGTGCCAACCCTCTTCTAATTCCCATTCTTCCTTCTTCTCACGGACTCTCCTCCCATATACTAATGTCTCTCCTCTTTCCTCTCTCTTTACCTCTTTTCTGTTCTTAAATTACACGGGATTCACTAAAGTGAAAACTGTTGAGAATTGAAAGTGAATATCATATTTTATTCCAAAATAGACAAAATTGAAAAATTATCCTAGTCAGGTGAGAGTGCCCTTAAATTTTAAACTTACTTAGAATTCCTGCTATTTCTCACCTTAGTAAATAACCCTGTTATTATTTTGAGATACAGCTATTTGCGAGTTATGAAAATGGTACCCTTTATATGCCTTTAAGCTTTGATAATTCAGTATGAATTCAAAAATATATATTTTGTGGCTTTAGGAATGTGAAGGTGCTCTACATCTTGATCTTGAAGTCGGGACGCTGGAACAGCAAATCAAAATCGGGACTGTCGGGAATGCATCCTACCCCCTGATCCTAGACATGTATACCCATATCAGTAAATGAACTTTCACTCACCCTTACTGGAACCAAAACAGGGCAATGCATTCAGTTCCCGAGAGCAAGTAAACAAAATCATATAAATATTCTATTTACTGTGCCTTCATTGAATTGTGGTATGGCATGTAGGTGACATGTGAATGTCTGCTTGTCTCTCTCCCGTAGGCCACAGCTACACGAAAGGACCTCTCACCTTCAGCTGGTGGCAATTGCAGGGGAACAGGGCAAAGTTAACATTTCTCAAGGGAGAACTAAACACCCGCTCCCTCCTCCTTCTCAGGACATAGCACATTACAGCCACTGGATAGATGCACAGTCAAGCTGATATGGCTTTAGGGAAGGTGACAGCGAGCGGAACAGGGATCTGTCACAGGCTGTTTAGATCAGCCCAAATCTCCCTCTGAGATTGAGAAGCGAGGACAAGGATTCAAGGTTTCTGAGGCTGTAGGAATGTGAAGAGCCATTACTCTGTATTTACCGACCTAGCATTCCATTCATTTTTAATAAGTCCCCAGATAATGTTTTATTCATGCAATTAATGGTGAATGCATCAGTTGTACTCAAAGAAAATACAAAGTGAACTCATTTTTGGAAAATTATAAAATAATTGAATATATACTGTAATCTTTACCCAATAATGTTTCAGCCACAGGTTGATTTTTCCTGTATATATTAGGCCTTAAAAAAAAATATGTGTATATATATATATATATATAGTATCTCACAAAAGTGAGTACATCCCTCACATTTTTGTAAATATTTTATTATATCTTTTCATGTGACAACACTGAAGAAATGACATTGCTACAATGTAAAGTAGGACGTGTACAGCATGTATAACAGTGTAAATTTGCTGTCCCTTCAAAATAACTCAACACACAGCCATTAATATCTAAACCGTTGGCAACAAAAGTGATTACACCCCTAAGTGGAAATGTCCATATTGGGCCCAAAGTGTCAATATTTTGTGTGGCCACCATTATTTCCAGCACTGCCTTAACCCTAATGGGCATGGAGTTCACCAGAGATTCACAGGCTGCCACTGGAGTCCTCCTTCACTCCTCCATGATGACATCATGGAGGATGTTGGTGGATGGTGGATGTTAGAGACCTTGCGTTCCCCCACCTTCCATTTGAGGATGCCCCACAGATGCTCAATAGGGTTTAGGTCTAGAGACATGCTTGGCCAGTCCATCACCTTTTCCTTCAGCTTTTTTAGCAAGGCAGTGGTTGCCTTGGAGGTGTGTCTGGGGTCGTTATAATGTTGGAATACTGCCTTGTGGCCCAGTCTCCGAAGGGAGGGGATCATGCTCTGCTTCAGTATGTCACAGTACATGTTGGAATTCATGGTTCCCTCAATGAACTGTAGCTCCCCAATGCCGGCAGCACTCATGCAGGCCCAGACCATGACACTCCCACCACCATGCTTGACTGTAGGTAAGACACACTTGTCTTTGTACTCCTCACATGGTTGCCACCACACACGCTTGACACCATCTGAACCAAATAAGTTTATCTTGGGCTCATCGGACCACAACACGTGGTTCCAGTAATCCATGTCCTTAGTCTGCTTGTCTTCAGCAAACTTTTTGCGGGCTTTCTTGTGCAACATCTTCAGAAGAGGCTTCCTTCTGGGACGACAGCCATGCTGACCAATTTGATGCAGTGTGCGGCGTATGGTCTGAGCACTGACAGGCTGACCCCCCACCCCTTCAACCTTTGCAGCAATGCTGGCAGGACTCATACGTCTATTTCCCAAAGACATCCTCTGGAAATGAAGCTGAGCACGTGCACTCAACTTCTTTGGTCGTCCATGGCGAGGCCTGTCATGAGTGGAACCGGTCCTGTGAAACTGCTGTATGGTCTTGCGCACCGTGCTGCAGCTCAGTTTCAGTGTCTTGGCAATCTTCTAGCCTAGGCCATCTTTATATAGATCAACAATTCTTTTTTTCAGATCCTAAGATAATTCTTTGCCATAAGGTGCCATGCTGAACTTCCAGTGACCAGTATGAGAGAGTGTGAGAGCGATAACACCAAATTTAACACACCTGCTCTCCATTCACATCTGAGACCTTGTAACACTAATGAGTCACATGACACCGGGGAGGGAAAATGGCTGATTGGGCCCATTTGGACATTTCCACTTACTAGTGTACTCACTTTTGCTGCCAACGGTTTAGACATTAAGGGTTGTGTGTTGAGTTCGTTTGAGGGGACAGCAAATTTAGGGGACGTCGGCATCCATGAAAGTCGATTTGGATGTGTGGCAGGTCTTTCTACTTGACTTTAATGGGCATGTATATTTCCGAAGGCCAGCTGCTTCTTCGCCGGATTTTGAATTATTTACGGACGCATCGGAGAGCATCGGGTTTGGGGCTTATTTCGCGGGACACTGGTGTGCAGAACCTTGACCGCGTGAGTGGAAGGCCAGCTTGCTCATTTGCAACTTGGCGTTCTTGGAATTCTTTCCTCTAGTGGTGGCGCTGGCATTGTGGCGGCGAGAACTAAGGAACAAGAAGGTTATCTTTTTTTTTTTTTTTTTTTAAATTCTTTATTTTGTTGTGCATGAAGGTATAACAGTGCATATGTGGTACCCCGACGGCATTCCACACACGTTTTAATGACAAAAATAACATTGGGGTACATAGGCAAGTTTGCACATTTTTTATATTATTATGAGAGGTCAGCTGTATGAGCTGTAGCTTAAAGGAGTATTCAACGCTTGAGACAAGATATAAGTAGGTAGAGTTATGTATCAGGATTAACAGACATTAGCAAACAGTGGGTCCCTGAGACCTGTTAAGATTTGCAACCGTGCATTATTAAGTGGTTTGAGTATTACCAAGATCAACAGATGAGGTACAAGATTCTGGCAAGCATGCTGCTAGAAAGCTGACTGAATACACAGAGCTGGCAGGCTATACATGTTACTTAGTGGATGCATGTGCGCGCAAGCTTACAGGATCGAAAATTTATTATTAGTGTCATACTATGTCATGCCACTTGCATATACTATGCATAATGCATACGCTAAGCGGACTGACTCTCCCTGAGTAATTATGCAGTGGTGCTGGTCTGACCTGGGACAATTCTAACATAGCATTGCAGTCCTGTACATTAATAATGGCATTTCTTCATAAGGCAACACAGGTGATGCATTTATCATTTGAATGAGAGGTGGGGAACAAGAGAGATATAAAACAAGCAAAAGGTGCTTTCTGTACTGGTCGCTGTTCCCAGTTATGGCGGGTCACAGCAAGACCAGGTACCATGGAGGTCATAGACACAGGGCTGTCCGGAGTGCAGGTAAACGTGCAACGAGAGTCCACCATTTGTAAGCCCAGCTAGGTGTGGGTCGGTGTTGGTCAGGCAGTCCTCTTTAGCCAATTCCCACTCTGTAAGGGGGCCACTGGGTGTTCTGAGAAGGTGTCCACAGAGGTGGGTAAGGGTGATGTGGGAGCTGTAGTGGGAGTCTTACCGGATATGGGTCTGGCACACAGGTCACCCAGTTCTGGGTCGGATCAGTGACCGAATTCGTGAGGCTGCATGCTCGGGCCCCCTGTCTTGAGGCTATGGCTCTGTGAGAAACTTGGCAGCTGGAGCTCCCGTTGCGACCTCGCCGCCTCTGTTGGTCAGGTATCTTGGGGGCTGCGGCCTTGCCTGGAGTAGAACGCCTCTTCCCTCCCTGCGCGGCTCGATACTTGCGTTCCGTCTGCCGGTGCCGTAGTACTTTTCCCGTGGTCATATGGGGACGACTCGGCTTGCCTTTTTTTGTGGTGGTGTGCTGGGCTCCCGGGTGTGCGTGCAGCTTTTCGTATAAGTTGTGCCAAAATCGGGCAAACGCAGCGTCCACGCGCTGCGTTATGTCGTTGTTAGTCTCCCTTGCAGGTGCACTGTTTAGTGCACCTAATGTAGATGCCGCCGCCATTTTGGTTGCACCATGTGTTCGGCTGCCCGTGTGCTGCGGTGTGCCAAGCTGTGGTGTCAGCCCTCGATTGCCCCTCATGTCGCTTGGTGCGGACCGAGATGACCCCCATCGGTCCATAGGGGGGGGGGGGGTAGGAGATGTCAGCCTTGAGGAACCAGTGTCCAGGTCAGTCAGCCCGGGGAGCGGCCGCCTCCCCGAAGCTCGATCTCCGGCAGGCCTCAGGGCTTGTTGTCGGGTCCCGGGGGGGTTACAGGCTTGTTTCTTGTATCGGGTGAGTCCCCCGGGTATCCCCTTCATGATGGCTTCCCTTCAGTGGGCGATTGTGCCGTTTTTGTTGGGGTTTTACCCCTAAAAGAGTAGATTAGAGCGGGAGCTGAGGTTCAGCACAACCGCTCTGTCTGGATGCCAGGCTCCGCCCCCCGAAGGTTATCTTTTTTACTGACAACACATCGGTGGTTGAGGTTGTTAATGGTACCATTAACAACCTCAACCACCGATGTGTTGTCAGTAAAAAAGATACCTAATGGTACCATTAACAACCTCAACCACCGATGTGTTGTCAGTAAAAAAGATAACCTTCTTGTTCCTTAGTCGATTTATCTGCTTCTTCTATCCCTGTTATGCGGCTCCTTCGCAGCTTTGATCTCTCTTGCATGCAATTTAATATTGTGTTCCGGGCACGTCACGTGCCTAGATTGTTGGCTGACTCGCTCTCTCGTTTTCAGTGGGAGCGGATTCGGGCAGCGGTTTCGAGCAGCGGCTCCTGGCACTCAGAAGGAGGTGTGGCAGCACGGGACCTCTTGCTTGGCGGACTCATAAAGAGGTCATTGGCGCCATCCACCTGAGTGGCCTACGTCAAGGTTTGGCAAGAATGTGATGCTGCACTGGTGTGTGTGAGAGGGCAGGACTTGGTTGTGGCGCGGTTTGACACTTTGTTAGCGTTAATTTGTAGGTTGTTTGCTTCAGGGGCATCTCTGTCTGCTATGCGGCCAATATGACAGCATTGGCATTCTTATTTAAGCTTAATGGGTGGGAGGATATAACCAAGCATTTCCTAGTGTGTCAGGCTATTAAGGGGTTTTGGAAAGGCAGGTCATCGCGGTATTAATGCAGGCCGGTATCCTTCAAAATTCTGCAAGGTTTACTCTGTGTGCTTCCAGAGGCTTTGCTGTTTTCCGTAGCATTTAGTTGGGCCTTTTTCGGGGCGTTTAGGATAAGTGAGTTGGTGAGCAGCAACCGCTAGGGTGGGGATGGGATACATTGTTCCGACGTGGATCTGTGGCAGAATCGGTTGGTGCTACATCTACACCATTCCAAAACTGACGTCTTCAGGAAGGGTGCCGTGGTTACGCTTTTTTTCCGGTGTCAGGTATGGCGGCATGTCCTGTTGCATGTACAGGGGCTTTTCAGGTGGTTCATTCAGGGATAGGAGGTTTGTTTTTGTTGCATGCCGATGGTTCTGCATTTTGTCTAAATTTCAGTTCCTTAGGGTCTTTCAGTTGGCCTTGGGGCGTTTGGGCTTGGGTCCTTTACAGTTCGGTACACACTTGTTCAGGATTGGGGGTGCATCGTTTGGGTTTGTGGGATGAACTGGTCAAGAAGATTGTGCGGTGGGAATCGGTGAGATTCAGGTCATATGTGAGGCCCAACCACTAGGTATAAGTTTGGTTGAATTGGTTATGTTTGTTCTTGTTGGTAATGTGTTTTTCTTTCGCAGGTTGAATTGCGTGGGTGATGTGGACACTCCTATGTGTACTGGGCACAATGGAGAGCTGCAGTTCGTCGTCAAGGAATACAGCTGGGCTTTCCAGGCTCAATGGTGCAGATTGAATGGTTTGGTTTTAGGGGGTTCAGTTGGCAAGGGGTTGGCTTTGAGCTATTCAAGAGGATTAGTGAGGGTTCAGTGCCTAACTTTGTTTTTTTTTAATGCTGGGGGGAATGACTTAGATCTGTTTCGCAAAGAGCTTTGCTCACTGGGATGAAAAAGGATTTGAATAGGTTGAGGCAGTTGGTCCCTGACATGGTTTTCATATGGTCAGAGATGGTACCGCGATTGCAATGGCGCCATGCTAGGGACCACCAGGTAGTGGCAAAAAGTAGGGTAGATGAATAAAATGATGGTGACTTATGCTAGGCGCTTGGGGGGGAGGGGTTGTCAGGCATTGATTGTTGGAAGCTCAGATGGCAGCTTATTACAGGCAGGATGGGGTACATCTATTGGAGGTGGGTACACATTTTTTGTTGTTAGGGTTTCAGGAAGGTTTACACAGAGTGTTGTTTTTGGTGGGGGCGCTCAGGTAGCTCAAGGTTTCGAGCTCTGAGCTATGGCGGGGGATGAATAGAGAAGTTGGGGTGTAGGTTGTACATGGAAGAAAGCTGGAAATCATGCCCTCGGTGGCAATGGTTATGTTATTTATATGTTATAATGTGGTTTTACTTATTGTGATGTAGGTCATTGCCTGGGGTAGTATTGTTAAAGGAGTTGGGGGTGATATGTTATGTCAATATGTGACAATGATCTTAAAAATATTTTAAGTATTATTTATATATTATTAAAGCTGTGATCATTTTCCCAAATAAAGGTGCCAGAGTATGTTGGGGGGCTTTTGGGGTTTGTTACGCATATGCCAGAAAGGCGACTATGCATATGTCATGACTTCACATGTGCAGTCCTAGAAAGATGAAAAAAAAATAAAAAATCCATGTTGAAATGTGTGCTGACATGCTGTCATGTTTATCCACGTACCCACAGTTTCACAGAAGTCAAGCTTATAGGGTGGTATCTAACAATACTTACTTGAGAAACTCGGTGTAGAATTTGTAGCAGTTTATCTGATTTTACTGACTCCTTTAGATAAAGGTTCTTGCAAATTTCTATTTAAAACAGCAAGTCTTGACGCTTGATACAAATATTCTGTTCTCTCATATTATGATGGCTTTTTACATAATTTGTCAATTTTTAATGAATGTGTTTCATGTGTACCGATTGGTCTGTGCATTTCCTACAATTGTAGCTGCTATAATTTAGTAGCAATAGTGTCTTCTTGTATTGTCCTGCTGTCAGTAGTGGTGAAACCTGCTGCTGTAAGTAGAGATTGCTTGGAGGTACGTTATACTTCTGCCAGTGCGTGTGTCATCACCATGCGCATTGTGGAAAACACATAATCACAATGACTTGCGAAGGTAATAAAACAGCCCCTCTACCAATTCTACAGTAATCTGAAGGGACCAGTATGTCTATATCAAACTGTCAAATCAGAGTGGATATAACCCTAGTAACACAATGCTGAAAATGTGTGTATTCAAAAATGGTCTTGTTTCAGGGTGAAGGGGTTCTAATTACCTAACCTATTTTTCAATTATAGAGTCTCCTCACTAGCTCAGATTACACTAAGGTTCTCCATGAAAGACAAGATGTGCTCGGTAGACCTGATACGCCAGTTCTGCTCCCAAACACCAACTGATAAGCTTCTCTTGATTGACCTCATATACACCCATCTTAGGTAACCTACTATTTCCACCAAACTGATCTTGGGAGTTGGGACCCAGAGCCTTTCTTGTGGTAGACCGCTCATTGCTTGACCATAGTGGGTTATTCAACCTTCCATAACTCCCCCTCAGCTATCGCCATCTACAGGAAGATAGAAAACATAACCTTTCCCAGCTCTTTCACTGTTTACAACCAGACATTTTCTCTTTTCTTATCTCCGTACAGTTCATTGGAATGCCTATGCAACTCTGGGCAGTTTCTTGATATATATTTTTAAGGTCATTCTCCATATTCACTCTTCATTCATTGTGGGTAATGGGCCTTTAAGAGAGGAATGTCGGCTGCAAAGCCTCTCAAGAGGTACAAAACACATTAATTGAAAACACTTCTAAAATGACCACTTGTATCCTTATAGTTTAATGGCTAAAACACAATGTCTCACAGGTGTCTGGTATCTGGATCTTTGTAGATAACACCATTTATTCCCAACTAGTGCATCTTTGTCATAGAGGCTGCAGACCACATTCAAGTTTGGTGGACACATTCAGCAGAAATGTGGGCAGATCTTTGGAGTCATTCATTTAGTTTGTGGTACCTCCCTTATCCCATGAATTGCACAACTGAACAGTTCAGGTCCAATACCCAAATCAGCCTTCAAACTGATACACCACCTCTAAACTGCTACGAGAATATGTGTCACCAAGTCATGGAAAGGTCCTGTGCCCAAATTGTGCCGAACCCACCACAAAATCTGGTATTTCTACTCCACGGAAAAGATCACCACCACCCTACACAACAACAACAAGAACTTGGCCCTGGAAATTTGGGTAGCCTGGCTCCTTTTACTGGTGCCTTCCTCACATAGTTTGCCTGCCAAAGGATTGATAGACAACAAGAGTGAAAACAACACATTGAAAGAGGATTCAACTGTCAATCGATACCCCTTGAGGCAACATGAAGTTAGAAACTAGGTAAAACACTGTTATATGGAACGTTTTTGCAGGGTGCAGAGAATTAACTAGGAAAACTAGTTAAACTAAAAAAAAAGCAGAGTTGGAGATTTTTTTCAGTTTTGCAAATTTGACCTAAACCCCAGTAAGTATTTGTCTGCAAATATTTATTTGTACTATTGTGTTCTCTGTGCAGTTTTCCATTTCTTTAAATAACATCGCATATCCATGTATTTTTAATATTGAGATGAGAACTCATAGTAATACTTATAAATACATTCTGTCTTCTAAAACCCTCGCCCATTTGTCTAAACTAGGATAGATGACCATAGAATTAGATTTATTGCAATCTACCATTTGCAGTATGCAATCAGAAGGATAGGACATACTGTGACCAGTGCCATTAAATCACTCTGTACTAATGGTTTAATTCCAAATTGGGATCACCCACTCAACTGATGACTGGTGGGTAATAATTACGACATTCAGTATTGGCCTAGTTGCACGTAAGGTCCAGTTTGTGCTAAAGGTAGTATTTGATCTTTAAGGGTTAAAATCAAAACTGAAAAATGCATGTGAAATATTGCCAGAAGAAAGCAAATTAGGTTGTTGAAAGGCTCTCACAGTTGCTCTTCTGAATTGGTGAAGTGCTGCATTGGGTCTTTTAATTGGAGATGCTGGAAAGAAAATGACAAATCAGCACATTCTTTGGAGAGAAGGAGGGAGCATTTTCTCAGACAAAGAGACATAAACCCCTGTTGTTCTGTCTAAATTTAGCTGCTGCTATCCAAGCCCTCTGGAGGAAGAAGGTAATGTGTAAAAGCATAGAGTTCTGGATGTTGAAAGGATGGAGATTACATTTTGCAGCTGGTCTTTTCCTGCCAGTAGACAGGCACACAGGATACCCAGTATCGTGATAATAAGATTGCTTGATTCACTAGAAACAACAATTCTCCAACTTTGACTGTAAGGACTGGCTTATTAGGGTGCTGCTTCATGTGAATATATTTCTGCCAGAGCTAGATTTAAATTGCCCAGGGTCCTAAGTAGGGTGCCAGATTGGGGTCCTCTCCTAGATCTCGGTTTCTGTGAGTGTTGTGTGTTGTGGCTGAGTGTTGTATGTGTGTGGGGGAGACTGAGTGTTATGTGTGTGAAGGAGATTTGTGTGTGGGGCTGATTATGCCTTTGCGTGTGTGATTTTGCTGAAAACTTCAGGAGAAGTCTGAGTGTTGTCTATGAGTATGTGAATCTGAATGTGCGTGGTAAATTTTTTAATTTATCCCATCATGCTTACCTTTTGGCAAGAGTGTAATCCCTCGCAGTCCGGAGGAGGTCAGTCTTTGCAGGATTCCTGGAATAGGGGATCATTGTCATCTGCACCTTCGGTTTCAGATCGGTTGCAGCTTTAAAAGTTAGCTTTTAAAGTGGACTCAACATTTTTATTGGAAACCACTAATACTCATAATATATTTGTTCTTATCTGTTTTTTATTTTCTAGAAAGTATTTTATATTAATTATTTATACATTGTAATAAATTCATCTATTTTTTTACTACCAACTGTATCCAGCACCAGTGATTCCAGGGAAGGGGCAGTGTCACCCCACAAATTGACACTAGGTCTGCATACTTAGAGCCAGTTACCAAAAGGCTCTAAACAAGGTGAGCATTTTAATCTCATTTCTTAAAACTCACAAAAACTACAAAGGATGCTACACTTAGCTCGTTAATTCTGTGTCTTTTATATACCGTGTGGAGAGGAGAATACACCATCCAACTTGGAGAGAGGGGTCGGGTGATCTACCTTTAAAGACACAGACGTGCACAAGTTTAGAGCCTAATTCACTTGAAAAGGCTCTAAAAAATGTGAGTGTAGACATAACTGTGAACTCACTCAACTTCTAACCACAGTGTTTAATATACTGCACATTTATTTGTATATATTCTTGTTTTCTTTTGTATATTTACTACATTGGAGAACGTAAAGGGTACCTGTCTTTGAACCACAGGTAATTTACTGTAATCTTACACCAAACACAGCGCTGCACTCTTAAAGGTAGAGGACCCAAGGCGTGGCAACACCAATTGGGCCTGAAACCTTTTTTGTATCTTGGTGATTATCTTTGTATGGTGGGCTTTTGAGGAGTACCCACAGAGTGTTTTTCAGCAGCTAGAACCCACTGTTTATACCTATTACTCAGCGCCATATATTCCACACCTATTGTGTAAAAATCAGATCGGTTGCAGATCACTTTAAGTGCTCCCTTTCAGTTTTGGCTTTTAGTCAATGACTCAGAGCACAAGGGGACTGAGAGGGAGCTCTTACAGTGGTCTGCAGACAATATTGCTGCAGACTACAATGCTTCCTCGAGCAGGCTAGGTGGTACAATTCTAAGCAGGGGTGATTTATTGACCTCATTGCCAGCTGAAGGAGGGCCTCCTCATTTGTATTCCTGACCCTATAGTGTTCCTTTAAAGAGCTCCCTTTCAGTTCTAATATTCAGTCAATGACTTAGAGCACTGGAGGATGGCAAAGGAGTTCTTACAGTGGTCTGCCCATGACGCTCCCCCGAGCAGGTGAGGTAGCACAAGGACAAGCACGGGTGATCTATGGATTTCTCTGCCAGCTGAAGAAGGGTCTTCTCAAAGTCAAAGTCGGAGCTCCATGTCCAGACAAGGGCCCCCCAGGCCTCTGTTTGAGCACGACCCCTAGGTGGCCGCCTAATGGGTAATTTGGTCTGATTCCTGCTCTGCTTACATAGGCATATATTGTGTTCCATAAACTATGGTTTATTTTCTAAATTGTGAATTACTATAAACGTAATACTAATTTGCAAAATCGAGGCCAAAATTCACGTTGTTGGTGACTTCAGTGTGAATTTCACAAATTTCCACAATTGGCTCTGAAAACATATCCCTTTAATATTCAATGGGTGATATATATCAAGGCAAAACTGGTGCAGTTTTGGGGTGCATGTTGCTTAATGTTGAGAGACATTTGATTGGTTTCCATGGACATGGGAACTATTGGGAAGTATACACATACCACAGCATGGAACACATCATTTGCATGATCTCATGAACACACACCATATTGCGTGTAGAACTTTAAAATAAATAAGGGGCGAGGACAGATCATTGCCCACTGACTGCTCCCATATGTGGCCAGCGATTGGAGGCTCTTTAATAAAAGAGATTGGGTGGGGCATCCTAATGCCTCCATGTGGCCTCACCTGTGATCAGATCTGGTGTTATGGGGGAACATTAGCATGCCCCGCCCTTTTCATTTCTTTTCTTCTCTTACAGGCATCATCCCATGGGACACTGGGCATAGATAATCTAATTATCTGATCTTTTATATCCTGACTATCTGCATGCAGACATACACTATCTTCACTCAGATTGTTCACTCAGATTGTTCCAGTATCAAAATAAATCCACCGTTTCCACACAGAAAGGCACTATATGTGTGCACAAATATACTTGCAATGGCAATGTCACGGTAATATACCCCAACACGCAGGAATAGTCCAGATAGTCGAGACAAGAAAACAGGATTCGTCTTACCGGACCTTAGAATGGCCGGACTTAGACGAGTACAAGAAAAGACAGAGTCCAAAACAAGCCGAGGTCAAGGGGACGGAGAGACAGCGTAAAGTAGAACAAGCCGGGGACTGGTACACAGGAGAGCAAACCGGCGGAGATACAAGCAAGGATAAAGAGAAAGCGGAGTCAGGAACAAAGCCAAGGTCAAGCACCAAAAAACCAACTGAACGCAACAAGCACTAAAGGGAACTGAACAGAAACCACGATAGGGCAAGGTGCAAAGGAAACAGGTGAGTATAAATACCCTAAAGTTCACTTTGATTGGCCCCTGTCATATCCACGCCCCCAAAACGTGAGTGTATGGGGAACGAGGCATGACAGGGGCCAATGGGAGACTGATTCTAATTTTGTCTCCCACTGTCCCTTTAAGAGCGCGCCCGAGACTCGCGGCGCGCTCTTAGTGTCAGGCGGGACACGTGACCGCTTCTCGCGGTCACTGCCCACCTGACTGATCTCGTCGTTGGATGAGCCGCGCGCGGCTCGTGCAGGAGCAGGACCGCGCGCGGCGAGAAGAGAGGACCCCGGCCGGCCCCTGGAGAGGGTAAGTACTGCTACAGTACCCCCCCCTGAAGACACGCCCACCGGGCGGGGAGGAGCAGGCCTGGCAGGAAAGCGAGCGTGGAAAGAATGCACAAGGCGAGGAGCGTGAACAGCGCCAGCGGAAATCCAACTGCGTTCCTCAGGCCCATAGCCCTTCCAATGTACCAGATATTGGAGGCGACCCCGAAGAAAACGAGAGTCGAGTATAGCAGCCACTTCAAATTCCTCATGGCCCTCCACAGAAACCGGAGGGGGAGGAGGAACATGCCGAGTATAACGGTTGCACAGGAGGGGCTTTAACAAGGAGGTATGAAACACGTTAGGAGTGCGTAGATTCCTAGGAAGATCCAAGTCATACGAAACAGGATTAACCACATGCAAGATACGAAAAGGACCAATAAAACGAGGAGCCAACTTCATAGAAGGCACACGAAGACGAATATTGCGAGTAGAAAGCCAAACCCGGTCCCCCACAGCAAAGGATGGAGCCGCCCTGCGATGCTTGTCTGCCTGAACCTTCTGGCGAGCAGCGGAATCCACCAAAGAACACTGAACCTGCTCCCAAGTATTACGTAAACCAGCCAAATGTTCGTCCAGAGCTGGCATGCCCTGTAAGGAGAATGCAGCTGGAAGAACCATGGGATGCCGGCCATAAACAGCGTAAAAAGGGCTGTTACCGGAGGATTCATGAGCAGCATTATTACGAGCAAACTCAGCCCAAGGAAGAAGGTCAGCCCAATTGTTCTGATGGTGGGACACGAAACAACGAAGATACTGCTCTAGAGATTGGTTGGCACGTTCAGCAGCTCCATTAGACTGGGGGTGGTAAGCGGAAGAAAACGAGAGAGAAATACCCATCTCTGAACAAAATGCTTTCCAGAATCTGGAGATAAACTGGCTACCCCTATCGGACACGATCGAAGTGGGAATACCATGCAACCGAAGCACCTCCCTGGCAAAGATAGAGGCAAGTTCCTTGGACGAGGGCAATTTGACAAGAGACACAAAATGAGCCATCTTAGAAAAACGATCCACTATCATCAGGATGACAGTTTTACCATTCGAAGGGGGTAATTCAACAATAAAATCCATGGATAGATTGGACCAAGGCCTCTCGGGTATGGGCAACGGATGCAACAACCCACAAGGAACTCTGTGGGAGGACTTCATACTGGCACAAGTAGTACAGGCATTAACGTAATCGGTGACGTCCTTGCATAAGGAAGCCCACCAGAAATATCTAGAAACTGCTGATAACGTTTTAGAAATACCAGGGTGTCCAGCAGTTCTTGTGTCATGATACAATGACATAATGTCCCGTCTCTCGTGGATATCAACGAACAGTTTATCAGCAGGCCTCTCTCTAGGTGCCATGTTTTGTTTAGCCTGTATAGCTTGTAAGAGGGAAGAAGAAATAGAAAGGACAGTAGTAGCTATTATTCTGTCGGGAGGAATGACAGGGGTAACATCAATTTCTAGTTTGTCAGTAGTCTCGAATTGTCTGGACAGAGCGTCAGCTTTAGTATTACGATCACCTGGTCTGTATGTGATTATGTAATTAAAACGAGACAAAAACAGAGACCACCTGGCCTGCCTAGAAGACAATCTTTTTGCTTCACTAAGGTAGGAGAGGTTTTTGTGATCTGTTAAAATGAGGATGGGATCCCTAGTACCTTCTAGTAGATGTCTCCATTCCTTGAGCGCCAAAATGATAGCAAGGAGTTCGCGATTGCCTACATCATAATTCTTTTCTGCTTTGGACATCTGTCTGGAAAAGAAGCCACAAGGGTGTAACGGCTTTTCAGGTGAATCTCTCTGAGACAAGACAGCACCTACCCCAATCTCAGAAGCATCAACCTCAAGAACAAAGGGTAGCGAAGGGACAGGATGCTGTAAAATAGGGGCAGAGGCAAATGAAGCCTTCAGGAATTCAAAGGCCTCAAGTGCTTCTGGTTTCCAGACATGAGTATTACCATCCTTTTTGGTCATTCTGGTTATAGGTGCTACAATGGCAGAAAACCCTTTAATAAAACGCCTATAATAATTTGAGAAACCCAGAAAACGCTGAATGGCTTTCAAACCCTGAGGTAGAGGCCATTCCATGATGGCAGAAAGTTTCTTGGGATCCATACGAAAACCCTTAGCAGAGATTATATAACCCAAGAATTGGACTTCTGATTGATCAAATGAACATTTTTCGAGTTTGCAATAGAGACCGTTAACAAGAAGAGTTCTCAACACTAATTTAACATGCATGTGATGAGTCTGTAAATCAGTAGAATAAATTAATATGTCGTCCAAGTATACTATTACGAATGTGTGTATATACTGACGTAAGACATCATTAATAAATTCTTGAAAAACTGCTGGGGCGTTACAAAGGCCAAAGGGCATCACAGTATATTCGTAGTGACCACTCCTGGTATTGAATGCGGTCTTCCATTTGTGATCCTTTTTGATACGTATGAGATTGTAAGCACCCCTAAGGTCCAATTTAGTCAAAACCGTGGCATGTTAAGCCTATCAAATAGTTCCGTGATCAAAGGTATGGGGTACGCATTTTTGACGGTGATTTTATTAAGGCCCCTCTAGTCAATACAAGGCCTTAATTCGCCATCTTTCTTGGATGCAAAGAAGAAACCAGCCCCTGCCGGGGAAGAGGATCTTCTTATAAATCCCTTTTCTAAAGATTCTTTAATATATTCCTCCATAACAAGATTCTCCTGAGGAGACAAAGGATATATTCTCCCTTTGGGAGGCATAGTACCAGGTAGTAAATTAATAGCGCAGTCGTAAGGCCTGTGAGGTGGCAACTTCTCAGCCTCCCTTTTATCAAAAACAGATTTAAGAGACAAGTACTGAGGGGGTATGACAGTAGGCATGGGAGGAATATTAGTAGAATTAAAAGGGGTGATTTTAACAATACAAGACTCTTGGCAAGCATCACTCCAAGATACTATTTGTCCTGACTCACAGTCAATAGTGGGATTATGAGTACGCAACCAAGAATACCCTAACACGAGGTGAGAGGAAGGAGAAGTAATGATCTGAAACCGAATGGTTTCAGAGTGTAACACCCCTGTAGACATATGTAGTGGTACAGTTTCATGTGTGATAACTGGAGAGCATAATGGTCTACCATCTATGGCCTCAACGGCCAAGGGTGTCTCCTTCTCTCTAGTGGGTATGTTATTCTCCTTAACAAAACTGGAATCTATAAAGTTTTCGGCCGCTCCGGAATCAACCAGGGCTAGTATATTCCCTACTATGCAGTTACTACCAAGGTGCAGGGAAACAGGGAGAAGCAATTTATTAAGAGGCAAATGTGAGGACTCTGATGTCACACCCAAGGCCTGTCCTCTATACGGTCTTAGGTGCGATAGTTTTCCGGACACACGGGACATTCTTGTCTCATATGGCCCCTCCTACCACAATAAAGACAAAGTCCCTCCTTTCTCCTATAAAGTTTTTCAGCGTCAGTAAGTTTAGCAACCCCTAACTGCATAGGTTCCTCCTCTGACCCTTTAGATCCCTCGGGAGTCTGAGCTCTAGATGAATTAACGGGGACAAAGCGTCTATTTCTTGACTTGGTATATAGCCTGTCACGGATCCTGTTATCTATATCGATGAGATAGTCAATAAGGTCCTCTAGGGGTACAGGGAGGTCCTTGGCTGCTACCTCATCCAACATAGTTTCATACAGGCCTTCCATAAACGCAGTAGTAAGCCCATTATTAGTCCAATCTACCTGTGAGGCAAGGGTACGGAACTGAATAGCATAATCGGCTACAGATTTAGATCCTTGCTTAATTCTCATTAACGCTCTGGCGGCATTCTTTGACCTTTTAGTCGTGTCAAATGTTCTACCAAACGCTGTGAGGAAGCTATTGAAATCGTGTACCATAGGTCCATTAGCCTCCCAAATAGGATTTGCCCATTCAAGTGCCTTATCAGTAAGCTGGTGCATAAGAAAACCCACCTTAGATCTATCAGTGGGAAATAAACGTGGGTACATTTCAAAGTGGAATTCCACTTGATTAAGGAATCCCCTACATGTCTTAGCGTCCCCTCCATACCTAGGTGGCGGGGTTAGATGTGCTGAAGCATTAGGCATATTAGCTGTGTCTGGTACAGGGTTTACAGGAGGCGCAGGTACAGGTACCGGAGCTGTTCTGGATAACAGTGTCTGGATGGCTTGAGCCATTCGATCCATACGGTGATCCTGTTCTGCGAATCTAGCCTCATGAGTGGCCATCTGTTGTCCTAAACCTGCGGGGTCCATGGCCCTATCGTAATGTCACGGTAATATACCCCAACACGCAGGAATAGTCCAGATAGTCGAGACAAGAAAACAGGATTCGTCTTACCGGACCTTAGAATGGCCGGACTTAGACGAGTACAAGAAAAGACAGAGTCCAAAACAAGCCGAGGTCAAGGGGACGGAGAGACAGCGTAAAGTAGAACAAGCCGGGGACTGGTACACAGGAGAGCAAACCGGCGGAGATACAAGCAAGGATAAAGAGAAAGCGGAGTCAGGAACAAAGCCAAGGTCAAGCACCAAAAAACCAACTGAACGCAACAAGCACTAAAGGGAACTGAACAGAAACCACGATAGGGCAAGGTGCAAAGGAAACAGGTGAGTATAAGTACCCTAAAGTTCACTTTGATTGGCCCCTGTCATATCCACGCCCCCAAAACGTGAGTGTATGGGGAACGAGGCATGACAGGGGCCAATGGGAGACTGATTCTAATTTTGTCTCCCACTGTCCCTTTAAGAGCGCGCCCGAGACTCGCGGCGCGCTCTTAGTGTCAGGCGGGACACGTGACCGCTTCTCGCGGTCACTGCCCACCTGACTGACTGGCTCGTGCAGGAGCAGGACCGCGCACGGCGAGAAGAGAGGACCCCGGCCGGCCCCTGGAGAGGGTAAGTACTGCTACAGGCAATGAATAGATATCCTTATTTCTGAATTTCTTGTAAAGAAAAACTAATAAACTGAAAAACAAATGCCTTTTCTAGTCTTGTATCAACATTCACTGTCTCTCTTCATTGTATCAACATTTCACGCGTCTGATAACCAGCTCTCAAATCAGGCTTTCAAAAGAAGGTACACCCTCTTTGAATTCTATGGTTTTGAATTTCAGGACATAATAACAATAATTTGTTCCTGAGCAGGTTTTAAAATTAAGTAAATACAACCCCAGATGAACCACAACAAATGACATTTTACACTGTGTCATGATTTATTTAACAAAAATAAAGCCAAATAGAGAAGCCATGTGTTAAAAACTAAGTAAGTACCTTATGATTCAATAGCTTGTAGAACCACCTGTAGCAGCAATTACTTGAAGTAATTGTTTTTTGTATGATTTTATCAGTCTCTCCCGTCATTGTGGAGAAATGTTGGCCCACTCTTCTTTCTGACTTAGCTTCAGTTCATTGAGGTTTGCTGACATTTGTTTATGCATAGTTCTTTTACGGTCCCACCACAGCATTTTAATCGGGTTGAGGTGTGAACTTGTGGCTGGGTGATTGCAACACCCGGATTCTTTCCTTTTTTTTTTAGCCATTCTGTTGTAGATTTGTTGGTGAGCTTGGGATTATGGTCCTGTGGCATGACCCAATTTCAGTCAAGCTTTGGCTGTCGGACGGATGGCCTCATACTTGACTCTAGAATACTTTGGTAGGCAGATGAGTTTATGGTCGACTCCATGACTGCAAGGTTGCCAGGTCCTGTGGCTGCAAAACAAGACCAAATCAGCACCCCTCCGTGCTTGACAGATATGAGGTGTTTGGGTTTTGGCAAACAGGGTGCTGTGCATATTTTTTTTGCAAGTATTTGCATTATGGCCAAACATCTCCACTTTGGTCTCATCTGTCCAAAGGAGATTGTTCCAGAAGTTTTGATGTTTGTTCAGATACAACTTTCCAAACTGAAGCCATGCTTTCCTCTTGACAAACCTTCCAAACAAACCATACTTTTTCAGTCTTTGTCTGATTGTACTGTCATGAGCTTTAATATTTAACATGCTAACTAAGGCCCAGGGCCGGTGCAAGGATTTTTGCCGCCCTAGGCAAAAAAACTTTTGCCGCCCCCCCCATATGTCCTGCCCACCATGTGACATCACAATGCCGCCCATATGCTCTGCCATGTGGGCCAACGCCAGTCTTCACAAAGTGTCTTTTATCTGAAAAGACAGTGTGTTTCATTAAAAAGCCTACAGGCACAGGCTATATACATTACATTAATGTGAGGTAAATTAGAAATTAGTGCCACTAATAATATATTGGATTGCCTACTTACCACCAGATGAGGACAAGAGGCTGATGATGGGCTCAGTCTGGCTCCACAGGTCTGGTGTAGAAGAGGCTCTCTGGAGACTGTTTTTAACAGTGCTCACAACAATTAACGAACAGGAAGCAGCTCAATTTTTTAGGGCCCCTTACACAGCTCAAGGTCTGGGCCCCCAGGGGGCATACGCCTACAATGCCCACCCATACATCCACCTACATGGCCCATCCATGAGTTGGGGATATTTTATGTGTGCAATTTGTGTAAGGGATGTAGTGTGTTTATAGGGGATCTAGTGTGTGTTTGTGTGTAAGGAATGCATTGTATGTTTCTGTGTGTGTGTGTGTGTGTGTGTGTGTGTGTATAAGGGGTGAATGTAAGGGATGCATTGTGTGTTTCGGGTGTGTCTTTGTGTGAGTAGGAATGCATTGTATGTTTCTGTGTGTGTGTGGGGGGGGATGCATTGTGTATGTGTGCAGTGTAAAAGAGAGGGTTTGTGGGGTAGGATAGGGACTGAGAGGGGAACAGCTCTTTATTTAAAAAAAAAAAATCATAGTGCTCTCCTCTCCGGTCAATTAATGATTTCCCCTTCCCTTCTGTCCCTCCGTGTTCTCCCCTTCTGTCACTTAGTGCTCTCCCCTGGCCCCCTGTCCCTCTGCAGTCCCCCCTTGCTGGTCTTCTCACTCAACCCTCCCCCCCTTAGTGGTCCTCCCTCTCCCAAAGCCCTTAGTAGACCTGCCCCTACTCCCCCCACCCCCTTAGTGGTAATCTCCCCCCCCCCTTAGTGGTCCTTACCCTCCTCCCCTCTCCTTAGTAGTCCTTCCTCCTTACCCCTCTTTGGTGGTCCTTCCCCCCCTTAGTGGTCCTCCCTCTCCCAAACCCCTAGTGGACCTCCCCTCCTCCTCCCTCAGTGGTCGTTACCTCCCCACCCCCGTTCCCCCTGTGTTCCTTCACCCCCCTCCCCCAGTGGTCCTGACTCACCCCTCCCCTAGTGGTCCTTACCCTCCCCCCCTAGTGGTCCTTACTTCCCCCTCCCCTCCCCTAGTGGTCCTTACCCTCCCCTCCCCTAGTGGTTCTTGCTCCCCCCTCCCCTCCCCTACTGGTCCTTACCTTCCCCTCCCCTAGTGGTCCTTACTCCCCCCTCCCCTCCCCTACTGGTCCTTACCCTCCCCTCCCCTCCCCTAGTGGTCCTTATCCCCCCTCCCTCCCCTAGTGGTCCTTATCCCTCCCTCCCCTAGTGGTCCTTATCTCCCCCCTCCCTCCCCTAGTGGTCCTTCTCCCTCCCCTAGTGGTCCTTACCCCCCCTCCCCTATTGGTCCTTATCCCCCCCTCCCTCCCCTATTGGTCCTTATCCCCCACTCCCTCCCATAGTGGTCCTTATCCCCCCCTCCCCTAGTGGTCCTTATCCCCCCCTCCCTCCCATAGTGGTCCTTATCCCCCCTCCCTCCCCTAGTGGTCCTTATCCCCCCCCCCTCCCTCCCATAGTGGTCCTTATCACTGAGTGAGCTCTTCCTGTCAAACAGAGGTTCCTGTCCCGCGTTCCGCGCCGCCCGGCCACGCTACATGGAGAGACCGGCAGGAGGAGCGCTCTGCACTTCCCTCCTGACGGTCACTCAAACCCGGCCGCCCTCCATGCAGCAGTGCTGCGCCGCCTGAGGCTTGCAAGAGCGCTCAGGCGACGCAGCATGAGGAGCACACCGGGCACAGGGATCCGGCGCCCCCTGCTAAGTTGCGCCCTAGGCGGCTGCCTAGGTCGCCTTACAGGTGGCGCCGGCCCTGCTAAGGCCCATAGATTCAGCCTCTAAATTCCTATGGAAGCAGTAAGGGTGTAGTTAGGTTTTCTATAAATATTGAATGTTTTTATATGGTTTCATCCAACTATACACTGTGACACTAGTAAAGATGGCCGATTGCTGGTGGTTATTGGACTCAATATTGCTTTACAGAATCTGAGTATGGCTTTTTCCATACAAGCTATTTTTGAAACACTAAAATGAACACTCTATATACATAAAACACTTCATATTGCTGAAGGGTTTTGTGTGTGAACTGTCTGTCTCTTGACTCTTAAAAAAAGTACCAATTTCAAAATTCCCAGTTTTATAATTATCCCTAATTACACCTATCTGTCTTTTAATCAGACAGCCAGATGGGTTTTCTGCCTCACTCACTTTAAGTGTTTGCTCAAAGTGGAAGTGATATCTTCAATTACCTCACATGCGCTGTGGTACCTAACTGCTTATCTATAAGCTGCATTGGATAGACCTGAGAGCAGGCTGTCTTGCCCCTGAATTTCCGATAGGTAACTTCATTTTGGAACACGGGGGGGGGGGGGGGGGGGGGGTTCTACATATAACGATAAATAGAACACTCCAACGTTAGAAACAATTGTATTTATATTTAAGGTTGTAGTGTTCCCTTTAATTATCTTACTTCATTTTTTTGTTTTATTAGAATCTAGAAAATTGGAAGACTATCAAGCCAGAATAGCCCCACCCACTTGTTTGGATAAAGGACTTTTCCTGGAATACAGCATTTTGTTTTTGTCAATCAATGTCAGGATTATTTACTAAAAATCGTAATAAAATTGTCAATCATACAACAAACTTCTGCCTTTGTTTCCAAGTTCGTTAATCCAGTAAATATTTGGATTATTTTGTTGGCCTTTGCCAAACTTGTACAAGCAGCAATGAACTTTGTATAAATCATTATTTATCGCTCTGTTATTCTCTGTTTGGGGAATTTATGAACCCTGGAACATTAACTTAATGTGGTATTTCCATCTAATTCTATTAATTCAATTTACTAGTGTGCAAGCGTAGCAGGATAAATTAAAAAATTACATTCACGTACATTTCTTGTAGAGACTGGCAAAGCATTTTGGGAATTGTAGTTTTACAGCATCTGGCAAGAAACAATTTTACTGGCTCTATTCTAAAGTATGCATGTGATTTACACAATGAAAATATTTGGTTTGGCCGAATCAATTTGTCCGAAAAAGTTATTTATTCAATTTGTCCATATGGTGTTTCAGTTCAGATGACTTTTTATGGTCCAGACCAGGGGTTCTTAACCCAGTCCTCAAGGACCCCCTACTAGTCCAGGATTTAGGTATCACCTGTGTGTGTCTAAGGTGATTTTTTTTTTCTAAACACCTTAGACACACCCAGGTAATCCCTAAATCCTGGACTGGTAGGGGGTCCTTGAGGACTGGGTTAAGATCCCCTGGTCCAGACGAACCAATAGGATGTGAAAATGGGCTAATCCGTGTACTACAAAATATATACATAATATAAATAGTGTGCATATGGTTTGCGGTACACTGACATGAACATTTTCCTGCCATTTGTTTCACAGATTTAGGCCTCAATTTAATATTGTTAGATAAGCTTTCAAATTGATTTATTTTCTTTGGATAAAATGATTTCATATTATGAAAAATATTTACATTTTGTAATATTTTGATAGTTTTTGAATTATTGATTTTTTATGAGTTATTACATTTTTAAGTTATATATATATATATATATATATATATATATATATACACAATTGTCAATATTTTAGTAATTTGTAAAATTCATTTAAAAAGTTTATCGAAAAATATTAAATCATTTGGAAAGCATATCCCACAATATTAAATCAAGTCATAAGTGAGAAGAAGACACGAAAAGAGGGAAGAAAAGGAGTAGCAGTAAAAAATAATTAGACATGTGCAATTCGGTTCGGTCCGAATGCGAATTCGGACGAATTTCGGGAAATTCGGACATTCGGGTACTTCCGAATGTCCGAATTGTCGAAGTTCAGAATTGCCGAAGTCCTGAAGTTCCGAAATTGCCGAATTTCCAAAGTGCCGAAGTTCTGAAGTGTCAAAGTGCCGAAGTTCCGAAGCACAGTATTGCCTAAGTACTAATATACTTACCCAGTGGAAGAATGAAGAATGTTACACTGTATACAAGTTTAAATAAAAAGTATACAAACATAGCCAGGATTCAGCTGTAAGCATTTGCAACACTTACAACAATCAAGTAACACACATTCATATAAAATGTAAGTTATTTAGCCTGTCAATGGAATGACAGGAATGAATAAATAGATAACTCCCTAATTCCCACGGTATTAGGGAGCTATCTACTAAAAGGCTGAAACACCGAAATTGGGAGGGGCATGTCTATTTAACAATGAGCAGCCTGTGGCTGCTCACTGTAAAAAAAAAAACCTCCCCCCCTCCCGAGCCCCCACCCGTGCCGCGCGAGTGGGGGCTTTTAACCTGAAGGGGGGACCTATTGCACCCCCCAGCCACCACCCCTGAATGGCGGGTGGGGGCCCTAAAGTAAAATAAGGGGGGACCTATTGTCCTCCCCCCGGGCCCCCACCCCGAGCGGTGGGTGGGGGCCCTAAAGTAAAATAATGGGGGGGGAACCTATTGTCTTTCCCCCCGGCCCCCACCCCTGAGTGGCGGGTGGGGGCCCTATATACCAATAAGGGGGGGACTTTATGTCCTCCCCCCTGGCCCCCACCTCTGAGCGGTGGGTGGGGACCCTAACTACCAATAAGGGGGGGGACCTAATGTCCTCCCCCTGGCCCCCACCCCTGAGCGGTGGGTGTGGGCCCTAAATACCAACGGGGGGGACCTAATGTCCTCACCTCTGGCCCCCACCCCTGAGCAGTGGGTGGGGGCCCTAAATTAGAATAAGGGGGGACCTAATGTCATTCCCCTGCCCCCCACCCCAAACCCCTAGTCAACCCCCTCCCAAAAAATGAACCCCTACCTACCCCCCTCACCCTAAAAATAATGAGGGGGGACCATTAAGTACCTGTAAAAAAATGGAATTTGATGTCTTCTTTTTTCTAAAATCTTCTTTTTTCAGCCCCAAAAAAGGCCAAATAAAAATCCATAATGACCGTCGCAATAAAAAAAAAAACCTGAGCGCAAAAAACAGTAATCCTTCTTCACCCATGGAGGGCTCAGCGCAGACTGAGCTCTGCAGGGCAGGAGAAGGCTTATAAAGCCTTGCCCCTCCCTGCAATTAGGCTCAGAGCACTCTGGTTGGTTGGTTTAAGCCATCCAATCAGAGTGCTCTGACAGGTAAATGAAGAGACTGACAGGTAAGTCTCTACATTTACCTGTCACAGCACTCTGATTGGTTGGCTTGAAATCCACCCAATCAGAGTGCTCTGTGTCATTTTACACAGCACGGGAAAGTTCTTTGGAATTTTCCCACGCTGTGTAATTTGACTCATAACAACACTCTGATTGGTGAATTGAAAGTAAAAGGGTGGGGGCTCGGGAGGGGGGACACTTTTTTTTTTTTTTTAACAGTGAGCAGCCACTGGCTGCTCACTGTTTAATAGACATGCCCCTACTCAGGGTATAGCGAGAAGGGGCAAAATTTACTAATACTTAGTCATTTTTACTTAGTATTAGTAAATTTGGCTGAAAGACCAATTTAGGTCTTTCAGCCTTTTGGTAGATAACTCCCTAATACCATGGGAATTAGGGAGTTATCTACTAAGTGACTGCAAGAGAAGTCCCGAAGTGCCGAAATGCCGAATTTCTGAAATTCCAAAGTTCCGAAGTTGCCGAAGTTCCAAAGTGCCGAAGTGTTAAAGTGCCGAAGTTCCGAAACGAACCGAAGTGCCGAAGTCCCGAATTGCCGAAGTCCTGAATTTGGGAATGCCGAACCGAGCCGAAAATTTCTCACATGCACATGCCTAAAAAAAATCTATATTTAAGGAACAGCGCACACATAAAAACACATTTTAAAATTAAGGCTACTTAAAATCGCCTGAATAGTAAAAGAGAGGTAAGGATTTTTCCTGAGGATTACACCCCTATTTTATCCTGCTATTTTAGTGAGACTTTATTTTTTAACTATTAATTTTATTGGCACGGCCTTACCTGATGTTGTACTATCACTTAGAAATTTTGGTCTGTTTCTAACTTATTCTTATTGTTACTAGACTTTGGCGCAGCCCTTACCTCTCTTTTACTATTCATCCTGTTTTATTAAGGGTCTTGAGGGATTCCCTTTTTTAGGTTCCTGCCCACCCTCCCCCCTTTTTGTTATTTAGCGCTTACTCTCTCCCCTTTTTGCTTAAATTCACCTATCTCAGCAAACAAATATGGGGATTTAGCTCCACCATAGGGCCATATTGTGTTAAGCCCAGCACTACTTCACAGTATCCCAATATTGGTGGGCCTACACTAATTCCTATCTGGGAGACAAATTAAATATTGTTTTTTTGTTTTTTTTAACTCATTTGTTTCCCTATTTTGTTCACTTCTTACGCGATCTGTGAGTAAAATCAACATTTAGTTGCTGTCCCCTAACTATCAATTGTCTTTTTCCTGATCAATCATCTCTTTTATTTCCTAATCACGAAACAAACAAACTTTTGTTTCACGTTACGCCCGTTTGGTGCTTCAAAGCTGCGTGAATTTGGACGACATGCCAATCACCCCAAATTCATCTCAAACAAATTGAAACCAAATGCACAAGTCTAATGCGATTTACCAGTCTGACTCACTGTATCTAAAACTGGAGGAACTTGACAGCTCCAGGGTAATTGATTTCACAGCATAATGCCTTCAAACTCGCAGGAAAATCAGATTTTCCCGTGTCATAGATTGCAAGTTTCCCTCTTCAAAGGGAATCCACCATTCTGCCGTCTGCGAGTTCTCAAACAATCTTTTATGTATTTTAAACTATTGTGCAATGTTGCCTAAATGTTCATATCCAGCTGTCTAACTCGTTGTAGAAGCACGTGTAACAAACTGTATTAAATCTTTATATCAATATGCATACAATATAGTACAATAAATGTCATATACAAGGCTTTTTAAAGCAGAAATAAATAATATTGTTTGCAATTTTTGGTGACAATGAATCGCATAATATCCTTTATATAATGTATTTATTGTGTTAATAGGGTGTTCCTCACACTAACAGGGTGAAATTGTTTCTGGAGTTCTGGTGGCCGGGGGTAAGGAAGCATTGAAAGGTGAGATATACTTACCTGAACCTGTCCCTCGCGGGCACCACCATTTTCCTTCGGTGGGTTGTCTTCAGCTGGAGGTCTATTCCCGTCACTAATAATGACTGGGAGCATTGGCACTTCTAGACAGTGTCGAGAAGTGTCGAGAAGTGTCAGGCATAGGAAATATACATAGACAAAGTACTTCGTCTCAGTATATCTCTCAGCTGGGATAGAATTTCAGCTGAATTCCAACACAGTCAAAGTGAGTATTTCACAAAGATCCTCGATGGTCGACATTCATTGGATGAGAGCATCAGCTGACCACTCTCAGCCAATGACAGTCATTTTGTGCAAAGAAAAAGGTGCACATAACTGACATTATCTAGGCCGGAAATCTAGTTTTGGGCTGGCTGGTGAAACCGCTATGACGCTGCTGGAAGTCAAGTTACAACTCTGGCAGTCAGGGCCGCCATCAGGGCATGTCAACCATAACAGTTGTCATGGGCCTGGGGGGCCCCGAGCCCCAAATACTGCTGCAGTAAGTAATGGCTGAGCTGGGGAGTTAAACAATCTCCCCAGCCAGCCTGCACTCAGCAAGGGGCCCGCACAGCCGTCCCCGGGCCCCTGCTGCTACTAATCATGTCCTCCGTGCAGGGCACACTGAGGGACAGCTATAGGGCCCTCCCAAAGACCCCACTAGGCTGCCCCTCAGTGTGCCTGTCTCAGAACACAGCCTCACTGAGCTGCCTGTAACACTGCTCAGGGCAGCTCCGTGTGGCTTGTTTTACAGGAAGTGACATCACCAGTCACAGTGAGCTATGCGGAGCTGCCCTGAGCAGACTTACAGGCAGCATGTCAGCATTGTGAGGCTCCTTCAGAAGAGGACCACCAGAGAGGTAAGGTTTGGGAGGGTTTTGGGAGCCCCTATTCCCCCCTGCTCCCACTGCATTCCCCTACCCCCCCTTGCTCCCACTGCATTCCCTACCCCCCCCCTTGCTCCCACTGCATTCCCTATCCCCCCTGGCTCCCACTGCACCCCCTACCCCCCCCCCCCCTCTCCTGGCTCCCACTGCATCCCCTACCCCCCCTGGCTCCCACTGCATCCCCTACCCCCTCCCCCCTGACTCCCACTGCATCCCCTACCCCCCTGGCTCCCACTGCATCCCCATACCCCCCCTTGCTCCCACTGCATCCCCTACCCCACTGCATCCCCTGCTCTCTGCAGCCCCTACCCCCACTGCTCCCACTGCAGCCCCTACCCCCCTGCTCCCACTGCAGCCCCTACCCCCCTGCTCCCACTGCATCCCCCACCCCCTGCTCCCCCTGCTCCCTCTGCAGCCCCTTACCCCCTGCTCCCTTTGCAGCCCCTACCCCCACTGCATCCCCTACCCCCCTGCTCCCACTGCAGCCTCTTCTCCCTTTGCAGCCCCTACCCCTTGCTCCCACTGCATCCCCTACCCCCCCTTGCTCCCACTGCATCCCCTGCTCCCTCTGCAGCCCCTACCCCCGTGCTCCCTTTGCAGCCCCTACCCCCACTGCGTCCCCTACCCCCCTGCTCCCACTGCAGCCCCTGCTCCCTCTGCAGCCCCTACCCCTCTGCTCCCTTTGCAGCCCCTACCCCTCTGCTCCCACTGCATCCCCTGCTCCCTCTGCAGCCCCAACTCCACTGCTCCCTCTGCAGCCCCCACCCCCCCTGCTCCCACTGCATCCCCCACCCCCCCTGCTCCCACTGCATCCCCTATGCCCCTGATCCCACTGCAGCCCATACCCCTTGCAGCTCCTACCCACTGCAGCCCATACCCCCTACAGCCCCTACCTCCCACCTCCCTCTGCAGCTCCTAACCCCTGCGACCACTGCAGCCCATACCCCCTACAGGCCCTACCTCCCTGCTCCCTCTGCAGCCCCAACCTCCCTGCTCCCGCTGCAGCCCCTGCTCCCTCTGCAGTCCCTGCTCCCGCTGCAGCCCCTGCTCCCTCTGCAGCCCCTACCCCCTGCTCCCTCTGCAGCCCCTAGCCCATACCCCCTACAGCTCCTACCTCCCTGCTCCCTCTGCAACCCCTACCTCATTCAGCCCCTACCTCCCTGCTCCATCTGCAGCACCTACCCCTGCTCCCACTGCAGCCTCCCTGCTCCCTCTGCAGCCCCTACCTCCCTGCTCCCACTGAATTCCCTACCCCTCTGCTCCTACTGCAGCCCTTACCTGCTGCTCCCACTGCAGCTCCTGCCCCCTGCACTGTGCGCAATGGTAGGGTTTCGCTTTTGGTAGTGGCTAGTGGGCTACCCAACTGCTCCCACTGCAGCTCCTATTACCCTTTGCACCCACTACATCCTGTCCCTCCTCTGCACCCACTACAGCCTCTATTCCCCCTTGTACCCTCTGCAGCCCCTTCCACTCACACCCTTTACAGCCCCTTCCTTTCGGCACCCTCTGCAGTCCCTACCCCTTTGCACGCACAAACATAAAGGGACACTATAGTTACCAGAACAACTACAGCTTAATTTATATTATACAGCTTAATGTAGTTGTTCTGGTGAGTATAGTCTACCACTGCAGGGTTTTTGCTGCAAAGACTGCCTTTTTAGAGAAAATGCAGTGTTTACATTGCTGCCTAGGAACACCTAGGCGCTTGTCATAGAGAAGCATATATATATATATATATATATATATATATATATGCACAGAGGGCCCCCTGCTACCTGTACGATGAAGAGGGGGCCCAGCAGCACACTCTGTCCTCCTTTCCAGCTGCTCTCTGTCTAACTTTCCTGCACCCTGCGGCTGCCAGAGCGTTGCCATGGGTTACTATGGCAACGCTCCGCACAGCACGCAGGCCTGTCTCGTGAGATTTAGTCAGAGAGGAGCGGGAAAGGAAGACAATGTGGGCTGCTGGGCCCCCTCTTCAATGTACCGCGGCTGGCTCCCTCCACCATGCCACTGGACCAACAGGGAATGCGATCTCCCCCCTCCCTGGCACGGTAAGAACCATGGAGGGGGGAATAAAATTGAAATATACACAGATAAATAAAAATAATAATACTCCCCTTCCCCCTATTTTACACACACACTGAATCCTTACAAGCACACTCTGCACTACACACACACTACATTCACTAAACACACTCTGCACTACACACACACTACATTCACTAAACACACTCTGCACTACACACACACTACATTCACTAAACACACTCTGCACTACACACACACACTACATTCACTCAACACACTCTGCACTACACACACACTACATTCACTAACACACTCTGCACTACACATACACTACATTCACTAAACACACTCTGCACTACACATACACTACATTCACTAAACACACTCTGCACTACACACACACACTACATTCACTAACACACTCTGCACTACATTCACTAAACACACTCTGCACTACACACACACACTACATTCACTAACACACTCTGCACTACATTCACTAAACACACTCTGCACTACACATACACTACATTCACTAAACACACTTTGCACTACACACACACACACACACTACATTCACTATACACACGTTTCACTCACTACAAGCACACTACATTCACTATACACACTACATCCACTACAAAAACACACACTCTGCATTCACTATACACACACCTACATTCACTACACACACTCTGCATCTAATGCATGCATACAAACATTACATACATTACACAAAACGTACAATCTGCATCCACTATACACACTGCATCCATGACACACATACCGCATCTACTATACACACACACACACTTCATCCTTGTGGGCGGACTCAGGGCTGGCCCCGGGGGCCCAGATCTTGAGCTGTGTCAGGGGCCCTAAAATTTCTGATGGCAGCCCTGCTGGCAGTAGAGGGTTAATATCTGTGTGTGCAACGTTTCAAAGCAAAATGCTGCTCATACTGACTCTAGGCACCATAACCACTTCAAATCACTGAGGTGGCAATGGTGCATACAGTAACCCTTTAAGATCAAAGATTTCAACAGAAATTTACACTTTCATAAATTAACCTGGTTACACCCCCCTGGCTTTTAAGCAGACAACTGGTCCAGTTACTTCCTGGTTTGTTTAGCTCAGTGGAACTAAACTCGAGAGGCAGTACTTGCCCAGAACACCTGCCTTGCAATGACTTCTCATTGAGCTGCATTGGCAAGTCTGTGATTGGACAGTCACAGAAAGTCTGGGCGGGGTTAGAAGGGGAAGGTATGCAAAGGTATGCAAACAGGAAAACTGCAGGTTTTGCAAGCTGTGGTTCGATATACGCTTAATGAAATTTTTTTATAACTAAATGCACCTAGGTTTTTATTTATGTTTTATCTACAAAACAGTATTTTTTATTTATTTCTTATTTGGGCAGTTTCTTTAAATATTTTTTCTAGTATGACCACTTTGACCGTATCCTGAAATTCACTTAGAATTTCTGACAATTATCGCTTTCTTAAATAATCCTGTAAGCCTCCAATACTAAACATTCATGGCATCTTCTTCAGTGCATTTCATGCTTTTAACAATGAAAAGGCTAGTTGTATATACGTCTGTAAAAGATATTTTGATCCTATTGATTTTTTTAAACTTTTTAGTTTATAATTGCCAGCTAATGCAGGGAACAAACCATTTCGCTGAATGCGCAGTCTGTTATGAAATGAAGAAGTTTGTTTTGAAGACAGGCTCTTGTAGCAAGCTTGAAATGTTTCGAAATTGGTCTCATGTATTGGAAAAGCATTTCAAGTACCGGATGAATGATGTTAATTCAGAAAAGGAACCCTGCACACTGTCAGGAATTGTCATATATTGAAAACCTGGCCCGTAGACAATATATATATATATAAAGGCTAATGAACGTTGCACTGAGAAGATTTCTAAAAACCAAGATGGTGTTTAATAAATATTCAAAAAAGTTACGTGTCTGATCAACGTTTCAACCCATTCGGGCCTTTCTCAAGATCACAGTGTCATGCAATAAACCACTATTGTATAGGTAAAAAGTGTAAGAAACTCACTAATAATGACTCTGTAGCTCATCATCCAGTGGGTGACAATACACACTCGTTATTGGTGAGTTTCTTACGCTTCATATATCTCTGTGGAAAATAGGTTCCTTTTGTCATGTGGAGACGACTTACCTAAAAGATTTAGTTCATCCACAAAAAGTGTCCTTAACCCCTTAAGGACACATGACATGTGTTACATGTCATGATTCCCTTTTATTCCAGAAGTTTGGTCCTTAAGGGGTTAAACAATATGTAATCGACAAATGTCTGGTAATTGTGAAGCATTTGGCTTCTTTTTCTGGTTCCCTCATTCGGCATTTTGTTTGACTGCTTTCCATTCTGGTACCGTTAACCTGTGATTGTCCTTCCTTTATGCTATTTACCTGTTGGTAGGTATTTCACATTACCCCTTTGGAGGGAATTAAGTCCAATTATTCTATGGCTCATTGAAAACTCGTGCTACCTTTTACCTTTCAGCATAACCTGTCTGGCAAAAATAATATATTATACTACAATTACACTGCACATAGATAATCATGCCACCATAACCACTTCAAATCACTGAAGGGGTTATGGTGGTTGGAGTAACCCTTTAATTCTAGCCATCTGTCGGTCACGTCTCAATTCATCTGGCTGTCCCCTTACCGTCAATCATCTTTTTTTTGTTTCGCACAGACGGCACTCTGAATCACAAATCAAACGAACGTACTCATCCATTGCTCAAGTAATTTGTTTGGTTATATGTCCATATAGCACTTTGCAGTTACGAAATTTGGATGAGCCACTAATTCGTCAAAATTCGGACCAATTGCAATTTGACTGAAAAAAAACATTGATATATTCTGCACGGTATTGCTAAAACATATACAGTGTATTTCACCATATACATTTAAAAGCATTCCACATTCAGATCTTGTACTGATATCCTGTAAAACATAAAATCAATAAAACATTATTTAAAAAGATAGCCTTACCATTACAGAAAGGGTTTGTTTTCTTTAAAAAAGGGTTGTAAGATATCGTCATTAATTAAAGAAACAGAACTGCAGGAGATTACTTCAGGTTTGCAAAACTATGAACTAGAAAATAGCTGTAGATATATTTAATATAACGCCACAATGCAAAAAATCTTGGTCTAGCACCATAACCACTACAGCACCATAAGCACTACAGTCGACATTAGTGGTTATGTTACCAGGAGTCCTCTGAAACAACACTATGGTAAGTAGTGAAATCGTTTTCAAATGGTTTGACACTCACCTGGGTCTCCCAAGTGCCCTTGGGCTGGCCTCCATTTTGTATGTCAATTTTGAGAATGCAGAAGGTTAAAGCCAATTCATTTGTCCAAATATGGATGAAATTAATATATGTATTGCAAAAATATATAAAAAAAAGGAGGCCAGACCAGCGGTGCCTCAGGGATCCAGGTTAGTGTCAAACCATTTGTAATTTTTCTGACTGCTTACTTGGGGACTGCGCCAGGGGACTCTTAGCTTCATAACCACTACAATTATTGCAGTGGTTATGGTACTTAGACTGACCCTTTAATGTGTATTTGTATGCCGATAAATACGTAAAACTAGGAAATTTTTCTTTCTCCTGTTTTTTTCCTCCTCCCATTTCTTTGTCATAAGATATCAACAGATTTGCTGGTAGACAGAATAGGAGCCTGCCTACAGGTAATGATTGAAGATTTACTTCACAAATTAATTAGATCTGCTTGTTTATATGCATATACAGGAATGCAATTTACTAGTTCAGTAAAGCTAGTTCAGCATATAATTAGAAAAGGCTGGTTGGTTCCCTCAAACTGGGAGTCAATCCACTGAGAGTGTCAATCGTCTTCCTCTGTTAAAAATAACTTAAAGGGACACTATAGTCACCAAAACAACTACAGCTTAAAGGGACACTCATGGCACCCAGACCACTTCTGCCCATTGGAGTGGTCTGGGTGCCAACTCCCACTACCCTTAACCCTGCAAGTGTAATTATTGCAGTTTTCATAAACTGCAAAATTTACCTTCAATGGTTAAGTACTCCTCTAGTGACTCTCTACCACTAGAGGACTCTTCTGTGTTCTTAGAACACGAAAAGTGTGTTATAACGATGTGTGTTATAACGCTATGTGAGGACCTCCAGCGTCGCCGAAATCCCCATAGTAAAGCATTAGAAGCATTATTCAATGCTTTCCTATGGGGAGGTCTAATGCACCTGCGCGGCATTGCCACACATGCGCATTAGGTCTCCCCTGCCGCCAGCTGCGCATGCTCAATAAGTCTCCCCGGGGGCGGGGCCGGGCTGCCGAGCCGACTGGAAGCAGGTCAACATGGCTCCGGGCCTGCAGCCCTAATAACGGCACTAAATCCGCACAAACACTGCTCTGGAGCCCAATATTCAGATGGGTTGAGATGGAGAATCACCTCAGCTCCAATCTGATACCAGGCAAAGGCCAACATCATGTCGGAAGCATCGGAGCTGAGGCACCCGGCCTACTTGCCTGCACAAGCCGGGACATTGACAGCAAATGATCCAGAATCAGAAGCCGGCAACTTACCCGGGTGGGAATGCATACCAGCAACATTAGCCTCAGAAGAGGGCCATGAGGACGTCAGAATCGGCCCCGCTCCCCCCCCGGCCGGTGGGGGTGATCCCGGCCACATGGGGACGGCACACACCAAGACGGAAGCCCCCGACTTGGGCCTACACCGATCTCCTACACTGGCAAAGGCTGCCAAAATGAAACCCGCCTGACGACAGGACCAAGGAGACACAGACCAGTATGCTGAGGGACACTTCGGTACTTACCTTGGTGGTGGACCGGACCACGGGCGCACTTCCTGGACTGCTCCCGAGCCGATATCATGGCTGCCTGACCTCAGGGTGAGGTGGGCACCCGGAGGAGACTGTCCCCACTGCTGCGAGCCCAGCGGGTGTGGACGGCGCGTGCTCCCGGCGGACCGGTGGCTGAGAGGCCATGCGCCCACTGCCCTGAAGAAGTGGCCGGCACTGGGTGAGACACACATGGCACCCCATGTACCCACGGGGGAATCGAAGGATCAGGGGAGGTGCAGGGGACACACGGCCGGCGGACTCATGTGGGGGGGCCCGCAGGAGCACATGTTGTCCCTGAGTGCCCACTGAGACACGGTGCCCACGGGGGCGGCCTGGGTGGAACAGGAGGACCGTCCCAGGGCCGGACACCCGAGGAGACCCTTGCAGCACGGAGTGCCCCTCAGCCAATGTGGAAAAACTCCATGCCTCACACATCAAGTGGGACTCGATCCTTCCTGTGAGTTCACAGGGCACACAGGTTTGCCACCTACGGCACCACTTAAGGAACGAAAAGAAAATTACCAAACCTGACACTACCCTCATTTAGCCAGCCAGGACACACAGACCTGCAAGGCCGTACGGCCTTTAGTTCTGGACATGATGCTTCACACTCTACAGTTAAAGCTGACCCTATGTTTACTCGAGAAGTACCATGACCACCTCTCTTTAATGTGGGAGCCCTTGTGCTCTATATATGATTTGTTTGCTTACATAAATAGCGCATTACAGTTACCTGCCTTTATTCTCATCCCATAATTTTTCATTTTTTCTTTTAAATGTTTATCTCTATATGTCCTAATGAGCATTCTACATAAGACTGCATGTTTCTTAATGCTACCGCACGCAAACTGACACACACGGTACCCGCATATGTTCTTTAAAAATCTGCATCTAAAAATATGCACCCTTACACAGTAACGATGCATTCACTCTGTTACGTAGTTTTTGAGTTTTAAAACAAAGTACGACAACAACTGCATACTTAAACGACTGTTAAGTATATTCTGATGTATAATATGTATGATGAGAATTGCAAAGTTAGAACAGTGTACAATATCTTATTCGGTTATATACAAGTTAGGTAGATCTAATGTTTTAATACTGCCTAATCACTGCTTTGCATGTTATAACGACTAAGCAATCACACAACCTAACTAACACAAAGCACTGACACAAACCAGCTGCCATACAGCACTTGCATACACCAGACAACACAACGCAAATAAGCCACCCAGCTAACACAAACTAAAGACATACAACAGCTAACATAAGATAATGGCCCGAACAACTAGCGTAAAGCAACTACGCAACCAGCAAACACACAACACTTGCACGCACCAGTTGACACAATACACTTATTTAACGCTCTAACTGACCTAATAGGGCGATACAGCTCACGAGAGTATATAGCACAAAGCCACGTACCGTGAACGAAAATGTTAAGCTAAACTGTCCTCTGCGCAGGCAACCAAATGTCTACACTGTTTTAAACCAATGCTTAAGCCCCTGCGTGGGCAATCACTTGCTTTTCTATCTTAAAAGTCAGTTTGATACATGCATTTATATTGTGAAAACAATAAAAATATTTAAAACAATAAGTCTCCCCTGCCAGCTGACGTCGGCGGGGAAGGAGCGTAGGCAGAGCCTGACCCAGCACGAGGGACATCGGTGCTGGATACTGGTAAGTCACTGAAGGGGTTTTAACCCCTTCAGCAACTTGGGATGGGAGGGAGAGGGGACCTGCAGTGCCAGGAAAACGGTTTGTTTTCAGAGAAAAGGCGTTCACATTGCCCCCTAGGGATACTTCCAGTGGCCACTCCTCAGATGGCCACTAGAGGTGCTTTCTGGGGCAGTGCTGCACAGTAGGTAGCATTGCCGTTCAGCGTCTCCACGCTCTGCATGGAGATGCTGAATTTTGAACATAGAGATGCATTGATCCGAGGAGGTGCTGAATGGCCCAGCCAGGATTTGGCCAGGCCCCATACTGCCTTCTTGCTTATTTCAGCCAATCCAATGTTTTCACTTTGGGAAAGCATTGGATTGGCTTAAAATCGTAAATTCGGATGTTGAAGGCAGATCGGGGGTGGGGCCAACACCTTCGGACCAGATCCTAAGGAGACGGGCTGAAAGCTAGCCAGTTAAGAGGCATGTGTGGGTGTGGGTGTAATATGGGGGAGTGGTAAAATAAGGAAATAAGTTGACTATATATAGGCAGGCATGACTTCAGCCATCTTAGAATAATGGCTTGGTAACAGCTTCCCACCCACACTCCCTTGTTGATGTTTGCTATATGATGCTAACTCTTCTTTCTTGTCGCAGCTGGTGGGTAAGATCCTTGCCAATCTGGGTTAGAGAAGAGTACAGGGGGAAGAAGGAGGGTTGGGGCTGATCCCTCCCCTAACCTCTGGTAAATGGTTGGACAAAATGGACGTGCCCACTGAGCCAAAGGCATGATGGAAAGTTAAGGCCAAGTTGGAGGCCAAGTGGTGGTTAGGACGAGGGGGGAGGGCAGCCACCTAGGAGTACTCGTGATTAGGCTGGAAGGGGTTGGCAAGGACAAGTCTGTGGTTAAATTGTATATCATGTTGATATTGTTAATAAATGGTTAAATATAGATTTGTTAAAATATAAATAAAGCTGTTGCCTGTTTTATACCACAAATGTTACTTTTTGTTTTTATTGAGGGAGAATGGTTAATAAAGAAGGTTTACACGGTAACCACTACCTGCATAGATGCGCAGCGCTGAAAAGAAGGTACATTTTAACCTCTTCTTAGTAAGTTAAGGAGGGGGGCAAGTCACCTAAATGGCAAATGTTAACATTATAGGGTCAGGAATACATGTTTGAGTTCCTGACCCTACAGTGTTCCTTATAAAAAAAAAAAAAAAACATATTCATTCAAACCCATTGTACAACGCTACAGAATTAACTGGTGCTATATAAATAATAAAATAATAATAATAAATAATAATAATACCAGTAACACAAAATGGCGTGCTCACCCATCCGCTGTTTAACCAGGCTTATGCAATTCCTTTCAATCCAGATTCGATGTCCAAGGCTTGTTTTTTTTTTTTCACCATTGTACATTTCCCATGGAAAACACAATCAGCAAATTCTCAATAACGAAACCCCAAGATTTAAGATTTCAATTTTAGCTTTTATTCCAACAGGTTAAACAATCTTCAGGGCCGCCACCAGAAATTTTGGGGCCCCTGACAAAGCACAAGGTCTGGGCCCCCCACATCCCCCTCCCCCTCACGCCCGGCCGGCCTCCCCCCGCAATGAATGCAGTGTGTGTTAGTGTAATGAATGCAGTGTGTGTGTCAGTGTAATGAATGCAGTGTGTGTGTCAGTGCAATGAATGCAGAGTGTGTGTCAGTGTAGTGGATGCAGAGTGTGTGTCAGTGTAGTGGATGCAGTGTGTGTGTGTCAGTGTAGTGGATGCAGTGTGTGTGTGTCAGTGTAGTGGATGCAGTGTGTGTGTCAGTGTAGTGGATGCAGTGTGTGTGTCAGTGTAGTGAATGCAGTGTGTGTGTCAGTGTAGTGGATGCAGTGTGTGTGTCAGTGTAGTGAATGTGTGGTGGAATCTCAGTAAAAATAAATTTAGTAGGCCGAGATTACCACGTGGCATGTGTACGTGCATATGCTGACGTATCGGTCGGTTGGTTGCACGTGGCAAAGATACGATCAGTAGTGTACGGAGCATGTGCAAGAATACCGGATATAGTATTCCCCTCCTCCATTGTGCTGGACAAGCCATGCGGTCAAACAGGAAGTTAGTTCTTGTTCGTTTTGATTGGTTATGAGAATGTGCGGGTGGAGCTTAATATGGGAGGAGTTATGTGCCTATATAAGGAGCCTGCACTATTGTCCGGGGCTCAGAACTTGTTGTATTTTGGTGACATTAGTCCCTCTGAGTCCCGATCGGTGAACCGAATAAAGAATCTCTTCCTTCCTGAAGAAACCTGTGTCCATCTCTCTGTGCTTGGCTTCCGTCAGTTTCTCCGGTATCAAATGTAGTGTGTATGTCAGTGTAGTGGATGCAGTGTGTGTGTCAGTGTAGTGAATGCAGTGTGTGTGTCAGTGTAGTGGATGCAGTGTATGTGTCAGTGTAGTGAATGCAGTGTGTGTGTCAGTGTAGTGAATGCAGTGTGTGTGTCAGTGTAGTGGATGCAGTGTGTGTGTTAGTTTAATGGATGCAGTGTGTGTGTCAGTGTAATGGATGCAGTGTGTGTGTCAGTGTAGTGGATGCAGTGTGTGTGTCAGTGTAATGGATGCAGTGTGTGTGTCAGTGTAGTGGATGCAGTGTGTGTTAGTGTAATGGATACAGTGTGTGTGTCAGTGTAGTGGATGCAGTGTGTGTCAGTGCAGTGTGTGTGTCAGTGTAGTGGATGCAGTGTGTGTGTGTGTGTTTAGTAGTGTATGCATGTAAATGTAATGTTATTTCCCCCTCCCTGTTTCTTACCTGGTTCAGGGAGGGGGGGGAGATTATTTCATCCCTGGTGGTCCGGTCCGGTGGCATGGTGGGGCCCCCCGGATCCCTATACTTGCAGAGGGGACCCAGCGGACTGTAGCTGTACTTTACAGCATTTCCCTCACTCCCGCGAGATGTGGTGTGCCCGCCGCGCGGAGCGTTGCCATGGTAACCCATGGCAACACTCTAACGGCCGCACGTCTCGCGGGAGTGAGAGCGAGGAAATGCTGTAAAGTTCAGCTACAGTCCGCTGGGTCCCCTCTGCAAGTATAGGGAGCGGGGGGGGGGGGGGGGCTGCGGCTGCACCTATATATAGCGATTCTCGCTATATATAGGTGCAGAGAGTAATTGTGGGGCCCTGGACTGCCAAAGCAGTCCGGGCCCCACAGGACCGCCGGGCCCGTGACAACCGTCATGGTTGTCACCCCCTGATGGCGGCCCTGACAATCTTGCAAATCTGCTTTGAATAAGTATTTATCAGCCCAAGCAGATATACATTCAATGCTTCCTGATGCGTTTCGTGCTCAGAGCGAGCACTTAGTCACAGGTAAAAAAGACCTAGCCTATGGCCTGCCCTAGACAGAAGATGTCCAGTCGCCTGACCCAGTAATGGTTAAAGGCCCACTAAATACTCAGTCTCATGGATCCTAAATATATGCATAGCACCAGCAGATAGCCAGTATCTTGGCTCAGGAGGCATTAATCTCCAAATATTTTCCCCATAAGTACTAAATCTCTAAACATATGCATCCACTGGAAATTTAAATGAGAGCATCCTTTTAGATGTAACTTTGAGTTTTACATATTTTTCATGCATTATCTGTATATGAAATTAAAAAGTAGGTGTCTTCACTAGCCCTGAGGGCCCTAAAAAAATTTAAATTCCCAATTCAGTAACATTGTGTAGCAGGAACATTTCTTGTCTACCATTCAATATGTTGCAATTTCTCTAGATGGCCTCAGATACGAAATTTCACCAGATTCACATTAGCAGCCCAGAACTCCTCTTTCAGGCCGGCTAATAATACTCCATTACACATCTGGTAGCAGAGGGGTTAAACTCTGTATATGCAGCATTTTTTAGCAAAAAAAAAAGTCTTGGCTCCATGGCCCCTCCAAATCAGTGAAGTGGTTATGGCAAACGATAACCGTGTCCTGTCTGATAAATGACATTGTTTTGACAGATTCATTCTTACGGCTTCGTATTTCCCAACTTAACAAAAATTCAATTAGATGAAACAGTTGATGTAGGTAGTAGAGAACACTCTCTTGGCAGTATTACTTACATGCTCTTGGCCCAGATTCCACAGAATTTAGGACTTCAAAGAACTATATATCGTTTGCCATCTGCCCTATTAGGTCTTGGATTTAGGATTATTGTGAATGCATGTGAGAGTTTCATCACTCACACTGACCTTTTGTAATAATGTATGGGTTATTATCCTAGATATGAGTTGTGGTGAGCTGGAAATCGACATGGAGAACTTGGTTTAACTGGACAACCAACATGCACCATACACAAGGTCTCTCAACAGTCACACTTTTGGCAAGACTGCCCTGATTTCAGAGTCCTGTCCCACAATCCTGCTTGAGTACCCTGAAGTCCCACATCCATGGAGACCAGGGAACTGTCACTGGGCCACACAACACAAGCATATCTCGCACTCGCAGGGACTAGGACCATGCAGAAAGTACTTCAGCAGTGCTCCCTGCATGTCATAGTCAATGATGCGAGTCTTGTCCTCATTGCTCGCCCTCCTGTCCCAACTACATACCTCCCAGAGTTGCACACGCACTCCTACCCGAAATAATACCTATATTAATATCACATTTATTTTAATACGTAAAGGACTTATCAAGTTAAAAGATTGCCTTTCTTCACTCAATTAAAAAGTGAATTCATGGGGCGCGGGACCTGACCATCATGGCGACTAGACGTGTATCCAGAGAGCTCCTAAGAAAATACTGAAATAAAGCCCATCTACTTGTTATTCCAGTTACATTCCCACGGCTTGCAACCTACTCACTGCTACATGAACCTGGGAGCACTTCCCAAGGTATTCTGTGTTCATCCATTACCGGTATGACCTAGCAGGTGCCGAGGAGGGGAGAGGCAGCCAGTCTCCTGTCCTGGCACAGACAGGGAACCGAAAATGCAAATGGAACCCTGCTATTCCCCCTTTGGACAGGCGGGGGTGATCCCGGTCCCCAACCTGATGGCTCCTAAATCCCATTCAAGAATCCATAGGGGTGCCCTGGATGCCTTTAAAATGGCAGGTACCACTAGTACCCTGGATTCCCGCGGAGAGGCACCCACCATTGTCCACCGCCTGTAAACACTCTTCGCAGCTTTCTGGGAGAAGCTGAGGTGTAGGCTACACTTCCCAGTTGCTGAGACCGAGGGGGCTCTACCTGGACTGTCCTGATGCACTGTTTCAGAAAAGTTGCTGATAAAATGAGCAAATTGTTTGTATAATGCCATCTGTTGTCTTTTGCAATTCATTACAGATTGGAACACATAGGGTTATTTATTGAAAGCAATTACAGTACAATGTTCTAACATTGAAGCGATCACCAGGGAAACAAATGGAATGTTCCGCGTGATTGTTCCATGTTTAGAACTTTGCCCTAGAATTGCTCTTTATATATAGCCTGAACAGCGTCCGCTAATGCGTCAGCCGACTGTGTTTTGATTTAGATTTTTTTTTTTAACATATGTACATGATTGCACGAATGAACTATTTTGTATAAATATGCCCGTGTTAACATAAACGAGTGTTTATGAATTGTTATTGTTTTATTCCTGCAGGCGGTGGCACCTGCCTAAGCACAGCTCCTTCCCCTCTCTCTCTCAGACATCTCATCCTCTCTCCCTGCAGCCAGTCAGGCTGTCATCTTCTCTCTGCATCTCGCGTGCAGAAATGATCCATCCCACATTGCAGCTGCGGGCTAAGGGTTCCATTACACAGACACAGTCTCAGCTCAGGAGGCGCACTAACGCTGCTAAAGGAGGCAGACGCTTCTTAAATATCACAGTTACAGGGCTGACACTTTCTGTCTCTCTCTCTCTCTCTCGCTACCTCCTCCTCCTCCCTTCACGGCTTGCGGGGATTAGCAGACGCACAGATGAAAACTAGAATATATATAAGTAGATACTCCAAGTGAATATAAAGATTAAAATTAAAAGGAAATATAGTATTTTATTTTATTTATTTATTTATTTTGTATTTATTTTATTCATAAAATTGTATCAAATTACATATTTTAGAGAATACATAAATCATTGACATTGTGACATACTATTACACATGTATACATTTATCATTCAAAACTTTCACGTGTATATGGACTTTGTTAGGATATATTTTTGTTTCCTTCTATTCCTCCATATATCCCTTATCTCCTCCCCCTTCCATTTTTTATTATTAAGGGTTAATACGGAGAAATGCGTCGGCGTCTCACTTTTCCTTTCTAAAATCAATCTCCCGTGTTTCCTAAGAGCATACTATCCAATACTCTCCTGGTTCTTTATCTGTCAACGTTGTAAGATGTCTATAATTAAATTCCATTTATTTATTTTAACCAAGCCATAAGAATTGTTTCTATTTATACCCAGATCCATTTTACATTGGTATAACATCCATTGGTATAACATCCATTGGTATAACATCGGAGACTTGATTTCATTCCATTCTGGAATCTAACAGCTTTTTCAGTTTCTTGCTAGTACCAATTTTGAGGTTATCAGAATGTGTGTTATCATCACCCGATTCTCTTTAGGCATTTTAGGCACGTCTAAATGTAGTAAGAAACTCTCTGGTGTAAGAGGTAGTAACACCCCCAGTAGTATATATATATATATATATATATATATGATTTCTAATATGACTCCATGCTTTTTTTTTATTGGCCCACTTTCCCACCAAATATGAAGATAGTTGCCTTTTTCTATGCCACATCTGAAACATAGTATTTTTAATGGTAGATGTATTCATGTGTCTTTTTAGACTCAGCCCACACTGTTAATAAAATAATTAAATTATTATTATTGTTTTTTAAAGCCATTGAATTTACCTATAATCCAGGGTCTCCTCCTGCAAGTAGTCTGCGTTTTTTTTTGCAGTCATAAATGCTAATGATCTTGTTCAAGTCCATTGGATTGCATCACAGCATTTTGGACCTAAGGGTGCACATGCAATCGCAGTGCTCTGCATATCGGATGCTTCCTGTTGAGAAGTCTTGAATCCAGACATCACCATGCTGAACATGTTGGCACCAAACACGAAGACCTTCAATTTTTCTAAGGTCTGAAAGGGTTACTCCAAGTACCATGACCACTTCAGTGTTTTGAAGCATGTGCAGTGTTTTACTTTGAAAAGCTGCACATATGTAGTTTAACCCCTCTGCTACCAAAGGTATAGCTTAAGTGTCATTAATCAGTACGAAACAAGCGTTCTTTGCTGGCTAATGTCAATTCTGTGCACATTCACATGCACAGAATTGCATTCATTTGAATCAGCTGACCTGTCTCAGACAATCAATGGCTAGGGTATCGACTTCCAGGTTTTGCAGCTTTGCAAAAGGCAGATATCATCACGGGCTACTGGACAGAGCAGGATTAAGGCTGTCGGGGTCTGGAGTGTTGCGCGCATAGAGGCTCAGCATTGTGTGTGTAAAAAAGGGTGAGAGCTGCATGAGGAGGGGAAGCTGAGTGTACCTGTGTGTGCTGGTAGAGTGTGGTGTGTGGTGGCTGAATTGTGTGTGTGGATGTGTGTGCAAGTGTGGATGTCACCCAAATCTGCTTACATTACCTGGTGGTCCAGTGGAGGAGGATCTGGATCACCAGTGGTCCGGTGGGGGAGCTCTTTTGTTTTTACCTTCATTTAGTACATAGAAAATAAGGGAATTGGGGAACATGCATTTTTCAGCATTGGTGCTTCTTTAAACACCAATATCAGGCACAGCCCACTTTAAGAGTGCTCACAAGGTTTTGGTGCTCAGTCAATGACACAGAGTGCTAGCTGCAGTTCTCTGAGTCATCAAGGAGTGCCTGGGTACTGCAAGGGCATTTACGGTGATATCTACCTGATTTCCATGTCCTGTCCCTTTGTTAAGATTAAGGGACTGGAGTGTCTCATTTTTTTTTTTAATTGGTGGTCTTGCGATGGAAGCACTGGGATGATGATGACTATGGTGATAAATATCTCTTTTCTCTCACTCGGCACAGTGGCTTACATTGACTAAGCTCAGGCTTTGATGTCACATTCTGGCTCCTTCAAGCAGCGCCAATAAGATCTGGCAAGTGAGAATAACTTATTAGGTCTATGCCACGACGGGACCTACAGATCTCACTGTCCCCTTCTACGAGAGCAGCAAGACAGTACAAACCTGCCTTAAATTTTGGAACAATGACCTCTGTCGTAACTGCTGCCAAACCAGCATTCGTGTTCTAATTGATAATTTCAGGAGTTCCATAAGCCCAGTTCCAGAGAGAATACCACCTCACTTGTTCTATCAAGGACAGTCTGGGATTGTTTTGCCAGTGATTTCACTCAAGGCAGGAAGAAGAGACAAAAAAAAATAAAAGCACTTAAAATATTGTATTAACTGTAATTAAGTAATTCATTCACTGAGGCTCACTAAGTGCCAGTGAAATCCAAGTCTAGCATTGGCACCGGGTGAGTTTGGGCTATTACATGTTAACTCTTCGAAGGCAAAAGGCGTGAACAATACATTTCAATATGCTTCAACAAGTCAAGATCTTTGCACTAAACAGATGGAATACGAAAGGATAAATGTAAAGAGCAGCCTTCGGGGTGTTTTTACTGAATGGATACGGAATAAAGAGTATCATTCGTCTTAAAAAGTTTCCATCACTTTCAAATACAGGAGTAAGTGAGGTCCATAAATATCTAAAATTCCTGGGAGATATTCACTGAAAGGTAAAGAGTTTTTTCTTCCCATATTGTGGGTCATCTCTTGAACTTAAAGGGACACTATAGGCATCAAAACAAATTTAGCTTAATGAATCAGTTTTGGTGCATAGATCATGATCCTGCAGTCTCACCGCTCACTTCTCTGCCATTTAGGAATTAAATCACTTTTGTGTCTGTTTATGCAGACCTGGCTACAACTCCCCTGGCTGTGACTGACACAGCCTGCATGACAAAATGGATGTTAACTTGCTTCAGAGGTTTATTTCTCCTGCTCTGTAAATTGAACTTTAAAGGAACACTATAGTCACCTAAATTACTTTAGCTAAATAAAGCAGTTTTAGTGTATAGATCATTCCCGTGCAATTTCACTGCTCAATTCACTATCATTTAGGAACTTTGTTTCTGTTTATGCAGCCCTAGCCACACCTCCCCTGGCTATGATTGACAGAGCCTGCATGAAAAATAAAACTGGTTTCACTTTCAAACAGATGTAATTTACCCTAAATAATTGTATCTCAATCTCTAGATTGAACTTTAATCACATACAGGAGGCTCTTGCAGGGTCTAGCAAGCTATTAACATAGCAGGGGATAAGAAAATCTTAATTAAACAGAACTTGGAATAAAGGAAGCCTAAATAGGGTTCTCTTTACAGGAAGTGTTTATGGAAGGCTGTGCAAGTCACATGCAGGGAGGTGTGACTAAGGTTCATAAACAAAGGGATTTAACTCCTAAATGGCAGAGGATTGAGCAGTGAGGCTGCAGGGGCATGTTCTATACACCAAAACTGCTTCATTAAGCTAAAGTTGTTCAGGTGACTATAGTGTCCCTTTAATCACACACAGGAGGTTCCTGCAGGGTCCAGAATGATATTAACAGAGCAGAAGATAAGAAATTCTAAATTAAACAGAATATCCAATAAAGGAAATGTAAACATTATATCTCGCTTTACAGGAAATGTGTAGCAAGACTGTAGGTCACATTTAGGGAGGAGTGGCTAGGGATGCATAAACATAGTAGTTTAACTCCTAAATGGCAAAGAAATGAGCAGTGAGACTGCATGGGGCATGATCTATACACCAAAACTGCTTCATAAACCTAAAGGTGTTTTGCTCCCTGTATTGTCCCTCTAAAAATACAGAGTTAAGGCCCTCAATATAAGATGTTGGGCTTCCTCTAAAAATATTGAAATAAATTATGTTAAAGTAAGAGTAAAATAAATGTTAATGTTTCATGCCTATGTTTCACTATTGCCACTTGTCAATGAAAGATGAATTCTTTCTCTTATGTGTAAAACTTGAATATGCCATATCTTTTTCTTCTCTCAGAACCGCTCTTTATTTACAGCACATATCTTGCATTCTCTCTCTTTCATGTATTTTAACCCCCTTGCATATGTTTTTTAACTACACCTATGCAACACGGGACAATAGTCACCATCACTGGGAGACTGACACTTCATGTGGTTCTCCTGTTGACTCTTCTGTTTAAGTCACTGTGTGTTCATTTTAGGGTCAGGGTGTGTACTATTGTAATGAAAGACAGCTCCTATAATGATTATGCTTTTATCAAAGAATTAAACATACATTTTTCCATGAAGTCGCTTACTAAGGCTACACTGTCAATAGGTAGCCCCTTTCTACCTGTCTTCGTAGCTACTTTTCTTTTAGAATGGTTCGACGTCAGGCCTGGGGTTCCCCAGCACCAATCCCTACCTTCAATGCAGCTGGAGCTAAGTCTGGTGGTGAAGACTTAGCTCATCAGCTGAAAGCCACCAACTGATGCTCTCAGCCAATGGACTTAGCTCAGAAGAGCTAACAGGGCCTCCTGATTAGCATACTGTAGTGATTATGGTGCTTGGAGTGTTCCTTTAATTGCCGAGTGTATAAGAAATGCCGAGTGTATAAGAAATGTAGCTCTTTTCCTGTGCAAATTCTCAAAATAGATATCAGATTCTATACTTTCACCTCTGTCCTCAGGAATTTGAAGGGTATCTCTGATCAGAGTAATTAAGGAGTCTACTACTTTGCCACATCTGATTATAATGATCCTTCTTGCATACTGATATCTAAGTTTAATAACCTGTTAGATTCTAATTTCCAGAAGAAAATGTTGATGTTCCTTCATTTGATTTAGAAACAGTTCTTGCAGAATTTCTTTCCTTCCAGGGCTTTGGATGTACATGCATGACAGTGATGTATTTTCTCTGTTTTATGAATCTTCCCATCTTGGGCTGTAATATATATTGGGCTACCATGAGTATCAGGTATAGCCAAAGGCCCTCTTTTATAATTTATACGGCAAAAAAATTGCCTTCTTAACATTGAGGAAGAGGAGGTGGAATTAAAATATAAAATATTAAAATTGCTGAAATTATAATATATAACATTTTAACAAATAACTAAAATATGAGTCCCTTAAAAAGGATTATTATTATGTATAAGGCGACAACAAATTGTGCAATGGGTGCACTAACAGACCTGTAATTGTAACCAGATGAGTTGGACGTACAGGAATAGAGGGGTAAAGTGACACAAAACGTAAGGGTAGGGTAGAAAAGTAGGTTTTAAAGATGTAGAAGAGGAGTCAGGGTGCAGGGAGGGAAAGCTGTTAACAGTTTAATTGATTCACTCTTCTAAAGAAGTGAGTTTTCAATATTTTATTGAAGGAGTGGAGACTGGGTGAAAGTCTAGTGGAGAAGGGAAGGGAGTTCCACAGGAATGGTGCAACCCTAGAGAAGTCTTGGAGGTGAACATCAGAGGTGGGATTACGGACAGAGGATAGACGTAGGTCTTCGGCAGAGTGTAGGAGCCTTGACGGGACATACTTGTGTATTAGGGGGGATAGGTAGGTTGCGGCAGCATTATGTAGAGACTTGTAAGCAAGCACCAGAATCTTAAATTGAGCCCTATATCTAACGGCAAGCCAATGTAGGGACTGACAGAGTGGGAGGCGTGGTAGGTGCAGGCATACAAGAAAATGAGCCTCGCCGCAGCATTCATTATAGACTGTAATGGGGCAAGTTGGGATCATGTAAGACCACTGAGAGGCAGATTGCAGTAGTCAAGGCGAGAGAGAACAACGGCATGTACTATCCCTTTGGCCATGCCTGGCGCTAATTAGGGGCAGATACTCGCTATGTTTTTGAGATGGAAGTGGCAGGATTTGGCGATTGACTGGACATGAGGGGTGTAGGAGTGGTTGGATTCAAAGAGAACACCTAGGCAGTAAGCCTGTGAGGTAGAGGTGATGGTAGCGCCGTTGACTTGGACGGAGACAAATACAGGAGTAGCAACACTTAAGGGAGGAAAGACCAGAAGTTCTGTTTTGGACAAGTTGAGTTTAAGGAAGTGAACATCCATCCATTTGGAAATAGTAGACAGGCAGTCAGAGACACGAGTCGAGGGGTGAAGAGAGATCAGGAGAGGACAGATAGATTTGCTTGTAATCCGCATAGAAATTATATTGGAAGCCAAAGGAGCTGATGAGTTAACCAAGGGAGGCAGAATAGATTGAGAACAGTAGGGGACCTAGTATAGAACCTTGGGGAACACCAACAAAGAGGGGTTGGAGAGAAGAGGCAGAGCCAGAGAAAGGTTGAAAACAAAGTTTAAAATACCTTTGAATTAAAAAAAAAAAAAAGAAATATAATCCAACACAATGTTAAGAGAAAATTTAATTTTCACAGCTGGACTACCTTAAAACGTTTTAGATTTTTCTGGCTTACAACATGATGATGATGATGCTAAAAAGACGATAGGAATAAAATAAAGTCCCCAAAAAGTCCTAATAAATGCAAGACTGCAACAAAAAAATACAAAATGCCTTCTTACCAAGAGCAATATAAGTATATGTTCTGAACATAATTATCTTATCTTGCCATATTCATAATATTAATAATATTGATACTATTAAATTGAATAAGTGAGTGGCTATATGAAAAGGAGTCCCAAGTTGCGTTAACTATATCTGAGTTCTTCTGTTTGGAGAGGGGCTGAACTCAGGGGCCATATTGAAAACCTAATGGCACGTGAGTTTAAAGAACAATAGTCTGCTGCCTAACAGCTGGAGGACAGGAAAAAAGGTTACTCTTAAGGAGGCAGTAACTGCCTTAACATCTTCTTAATTAAGCCTTGAATAGTTCTGCCCTAATCAGCTGAGAGGGAGGAGCTAGATCCAATTTTTGATGCTGATGTGCATCGGTGCATATCTATACATTGTTTTATAGAAGAGCATACCTCTCAGATCCACAGGGAAAGATTACCAAATTTGGGTCACTTTTCTAGTATCCTTCAAATTGATGACACAAGGTAGACACTTCAAAATGCTTCCAAAAGTAGCGTGAACAAATTGCTAAACCCCAAAAGAGGACGCAGGAAAAAAGTCTGGACCTCCATAAATGAAAATATTAAATGCCTTTATACCTCCAGAATTTTGAATACAAGGCTATGAACATTAGGGAGGAAGGAACAGGCAGGCTGACGTGTTTGAAGTGCTTCATCAAAGACTTAATCAATATTCTTCAGAAAGCAGTTCACCCGGTCAAGGTGCATGCGCTAAGTGATTCCGCACGTCTCTGCACATACGCAGGGCTCTTTAAGCACATTACCCTCTGGGACACCCCTACGTCTTTCATGGGAGAGAGATCTGAAAGGTAGATACCCCTTATTGATATGAATATAATGGATGTGAATGTCTGTATATGTAATTTGTGTGAATATGTCTCATATTGAGAATGTGAGTAAAAATGTATTCAATGGCAATTAAACATTAAATATATGTACTTTCTTTTTTTGTAAAACAAACGAAACAGTTTTGCCCATTGTCTTTTTCCTTTGTTTTGTGATTTATCTACACAGCCTTTTGGAATTCGGGATTTTGGATGAATCTCCAATCACCTAAAACTTGGACGAGTCTCATTTCGTTTGAAATCGAATGCCTATTATATAATGTTTGTAACAGATTCCTCAGTATCTGAGGCTCGTGGAGGCCAGTCTTCTCCCCACAGACTATGGACCACATGTTGCAAAATGTTCAAAAATGTCAGTAAACCACTGTATTGTCCCATTTTGGAAGGAAAGACTTAACAGAACTCAATTATCTCTGGTTGATTCAATTAACAGTTCATACTCAGACTAGGTGGCATTGGGGAGGTAACTGCGATTGTTCTGTTAATCACCCCCTGCAGATGTACCCTGTATAACTATGTGTGATTTGGTTAAATAAAGTATACTCTGTTTACACCCTTCATTAAGTCTTGGCTCTGTTTGGGTGAGTTACTACAATCACTGAAGGTGTCCTGCTGGAAAAGAAGGAAGACTGACGGAGATACTCATGCTGAGTACCGCGCTGCGTTACAATGTTGCAATACAAATTTGTGATAGGGGCACTCAAAGCACCATTACAACTGTAACGTACTGTAATTTTGATGGCATTGGTAAACATACCAATTTGTGTGTTAGCTCAGGCATTTATTTTTTTCTGGCATTTATAAAGCGCCAACATATTCCACAGCGCTGTACAATTAGGGTACAACATATACTATGCACAGACCAATAAAAAAGGTGAAGAAGGCTCTGCCCGTGAGCTAAGATTTCTATTATTTTAACAACAGCAGACATTGCATTTGGGAAACTTTTTTTCCGCTAGTCTGCTTTAAAATGGTTTATGAAGACAGAGAAACGGCACCTGAAGACGCCATAGTGGTTATAAGGCTTGGAATGTGCCTTTATTTTGCCCATCTGACAGATTCACCAATTATGTTCACAGCCTAATATACCACAATTGTAAAAAAAACGCTCAAGATAGTCAGTGTGTTTTTCTCTTTGGTTTTATTACAAAAACAATTATTATTATTCAAGTTTTTTTTTATATTTAATAGTTTTTATTGTAACATATCTGGGTTATACATATAGGTATCAGCTTGGTATGTTACATTTTTAAGTGCATACATATATGGTAGGAAAAGTGTTGTACACTTATACAGAAAAACAAGATGCATGATATAACATTATTCCTGCCTAGCTTTTTATAATCTGGGAACAATTGCACATTATGGTGCGAGCTGTGGAGAGTCATCAGGTGAACTCGCATTAAATGGGAGGGAATGAGAGTCCCGAGAGAGTGGAATATACCCTGCAAAAATGATCACTATGGAGCGATGTGGTGGAGTTCGAGCTGAAAGATCAAAAATGAAAATTAAAAATTTAAAATATAGCAGTTCTCTGCATGGAATAAAATAGAGTATGGGTGGTCTTAGGGCCAACTTTAGCATTAGTATTAAAGTGGTTAGGTGTACTTTCCCGCTACGGTTGCAAGCGTCTAGTGTCCTTAGGTGGTCCTGGTGTCGTGGCTCGCTTCTGCCTGGGGTAAAACGGCTGGATATTGGCAACGTCCCAAGGTGATGGGGTATGTTCCATGGAGGTAGGTGGGGTATGTCCCTGTACATTCTCCAATGCTGGCAGGTTCAGAGCTTTGAGAAAACGTCCCACTTCTGAAGCTTGTGTGAGGTAAAATCTCTTTGCGCCGTGTTGTACCGACAGCTTTCGTCCTGGTCCCCAGCGGTATCTGACTCCATTTTCTCGCAATAACTTTGTGACCGCTTGCACAGATTGTCTCCATATCATGGTGGGTCTGGAGATATCATTGAAAAAGGAGAGGCTTGCGCCTTCGAAGTGGAAGGTAGGTGATTCTCGGCTGCTTGACTGTAGGAGCTGTTTGCTCTGAAGTAGCTGGAAGCTTAGGAGCAGGTCTCGTGGCGCTTCAGCTGGGGCTTTAGGAGACTTAGGAATCCTGTAGTAGTGGTCTAGTTGTATAGTTTTTGCCCTGGATGGTGAGAGCATGGCGCTTACGAGCCTTCTGAGGTAATGTGGGACCTCAGTGTCTATTATGACCTCAGGAACTCTGCGGAGCCTTAGGTTGCACTGCCGCTTAGAGTCCTCCAGCACGGCTATTTTTTCTTCCATGGTGTGGGTGACCTGTTTGAGTCTGTCTATATCGGCAGACATATTGATTTGTAGGTCTCTGGTGATGCACCCCTCGTCCTCCAGTGACTGCAGTCTGGTGGTTATAGCCCCCATATCTTGGCGGACAAGTGCGATGTCGGGCGAGAAGTAGGCCTTCATTTCAGCCAGCATGTTCTTAATGTCAGCTTTGCTGGCCGGCATGGTCTCCATGTGCTGTGTAAGGCTGGTACCTCTGTGTACTGGGGTCAGCTCTTTGTTGGCTGTTCTCTGGCCGAGTATGCCACTGTCAGAGTGTACTGATAGACTCTCCTCCGAGCCAGATTCTGAGTCTCCCCTTGCGGGCGCCATTTTGGCGGCCCGCGGCATTGGCGTGCAACGGAGCAGGGCTCCGATATCTTTGGCGGAGGATGCCATGTCGTAATGATATGGTACTTAAATAAGCAAGTAGTCGAAGGAACGGTCAGCTGCAGGAAAGTCCACCATACATCATGTTACAATAGTGAGTGCCTTTACATCCGTGGTGTCGTGCCTTTACATCCGTGGTGTCTTGCCAAGATTTTTTTTTTTTTTCTTTTTCATATATATTCTTCGTTGTACATTTGACAAAGTTCACATGGACATGAATGTTGCACAAAAGATACTGTGTGGGCTTATGCAAGAGCCAAAGTGTAACCAGTTCAAAAAGAAAAAACATTGTGATACAGAGAGGCATATATTAGTAGAGTAGTTATCTGGTGTTGCAGCGTTATGTTTTCGTAAGGGGTTCTGTCCAGACAAATTTCTAAACATTTTGAGCGAACAAAAAACAACAGTAAGTATGAACAAGCTTATATGTACAGTCATATTTCCTTGTTGCAGCACAAGGAACAGTAAATAAAATGTAAAGGGTGTTAGGGGGTGGAGCCCAGTTGGAGAATGGGGTGTACTTCGGGGGCTCCCTACTTTGGAGTCTCCGGTGGGGTCGTCGGGGGGGGGGGGGGGGGTAGGCTTCCCTGACCTGTAGGTTGTGTAGTTTGTTGGTGTTGACTCAAATTGTGAGTCTACATTTAAGAACAGCCAGGTCGTATGATTGTACAAAAGTAGGGGAGCGAGTTGACTAGTCTTACTGTCTAGTACAGGTCTCTGATCTGGGTTGACTTTCGTCCGTGCTGGTTGTATTACTCCGTGTTCATAGCAGTCGACCGTGGGGCCATTTTCGCACCTGTCAAAACCAATCCCATAGTTCAAGGGGTGTGTGAGCTGAGGGGCCGGGTGTGATCCATCGTGTACTGATAGGGCTAATATTTATATGTTGCTCTCGCTTCTCTTTGATTACCTTGTAGGTGGGGAGGGGTAGTTTTGGTTTGGAGTGTGATATGTGGTACTTGGGTTCCAATCGTTCTGGTTCGCATTTTTAAATTGTTTGTTTAATTTTTTAATAACCATAGGTATTTCCCCTAAATGGCGGTGGTAGGTTCCATGAGCCACAGGTCCCATATTTTATCACAGTGAGTTATGGTGTCGTGAATGAGAGCTGATAGACTGTCCATGGATCTGGCTTCGTTCATTTTTTTTTATGTCGGTGAGTGATGGGGTTGTGGGTGCACCCCAGTGGGAGGCTATGGCTCTCCTAGTGGCTAAGGCTAGTTTGGCCAGTAGTTTGTTATGAGCTCGTGGCGTGCCCTCTAGTGGTTTGGATAGTAGCCACAGCCACGGGTCCCTTGGGATGGTGTCGTGTAGGACTCTTGAGGCCAGGGCCACTATGTCAGTCCAGATTTGTGCCATGTATGGGCATTCCCACCACATGTGGTAGTACGTTCCTTGTTGGCCGCACCCCTTCCAGCATCTATCTGATGTGGAGAGTCCCATTTGTTTGTGTTTTAGCGGTGTGTGGTACCAGCGCATCATGGTTTTGTATGCCTGCTCTTTATGTGTTACACATATTGTTACTGTCGCTGTGGCTTCCCATATAGCGTTCCAGTCTGTAGGGTCTGCGGGTGGTCCCAGATCCCTTTCCCATGCTATGACATACCCTGGTGGTCGGGTCCCTGTCGTTTTGAGCAGTTGTGTGTAGGTTGTGGAGATCTGGCTTTTTTGTATGGGGGCATGGATACACGCCTGTTCGAAGGCTGTGAGGGGTGTAAGTCCGGCTTGTTTATATGAGGGGGTGTCTAGGAGGTTTTTGATTTGCAGGTAGCGGAAGAAGTCGTGTGTGGTGAGTGGTCTGGTTTGAGGTAAGTCTGTGAATGCAATGATTTTTTGGTTCCGAAAGAATTGATATGTTCTGACAAGGTCATTGTCTTCGTAGTGAGCGAAGTCTTTTGGGGTCATGCCCGGTATGAAGTGTTCGTTTCTCAGGATTGGTGTCAAGGGCGAGGGGTTCGTTGTGAGTGCATGTTTTATAGAGAGTTTGTTCCAGAGTGTAATGGAGGTGTCAAGTGCTGGTGTGGTGGGTGGGGGTTGTGGTCTTGCTTGTTTTGGGACCCAAATATAGAGGGAGGGGAAATCTTGGCCAAATAGGTTATGTTCAAGGTCTACCCATCTTTTCATCCCTATGGGGGCGTGCAGTGCCTTGATCTGCGCAAGTTGTGCTGCATGGAAATAATGGAGAAAGTGGGGTAGGCCAAGTCCTCCGGATCGTGTCGGGAGGTAGAGAATGTCTCTTCGTATCCTGGCTCGCTTATTGGCCCAGATGAAGCGATCTATTTGTGTTTGTAATAGTTTAAAGTCTTTGGTGACTACTTGAACTGGTAGCGCCTGGTATAAGTATAAAAACCTCGGTAGGAGATTCATTTTTATACATGCTACTCTTCCTAGCCAAGAGATAGAGTGGGATTCCCATGACTTCAGGTCGGCCGTCGCTTTTAGCAGTAGAGGGGAATAATTGAGTCGGTATGTCTGGGAGACATCTATTGGTAAGTCGACACCTAGATAGTGTATGTGCATGGTGTTGTAGCGGAATGGGTATGTTATTTTTAGAGTGTCTAGCTCCTCCTGGGGTATTTGTACTGGGAGTGCTTCCGTTTTGTCTAGGTTAAGGCGATAGCCTGAGACCTGTGCGTATTCATGTATGGTGTGTAGTAGGGATGGGAGTGAGTTTGTCGGGTCTGTGATGGAGAGGAGTAGGTCGTCTGCATAGCCTGCCACTTTATATTCTTCGTCTCTGATGTGTACTCCCTTTATTGTTGGGTCTAGGCGTAGGGCTTGGAGTAGGGGTTCTAATGAGAGGGCGAACAGGAGTGGGGAGAGGGGGCAGCCCTGTCTCGTCCCGTTGAAGATGCGAAAAGAGGGGGGTTGAGCATTTGGGATGAGGAGGTTTGCTACCGGTGCGGAATATAAAGTGTTGAGCGCATTCAGGATTGGGTCTGGGAACCGGAATTTGTGTAGGGTGGCGAAAAGGAAAGGCCATAGTAGTCGGTCAAATGCCTTTTCGGCATCTAGGGATAGGAAAAGGGTGGGGATTCGTCTGTGTGAGGTCGTCCATAGGAGGTCAAAGGTCCGTCTTGTGTTGTCGTACGCCTGTCTAAAGGGTATGAAGCCCACTTGGTCAGGGTGTATAAGTTTATGTATGTGGGGGTTTATCCTGTCTGCAAGTAGCTTGGTCAGTAGTTTTAAGTCAACGTTAAGTAAGGAGATCGGTCTATAGTGGCCTGGGTCTAGGTGGGTTTTATTTGGTTTGGGAAGGAGGCACACGTTTGCTCTTAGGATGTCGGGAGGTATGGGGTTTCCCTGTAGTATTGCGTTAAAGAGGTTGCAAAGGTGGGGGAGGAGGATGGCAGGGAAGGTTTTGTAATATAGTCCCGTGAAGCCATCCGGACCCGGGCTTTTGTTGGGTTTAGTGTTTTTGATAGCTTTGGCGATTTCTTCGACGGTGACTGGTTGGCCGATTTTGGATATTGCTTCCGTTTTTAAGGCTGGTAAGGGTATTTTCTGTAGGTATTCATTTATGGTTTGTTTAGTTAGTTCGGGATGTAGTCGGGTGTTGGGGCTGTGGTCGTATAGTGTGGAAAAGTATTTTTGGAAGACCTCCCTAATTTTAGATGGCGTGTGGTGTTTGGTGCCGTCCGGTGATAGTATTGTGTCTATTTGTTTTCGGTCCGCCCTGTTTCTCAGTTTCCTGGCTAGTAGGGTGTCGGCCTTATTAGATTTTTCATAGTAGGTTTGTCTCGTCCATTGCATGGCTTTGTGTGTGTCTCTGGTCATGAAGTTCTTAATTTCGGTGCGGCAGTCTGTTATTTTTGTGAGGATGTCTTGCGTGGGGTTTTGTTTGTGGCTTGCTTCTAGGGTCCTAAGGTTTGTTAGGGCTGTTGCTAACTCAGCTAGTTGAGTTTTTTTCGAGTGCGATGCTAGGCTTATGATTTTCCCCCTCAGAACCGTCTTGTGGGCAGCCCATAGTATGCCTGGTGAGGGTGCCGTGGGTGTATTCAGCGTGAAGTAGTTCGTCAGTTCAGTTAGGATAGCTTCCGTTATCAACGGATTTTGTAGTAGTGTGGGGTTAAGTTTCCCCATCGCTTTTGGTTCGATTTGGGAAAGTTTGGAAGCGCTGTGGGTGTAATTTGTCTGCGTTTTTGTTGATCTCCCTCGGGAGCTCTCTGCATGTGCGTCCAATCAGGTCAGTGGCTAGCTCCGCCCTATTCAAGTTTGTTTATTTGTGATACGATTTGCCACTGGATTTGTTTCTATTATAAACTAGCAAAAAATAGTTTTAAAGTAATAGGAAATGTTTTCTCCTGAGGGTTTAAAGAACATTAGTGAGTAAAATGTTGCTAATTTCATACAGTACGCTGGGGAAATTATATATACACATGTATTCAAATACATAAACACAACTCCAACTGCACACACACATATACACGTTAATGTATATATAATGTATTATACATATTTCAATGCAGAATTACATTTAAGCCACAGATGAGGATGATGCTAAGCACAGTCTTGGCTCGGATAATAATTAATAATTGTCTTACACCTGACTCACTAGGTTGTCATTTTGTGATGGTGAGCCACAAGGAGGATTTTGTGGGCTTTCAATATTTATAAACGAGACAGTGAGGGCCTGAAAAACTGTCACCCAACAAAATTACTGTAACGGAGCTCCCTGTACCCCAGCTGGGTACCTCTGCCAAGGACTGCTTCCTAGCTGAAACAGGGGACAAACCGCAACACTTCTGCCCACAGTCTCCATGGCTTGACTGGGGTCCTGGAACCGCTCCCTCCTGGAGTCGAATGGGGAACTCGCTCTATCCACCCCCAGGCACTGGATGACACTCAGTCCTGGGAGCTCTAATCCTTACAACTCTCCATGTTGAATCCTCCATACTGGAACAGTGATCAGTGATTAGCCATTTCCCCTACCAGTAACCAGACGACACATAGTTCAGGGAGTACAAACTGGAATGCTTTAATCTGGCCAGATGACCTGCTTTTATACAATTTCAGACACAGTTAAGCACGCCCCTGACACTTCCACACAACAGGATAATCCTTCTCCAGGACCTTAGATGGGACTAATTACAAGTTACTAATTACAAGTTACAAACTCCTCCTCTGTGCCTGAGAGATAATTGAGTCAGGAACTGAACTAACTCAAATATCTCCAGGCCCAGAAAAACATACAATATTACAAAACCCACAAAATAAATTTAAAACACATAAAAACCCACACAAGTTACTTCTCCTGCTAGCCCCGATCTGGGTGACCAACATATCCAAAAATCACCCAGATCGGTTCAGGGGTTCGGAATTTTCATGGAAGTCATAATTTTGACCTACCATGAACATGGTCATATGCCCAAAACAGTTCTATGAAATCAGTGCTAACGGTCGGTCAAGTTCGGTAGTCTCTTACAGGTGTCCCAGCAGGGCCCATAGTCTATGGGCAGGAGGCTGGGAAGCAATCTCCTCCAGGAGCTTGTGGCAAACTCATGTGGGAAGGGGAGTTTGTCACAATGACAATAAAAAAATTAGTCAGTATTGCAATAAACAATGTCTACATTTATAGTGCCTTTTGTGAGTCTCAGAACCCCTACCTCGTAGCTGATGGTCCCTAAGATAAGCAATTTGATCAACATAAGCTTATATAACTGTGATACAGGTCCACAAAAAGAGAAAAGAGAAAGCCCCGAAGAAAAAAAAATTGCTTTAAAACTTTTATTCAGAAGAATTAAAATGTAGCAAAAAATAATTACTAAATAAGATTGAATGCCTATGTGAGCTGGTTTCTAAGTTTCTAGCTAAGACAAATATTCGTTTCAGCTGGAACCTTAGTTTGTGAACACTGAGATAGGGATTGTTAGGACAATTCAGTTACCTCTTCTGATTCAGCAAGTTAATGGATAGGTGCCTCCAAAGGGACGTTTAGGTACAGAGAATTAGCACAACTTAGCTTTTCTTTTTTTTTTTCTTTTTGTTATCTATTTTTTTATAACTTCCTAGTGTTTTCTGTGAAATATTTGGTTTTCATTACTTTGTTTAGGAGGATTTTCCTAATTTGTCTACCGATTTATTGTTACTTTTCTGTCCTTTGTGATACTTACATCATTTATTCTCCAACTCACAGACACATTGTAACTACATTCAAACATTAGTCAGTAGCTATTTGTGTCTAGAGACCTTATATATTGTGAACTAGAATTACTTTTTAATCTTTTTTTTTCCTATGGAGTTCTTGTGCGGATCGTAAGTAACCAGAACAGGATAACTCCAAGCACCATAACCACTACAGTGCATTGAAGTAGTTATGGTGTTAGGAGTGCCCTCAATACCTCCCACAGTGTAAGGAGTCAACCCATTTTAACCCATTTGAATTTTAACCTGGGGTCCTCCAGTTATGGCTTCACACCAACTCTATTCTTCATTAAGCTAAGAAGCTAAGTAACAGCTTGGTTTGTTTTGGCAGTTATATGGAGAAATCTGAAATGCTTGCAAACGCAAAGTTTGAATTCTGTGTATATTTTTTATCCCATTTAGATTTACATCTTTACCAAAAATATTTTTATCTTTTTTAATCCAATCACTTTCACTTTCCCTCAAAATGCTATTCATTCACACAATCCCACGCAAAGCTATCCAGTAATTGGCAGAAAAAGGTTAAACACTTAAGAGCTGGTGGTAGTTGAGTTCACCTGTGTCAGGGTTTCTTTGCTGTTTTAAACAGTAACCCTTTCTGTTTCAGTGACTGAGTTTTCAGCTGTAATTACTATCAGCTCCTTCAGCATGTTGCCACGGTTACTCACCTGAGAGTAGCAATCAACCCTGCTGCTAATCAGTTCAGCCTATTTAAGCAGCAAATCCCAGAACCTCCTTGCCCTTGCGTGGTTTCCTGTTCCCTAGAAGTCTCCTTGTTCCTGTTTGTTCCTGTTTGTTCCTGTTTGTTCCTGTTTGTTCCTGACTCCGGCCTTGTTCCTGACTCCGCTGCTCTCCGTGCTCCTGATCCTGGCTTGTCTGACTACCCGCTCTGGTGACTGACCCCTGCTTGATTCCTGGACTTTGCTTTTGGTTATTTATTTGTTATTTATTAAAAAAGGTGTTTTTGCATCTAGTTCTGACTCTGTCTGGTTCCTGGTCCCTGACATTACACAAGGGCCATGAATACAGATGGTACAGGCAATACACCTATACCTAACCTATTTACCTGGTGGGACCAGCAGAACCATCATTTGGACCAGTATGCCCAGCTGGATCCAGCACCTGGCCAGCCTGCGATTGCGGCCGCCTCTGCCTCACTTCCTGTTCGAGCACCGGTTGTAGCCTCCAAACCTGTTGCGGCTAGAGGAATGACTGGGTCTGTCCCGCTCCCTCAGTATTTTGGGGGCAACCCAGCTCAGTGCAAATAATTTATAAATCAGGTTAAAGGATACCTTGAAAAGCTGCCCCAGGCATTTCCTACAGAGAGCGACAAAGTCCACTTCATTATTTTTTTGCTGTCTGAAAAAGCCCTAGCTTGGGCAAACCTCTCTGGGAGGCAGAGAGGCCTATCATTTACAATTACCCTGAATTTGTTGCGTCCTTTAAAAGGCTTTTTGATATTCCAGCTCGCTCCACCCCTACTGCCGAACTACTCATGTCTAATGCTCAGGGCACAAAAACTATTGTTGAGTATGCCAGTGAATTCCGTACCATGGCAGCAGAGGGTGGCTGAAACAACGAGACTCTCGTGGCTGCCTTTGCACAGGGGCTCTCCGATGTGATTAAAAATGAGATTGCAGCCAGAGAATTACCTAAAGATCTCAAGGAACTGATCATTTGTCACCCTCATTGACATCAGACTCCGAGAGAGATACTCATCCAGGGAGCGCCTGCGGAGGCCTCCTGTATATTTGGCACCGAGCTTTTCTTGCCCACCCAAACCTCCCTCACCTCCCATGCCTCCTGGTCCTGAGTCATCTGTCAGTGTGGAGCCAAGGCGGTTAGGCTTCTCACGCCTCTCGGTCGAGGAGAGAGCCTTTAGGAGGAGGGAGGGCCTGTGCCTATACTGCGGACACCACGGTCACATGTTAAAGTTTTGCCCGATTCGTCCGGCAAAGGGCCCGCACCCAAGATACTGTCAGGGGCAGATCTTGGGTGGTCTTTCTGCAGACCCAGAGATATATGAGGACAAACCCTTGGTGCCTATTATCCTCTCCTGGCCTGATTCATCCATTAAAACCCGGGCATTGCTTGATTCTGGGGCCGCAGGCTTGTTTATAGATTGTGCATTTGCATCGAAGCACTCTATACCCTTACAGCCTCGCAACTCTCCACTAGCCTTCGAAGCCATCGATGGCAGACCAATACAGCCAACCCACGTGACCCAGGAAACCGTGCCCATATCTCTGGCTGTAGGGGCTCTACATCATGAGACAATCCAATTCCAGGTCATTTCCTCTCCATATTACCAGGTTGTTTTGGGATACCCTTGGTTACAGAAGCATAACCCCACAATTGATTGGCGCAAAGCTGAGATATTATCTTGGTCCCAGCAATGCACATTTTCCTGTCTCCAGAAACCGGTCAAAGTTTTGGGCACATGTTCTGCCTCTTCCTTACCAGCTGAGTACCAAGAATTCCAAGATGTATTTGACAAAGGTCAAGCCAGCGTTCTGCCGCCACACCGTCCGTATGACTGTGGTATCGAAATCCAACCTGGTGCCATTCCTCCCCGTGGCCGGATTTACCCACTGTCTGTAGCAGAGAATCGAGCCATGGAGGAGTATGTTACCGATGCATTGTCTAAGGGATTTATTCGGAAATCATCTTCTCCTGCCGGTGCCGGCTTTTTCTTCGTGAAAAAGAAAAATGGCGAGTTGAGACCCTGTATCGACTATAGGGGTCTCAATCGCATTACTATTAAGAATGTCTACCCCATTCCGTTGATCACTGAGCTATTTGACCGCCTCAAGGGAGCAACGGTCTTCACTAAACTTGATATGAGAGGGGCATATAATCTCGTCCGGATTAAAGAGGACCACGAATGGAAAACCGCATTTAACACCAGGAGCGGTCATTACGAATACCTAGTAATGCCCTTTGGTCTTTGCAATGCTCCGGCGGTTTTCCAGGAATTTATAAATGACGTCCTATGAGATATGCTGCAGCAATGTGTGGTGGTTTATCTGGACGATATTCTTATCCATTCCACATCTCTCGAGAACCATCACGCAGACATTTCTCGTGTTCTACAGAAACTTCGAGAAAATAATCTATTCTGAAAATTGGAGAAATGTGAGTTTAACTGCAAACAGGTCACATTCTTGGGCTATGTTATCTCAGATGCTGGATTCTCTATGGATCCAGAGAAACTTTTGTCTGTACTAAAATGGTCTCGACCTACGGGTCTTCGCTCTATACAACGTTTTCTTGGCTTCGCCAATTATTATCGGAAGTTCATACGCAACTTTTCTTCCTTGGTTAAACCTCTCACGGATATGACCAGGAGAGATGCTGATCCACAGCATTGGTCACAGGAAGCCATTACTGCCTTTGAGTCTCTCAAAGTCGCCTTTGCTGCTGCTCCTATACTGGCACACCCTAACCCTGCCTTACCATTCATTCTTGAAGTCGATGCGTCTGAGACAGGAGTAGGCACCCTCCTGTCTCAACGTCCTAACCCAGAGAGCTCCAGGCATCCGTGCGGGTATTTCTCGAGGAAATTGAACCCGGCGGAATGCAATTACCAGATTGGTGATAGAGAACTTCTAGCCATAATTTTAGCTCTCAAAGAATGGAGGCACCTTCTTGAGGGTACTTCAGTGCCAATCCTCATCCTCACAGACCACAAGAATCTTACATATCTTTCCGAAGCTAAGCGGCTTTCCCCCCGGCAAGCTAGATGGGCTCTCTTCCTATCAAGATTCAATTATGGGGTTTCTTACTTGCCTGGTACTAAAAACATTCGGGCTGATGCCTTGTCTCGACAGTTCTCCCCTCCATCTAGAGAGGAGATAACCCCAACTCCTGTGATTCCTCCGGACCATATACTGGCCAACATCCGTACTAACCTCACCTCACCCCTAGGCGAGGAGATTCTGGCTGCACAAATGAATGCTCCTCCAGAGAAACCTAATGGCCATTGTTTTGTACCTATTAATCTCCATACTAAACTATTAAGTACATACCACGACCCCAAAGCAGCTGGCAAAAAGGCAAAAACCAGTTAATCTGGTCCGTCTCCCGGCAATTTTGGTGGCCTAGTCTCCGTTCAGATGTCACTGCTTTTGTAGCTGTGTGTCCTGTATGCGCTCAAAATAAAACCCCATGACGCCCTCCAGTGGGTCTCCTGCAAACCGTACCTAATGGTGAACGACCCTGGACCCACTTGTCCATGTATTTTATCGTAGGTCTCCCGTGGCAATACAGTCGTTCTCATGGTTGTTGACCGATTCTCGAACCTACGCCTCCGTGTTCCCTCACAAAAACTGGCACCCCGATACGTTGGGCCATTTCGTATACTTTGAAGGGTTAACCCTGTAGCTTACACACTTGACCTTCCTGCTAACATGCGCATCTCAAATGTATTCCATGTTTCCCTCTTAAAACCGTTGGTTTTTAATCGTTACACCACCTCAGTTCCACGTCCTGTTCCGGTTGACAATCATGAGGAATATGAAATACGCAGCATCATTGACTCACGAGTCTTCAGAGGACAGATCCAATACTTGGTGCACTGGAAAGGGTACGGTCCAGAGGAACGCTCCTGGGTTCCAGCCGCTGATGTCCATGCACCATCCCTCCTTCGTTCCTATCACGCCCGCTTCCCCATGAAGCCCGGACCCACCAGCAGAGATGGGGGGAGTCGTTGAGGGGGAGGTACTGTTAGGGTTTCTTTGCTGTTTTAAACAGCAACCCTTTCTGTTTCAGTGACTGAGTTTTCAGCTGTAAATACTATCAGCTCCTTCAGCATGTTGCCACGGTTACTCACCTGAGAGTAGTAATCAACCCTGCTGCTAATCAGTTCTGCCTATTTAAGCAGCAAATCCCAGAACCTCCTTGCCCTTGTGTGGTTTCCTGTTCCCCAGAAGTCTCCTTGTTCCTGTGTTTCCTGTTTGTTCCTGACTCCGCTGCTCTCCGTGCTCCTGATCCTGGCTTGTCTGACTACCCACTCTGGTGACTGACCCCTGCTTGATTCCTGGACTTTGCTTTTGGTTATTTATTTGTTATTTATTAATAAAGGTGTTTTTGCATCTAGTTCTGTCTCTGTCTGGTTCCTGTTCCCTGACAACCTGTCATATTCGTTATACACAATAAATTCTCAGTATTCCGTTTAGACAGACAAAAAGAAATAGCTAGATACATAGATGACAGGTGGGTAGTGAGAGAGATATTCTAGAACACACTTTAAGTCCAGGAAAGTTATCCCTGTAAAATATCACAAATGACAGATAAGTTATGACAAGGTGACATAACAGATTTAGCTCAGTTTTGATGATTTAGTTATAAGTTCTCTTATACAGCACTCGGTCATCGAATTGTCCTGTGTGCAAAACGTGTTGTGTCCCATTTGTTGGTATTTCTTGTTTCAGCATTGTACAGCACCGTGGCCTCTTTTGGCTTTATTTCCAATTCACATATCACTGGCACAGATCGATTGGTCACCAATAAAAGTGTTGCCCTAGGGCATGTGTAATAAAATACAATCAATTCACTAAACGTTGAGGAATCCTACAGCTTCTAAATTGTACAAAGGGCAGCACTTTTCATGCATTGCCAATGGGTTTCATCCCGTAGGGAAATGTATCATCTCCCCATGAGCTGCATCAACCCAACACTATGATGCATTAACCCCTCACCTACTGTGTTATTCCTACTCCATTCTGTATTAACTCCACACCTGCTGTTTTAACCCTACATGCTTTATTAACCCTGCATCTGCAGAACTAACCCTTAAACTTCCAGCTTTAATCTTACACCCACTGCAATAAAATATCTGCACCCACTTTAATCTCACACAGGAGGCTGTTACAGACTCTAGCAGGCAATTACTGAGCCAGACATATGAAATTCTAAATTTAACACACTCTGCAATAAGGAATCCTAAAAAAATGCGCATTCAGCCGATGACGACCGAAGGAGGAGGAGAGTCCCCAGCGCCGAGGGAGCCCGGTGCTGGAGAAAGGTGAGTGTTTAACCCCCTTCCTCTCCCTTCAGCCCGGCGGGAGTGGGACCCTGAGGGTGGGGGCACCCTTAGGGCACTATAGTGCCAGGAAAACGAGTTTGTTTTCCTGGCACTATAGTGGTCCTTTAAGACACGTACTGTAATAGTTTTGGGAGGAAACATCCTAAATTTAGATTAATGTTATGCATCACATAAAAGTGCATGTTTCATATTTGCTACTTTTTTATCTGCAGACCATCCAACTTCTCTTTGCACTTAAAAGCATACTATAGGCTTCAAAATAACTTTAGCTCAATGAAGCAGTTTTGGTGTATAGATGATGCCTCTGCAGTCTCACTGGTCAGTTATTTGCCATTTAGAAATTAAATCACTTTTGCTTCTGTCCATACAGTCCTGGCTGTAACTTACACAGCCTACAGGAAAAAAATAATAGTTTAAATGTCAATCAGATGTTAGCTTGCTTTAGAAGTGTTTATCTCCTGCTCTGTGAATTTAACTTTAATCACACACAGGAGGCTCTAGATGTGTCTAGAAGGCTATTAACAGAGCAGGAGATTTAAATTCTAGATGAAACAGACTGTGTAATAAAGTAAGTGTAAACATTAGATGAATCTTTACAGGAAGTGTTTAGGAAGGCTGTGTGAGTCACATGCAAGGAGGTGTGACTAGCGCTGCATAAACAAAGTAATTTAACTCCTCAATGGCAGAGAATTGAGTGGTAAGACTGCAGGGGCATGATCTATACACCAAAACTGCTACATTAAACTATATGGAGATTGTTAATTCTGCATATTTGGTAGGTGTATAAGTCTTTGCTGTCTTCCCAAGCTTCCAAACCTAAGGGCTGTAGGACGTGAAAAAAGACTGGAGACCTGCAGTATGGAGTCTTTGAGTCTTTGTGTTTTTCCTGTCCTATAAGCTGTAAGGGGCAGAGCTAACCCTTATAGTATAGGCCGGCATGATTAGCCAGGAAACGTATTTGCACAATGCTCAGAACACACTCTTCCATGCTGATTTTAGATTTTACTTTGGATTAATCATATAGCAATACTAATAAAAATAAAAGTTTAACCTTTATTTGCAATAATTGAACTGGCATCATTTTATTCTCCAACTGAAACAAACCTATAGTGATTGGATTAATACCACAGTGGCTATGGTACTTAGAATGCCCCTTCAATTGTCCTCTGGCCTCTTGCACTCCCGCAAGCATCAGTTATTGCTGCCCTTTGTGGATGATCCCGTAGCAGGTGCATTTTACAAGCTCCTCCAGCTCATTTTCCTACATTTGCATCCCAGTAAAATTGTGTAAAATTACACAGGCAGCTCTGAGTGCTTAGCATAGTTTATTTATTCATATCTCTGCCATAGCAATATTTATTTCGAATGTGTTTTTACCAGGAAGAATTAAACGAGATTTTACTTGTTTTCATGTACGTCCCAGGACACACACACAATACAATCTTGTTACCAGCTTACTCGTTTAACATTAGCAAACAGAAGCATTGACAGCCTTAGTAGTTGCTAGAGGTTTTGTTTACTCTTTCTTTTTAGAACAATCATGATATAATGGGATTTGCTTAAAGGGACACTCTAGCCAAAGAGGCAGACTAGCCCCCCAATAAATATATATAATTACTACATTTAATCAGACCTTTTTTTTAAATCCAAGATGCATGCAATAAGATATGAATGCAAAATAATTTCACATTTTTGCTTGTCCATGTGTACATGGCAGATATCCAAAGTATCCCGGTAGGTCTGGGAGACACCCGCATATTTAATAACCATATGTAATATCCCCGAAATCAAACACACACTGTATACAATGTGTGTTAGATTGTGTGTGTTTGATTTCAGAATATTACAAATGATAAATGTCCTCAATAAATGACCTTTACTCATTACCCAGCTGATGGGTATTGTTCCTTAACAGGGGCCCGGTCGGTTGTGTACCCCGGCCCTTGAATAGCCTGACCAGGACCGGCTGGGAGGTAGTAATATCCTGTAATTTCCTCTCAGCTAAAAAGACAGCTGTGACAGAGGGAGAAAGAGGCTGAAGACAGCACCACAGGCAGCATGGAGAGGCTAGAGTGAGCAACTACATGCTCACTCCCATCAATCTTAGCCCAAACCCCAGACGGTAAGCTAACAGGTGGTTGCAATGTATGTCAGATTGTGTGTGTGCGTGCCTCCCCAGCATTATCACTTCTGCATTATCAATTATCATTCAACCAGTACAGTGGTGATTGGCTGGGAGTGTTGGGGGTAAATGTTATTTCCTAAATTGGCATCAAGAACACTAAGTGGATTGCAGTGATTATGTTGCTCAGCGTGCTCCTTAAAACATCTGTAGTCCACAATGTTTACAACCCTGCCTGTTGAAGAGAACCTTTAGTCCAGAAAATAGTAATCTGTATTTCAGGAATATACAGTGAGGGAAAAAAGTATTTGATCTCCTGCTGATTTTAAATGTTTAGCCACTGACAAAGTAATGGCCAGTCTATCATTTTAATGGTAGGTGTATTTTAAGACAGAATAACAACAACAACAAAATCCAGAAAATCACATTTCTAAAGAGTTATAAATGGATTTGCATGTCAATGAGTGAAATAGGTATTTGACCCCTTCGACTTAGTACTTGGTGGCAAAACCCTTGTTGGCAATCACAGAGGTCAGACGTTTCTTATAGTTGGTCACCAGGTTTGCACACATCTCAGGAGGGATTTTGTCCTACTCCTCTTTGCAGATCCTCTCCAAATCTATACGTTTTCGAGGCTGACATTTGGCAACTCGAACCTTCAGCTCCCTCCACAGATTTTCTATGGGATTAAGGTCTGGAGACTGGCTAGGCCACTCTAGGACTTTAATGTGCTTCTTCTTGAGCCACTCCTTTGTTGCCTTGGCTGTGTGTTTTGGGTCATTGTCATGCTTGAATACCCATCCATGCTCCATTTTCAATGCACTGGCTGAGGGAAGGAGGTTCTCACCCAAGATTTGACGGTACATGGCCCTGTCCATCATCTCTTTGATGCGGTGCAGTTGTCCTGTCTCCTTAGCAGAAAAACACCCCCAAAGCATAATGTTTCCACCTCCATGTTGACGGTGGGGATGATGTTCTTGGGGTCATAGGCATCATTCCTCCTTCTCCATATACGGCGAGTTGAGTTGCAAACTTAAGATGGGCCTGTGCATGTGCTTTGTTGAGCAGGAAGACCTTGCGGGTGCTGCTGGATTTCAGTCCTTCACAGTGTAGTGTGTTACCAATTGTTTTCTTGGTGACTGTGGTCCCAGCTGCCTTGAGATCATTAACAAGATCCTCCCATGCACTTCTGGTCTGATTCCTCACCGTTCTCATGATCATTTAAACTCCACGAGGTGAGATCTTGCATGGAGCACCAATAATCGCACCAACTGTTGCCACCTTCTCAGCAAGCTGCTTGGCGATGGTCTTGTAGCCCATTCCAGCTTTGTGTAGGTCTTCAATTTTGTCCCTGAAATCCTTGGACAGCTCTTTGGTCTTGGCCATGGTGGAGAGTTTGGAATCTGTGGACAGGTGTCAGTGCTGCTAATCTCAGATCATTACGTGTATAAAAGACACCTGGGAGCCAGATATCTTGCTGATTGATAGGGGATCAACTTTTTTGACATGCGTTTTTCTGGATTTTTATTTTTTTTGTTATTCTGTCTCTCACTGTTAAAATACACCTACTGATCATTTCTTTGTCAGTGGGCGAACGTTCAAAATCAGCAGGGGATCAAATACTTTTTTCCCTCACTGCATGTTCCCTTATATCGTTGTGATCACTGTCCAACTCCCTTTGCTCAGTACAATTAAAGATCAATATATTTAACCCCTTAAGGACACATGACATGTGTGACATGTCATGATTCCTTTTTATTCCAGAAGTTTGGTCATTAAGGGGTTAACTTACCTCTTTTCCAGCACTAAGACTTGTCCACTGCAGCCCCCAGCTCCATCTCCAATTATGTCATCATCCAAGCTGAAGTCTGATTCGATTGGAGATCACATGCATGGTAAAATGCTGCACTCCTCCAATCAAATAATGCTATCAGCAGCGTTTGATTGAAGAACCGCGTTTCACTTGGTTACGGAGGCGGCATTACCTCTTATGGCAGACCGAAAGACAGTGACAAGAGGCGTGTGTAACCCTTCATTGTAGATATTGCTGTTTTTTACATTAAGTTACACTCCACTGGCCAAATACAAAAACAAAACTTACGAGTGCAACTTAATGAAAAGTGGTTGCAAGGCCGGTGCTCTGGACAGTTGTCTGCCTCTTCAGTTTAGCTCTGCGGAGCTAAGCAACCAGGAAGTAACAGGCCCAGTTGTGTGCTTGAAAAAAAAAAAGGGTCAAATTATGAAATTGCAGATTTCTATTGAAATATTTAGTTTCTGTAAAATGAAAAAAAAAGTGCACACACTCTGCACATAAAAATAATTTAATCCAGCTTAGTGTTTTAGACATCCGGGGTGACTTTATTGGTCCGTTAAACATTTTGCCTGGTTTAGGTTAGAAGAGGTTCCTTGATATCACACATGCAGCTTCATTTGACTGTGCCGCATGTATTTTATTCCCTGTTCTTTATTCTTCTCTGACTCTGGTATGAACTTGCTTTGGCTGAGTCCAAGAGGGCAATTTCCTGAGTGCCATTTTACAAGGGACAACATTAATCATATTCACTTCCTGCAGCCCTCCTTCCAACAGGCATTTATTGTGTCTTACATTTGCAGTCTATTAGGAGAGATTGAATGTTTTCTGAGATTGCATTACTTGGGACTGTCCAATAAATAAAGATGGATTTAATACCCTCCCTATGCCTTTAGTACATCTTGTAATATTTTCACATAGTTGCTTCTTCTAGATCCTACGCCAACTCTACCAATCTACGGCATGGCAACAATTTTGGCACTCCGCGGACCAATGCCTGTTTCCCCCACTACTTAAAAAGTGAAAGATGGGCGATTTGTTTTTGAATTGTGAAAGCAGCGACTTGCCACTTGCATGAAACTCTCCTGTCTCTCAAGGGAACTTTGGAAACTTCAAAAACTGGAAACACAGATGTGATGATCTGAACCGGAGAGCAAGGAACAGAACAGAATAGCCTCCTTGTGCTGGCAATCAAATTTAGGGCAATGACCCTTCCCTGTCCTGCTTCCTGTTTGTCATTTAACCACTGAGCATTCAGACACAGATAGTGGGGGTGGAAAAAACAATTGGACTGTTTAATTGCCTACTCTTGAATCGTCTTCTTATTCATTTGCAATTTCTTTTCTGTATTAACTATTTGTCCTGTAAGTTATTTTAAGCAAGTATCTTGTCACTTCTTGGTCCCGTATGGATATGCTTTGCCACGATTACATGTGTGTTAGGTTTATACACGTGGGATATAAGTGATATGTTAAGGATTTGTCAATAAATATAATGATAAATTATAGTAATTAACATGAATGTGCTCACCTTCCGTAAAATATACTAACTAGCCAAAGGTAGGGGAGCACTTCTCACCATTAAACATCTCGTTGTAGAATTATTGGCAAACATCAGGAATTGGACTATGTTCCATTATCTAAAGGGTTCTCGGAATCCATAGATGTTGCAAGAAGATTTCTGCACAAATTTGCTTTCTTTGAGCCACAGAAGAATTATGAAAGTCAGGACGGATGCTCCTTGACGACTGACTGGCTAAGAGTCGGCATTCCAGTCAATCCAAAAGGTGTTTTATGGGGTTGAAGTCAAAGCTCTGTGTAGGTCAGACAATTCTTTAAGGGAGATGTCAACAAATGATTTCTGTCATGGCGTTGTTATGCTAAAAAAAAAGGAATAGATCATGCCCGTGATATACCAGAGTGTTGCCATGGTAACCTACAGCTCTGATATTGTAGATCCGCATTTAGGCAACCTTAAGCACTCCAGATGTTGTGGCCTACATCTCTCATAATGCTCTAATGGAAGAGATATAGACCACAACATCTGCAGTGCCATAGGCTGCATACACCTGCTGCAGATAGAGCTCAGCCCAAGTTTTCCCTCCTACCCCAGGCATGTCAAGGATGGTCTGTCAGCCGATCTCCCTGGCCGTGGAGCACCCACAGAAATATAATGAAGAGAGGGTGATAGAAGGCAGCATACATGAAAGGATGAGGGGGAAAAGGGAGCAACATGAAAAAGGAATGCATAAAATGTAAGTATAGTGAGAGAGAATGGGAAAAGCTGAGGAAAATCTGAAAAATGGCAGTAGCTTACTAACGGGGATGTGGAGGGGTTGTCCACCTAGGGTGCCACTCGTAAGGGGGTGTCCCTATCAGCAGAACTAGCACAGTGCAGCCTCACCATGAGAAGGCCCATAGGGCACGTGACTTCAGGGGCCTGGTCATGCACTGCAGCGTTTAAACAGCTAATCGGGCCCCTATAATAATATAATGGCAGTGCTGGGAGCAGTGGCGTACACACGATCCATGGGGCCCCGGTGCGAAAACTGATCCGTGGGCCCCCCTCACAGTGCTTACACTGCGCAGGCCAGGGCTGCAACACATGGCAGTGGACACCAGGTCGCAGGGCTGCGACCCCTGCGACCGCGGTATGTAAGCCAGTGCATGCAGTTACACATACACTTAAAGGACCACTATAGGCACCCATTTAAACATACAAACACTGCTGCCCTGTGCTTAATACATTTATATAATACACAAGCATAGAAACACACAAATACTGTCTAGTGCTAAGTACATTCAAAAATGTTGCAGATGATTTTTACATTTTAAAGTTTGGTTGGTGGAGTTCCAAATATAGGATCCGCCCTGGATGTCAAATGCTCTTGGTACCAACCTGGAAAAAAGAGGAGTAGAAATAAAAGAGGCTTGCATATGGGGTTATTTGCAATATGCTTTTCAGTTTTATTTTTTTTTGCACATTTTAATGCATTATCTATTAAACGCCCCAATAAATGCAGTTTAGCTGGAAAAAGGACTGCCCCTTTCATAGTAGAATAAAAATAAACAGGTTTTAGATGTGATATATGTGATGTTGATTAGTGTTGTCGCGAACCCGAAATTTTCGGTTCGCGAACGGCGAACGCGAACTTCCGCAAATGTTCGCGAACGGGCGAACGGTGCGAACCGCCATAGACTTCAATGGACAGGCGAATTTTAAAACACACAGGGACTCTTTCTGGCCACAATAGTGATGGAAAAGTTGTTTCAAGGGGACTAACACCTGGACTGTGGTATGCCGGAGGGGGATCCATGGCAAAACTCCCATGGAAAATTACATAGTTGATGCAGAGTCTGGTTTTAATCCATAAAGGGCAGAAATCACCTAACATTCCTAAATTGTTTGGAATAACGTGCTTTAAAACATCAGGTATGATGTTGTATCGATCAGGTAGTGTAAGGGTTACGCCCGCTTCACAGTGACAGACCAAACTCCCCGTTTAACGCACCGCAAACAGTCCTCTATATACAGAGTAAACATGGCTCCCTCTATATACAGAGTAACATGGCTCCCTCTGTATACTGTGTAAACATGGCTCCCCTCTATATACAGTGTAAACATGGCTCCCTCTATATACAGAGTAACATGGCTCCCTCTATATACAGTGTAACATGGCTCCCCTCTATATACAGAGTAACATGGCTCCCCTCTATATACAGTGTAAACATGGCTCCTCTCTATATACAGAGTTACATGGCTCCCCTCTATATACAGAGTAACATGGCTCCCCTCTATATACAGTGTAAACATGGCTCCTTTCTATATACAGAGTAACATGGCTCCCCTCTATATACAGAGTAACATGGCTCCTCTCTATATACAGAGTAACATGGCTTCCCTCTATATACAGAGTAACATGGCTCCTCTCTATATACAGAGTAACATGGCTTCCCTCTATATACCGTGTAAACATGGCTCCCTCTATATACAGAATAACATGGCTTCCCTCTATATACCGTGTAAACATGGCTCCCCTCTGTATATAGAGGGAGCCATGTTACTCTGTATATAGAGGGAGCCATGCTTCCACTGTATAAAGTGTAACATGGCTCCCCTCTATATACAGAGTAACATGGCTCCCCTCTATATACAGAGTAACATGGCTCCCCTCTATATACAGTGTAAACATGGTTCCCTCTATATACAGTGTAAACATGGCTCCTCTCTATATACAGAGTAACATGGCGTCCCTCTATATACCGTGTAAACATGGCTCCCTCTAGATACAGAATAACATGGCTTCCCTCTATATACCGTGTAAACATGGCTCCCCTTTGTATATAGAGGGAGCCATGTTACTCTGTATATAGAGGGAGCCATGTTTCCACTGTATATAGTGTAACATGGCTCCCCTCTATATACAGAGTAACATGACTCCCCTCTATATACAGTGTAAACATGGCTCCTCTCTATATACAGAGTAACATGGCTCCCCTCTATACTGGAGCATTTGGCACCCGGGGCGGATCCTTTATTTGGCACCCCCCTCCCCAACTTTGAAATGTAAAAAACAGCTGCAATTTTTTTTAAATGTATGTTTATGCAGTGTGTGTATAGTGTGTAAAGTGTGTGTATATTGTGTGTATAGTGAGTGTGTATAGTGTGTACAGTGTGTGTATATTGTGTGTATAGTGAGTGTGTATAGTGTGTGTGTATAGTGTGTATAGTGTGTGCAGTGTGTGTGTAGAGTGTGTATAGTGTGTGTATGCAGTGTGTGTATAGTGTGTGCATAGTGTATGCAGTGTGTGCAGTGTGTGCATAGTGTGTACAGTGTGTGTATATTGTGTGTATAGTGTGTGTAGTGTGTGTATAATGTGTGCAGTGTGTATGTAGTGTGTGTGTATAGTGTGTGCATAGTGTATGCAGTGTGTGCAGTGTGTGCATAGTGTGTACAGTGTGTGTGTATATTGTGTGTATAGTGTGTGTAGTGTGTGTATAATGTGTGCAGTGTGTATGTAGTGTGTGTGTATAGTGTGAGCATAGTGTATGCAGTGTGTGCATAGTGTGTAGTGTGTGTAGTGTGTGTATAGTGTGTGTATAGAGTGTGCAGTGTGTGTATAGTGTGTGCAGTGTGTATAGTGTGTGCAGTGTGTATGCAGTGTGTGTTGTGTGTGTGTGCATAGTGTGTACAGTGTGTGTATAGCGTGTACAGTGTGTGTATATTGTGTGTATAGTGTGTGTATATTGTGTGTAGTGTGTGTATAGTGTGTGCAGTGTGTGTATAGTGTGTATGCAGTGTGTGTCCGCAAGCCACTAGTCACACAACCAAATAAAAAAGCCCCTACCTACCCCCCTCACCCTAAAAAATAGTGAAGGGGGAATAAAATTACTACCCTGTAAAGTAAAATTCAACTTACTATTCAACGTCTTCTTCTTCTAAAATCTTAATTTTTTTAGCCCCAAAAAAGGCCAAATAAAAAGCCATCATACCCGTCGAACTTAAAAATAAAATAAAAAACCCGAGCACAAAAAAAATTAATCCATCTTCACCCATGGAGGGCTCCGTGTCAGTGTTTATCAGGGATCCTTAGGATAGGTGTCAATCCATATCTGCCAAGTGACCCTATGTAGGGGGAACAGTCCCTATTCTGCTCTGTGTCAGTGTCTGGAGGGAGTATCTGCAGTAACACAGAGTGTCTGGGGGGAGTATCTGCAGTAACACAGGGTGTCTGGAGGGAGTATCTGCAGTAACACAGAGTGTCTGGGGGAAGTATCTATTTGTAACATTTATATGCACTAAAAAAAAAAAATAATAAATTGAAAAAAAAATAAAAAATGGTTGCAGCTTCCGAATTAATCTAAAATGGATGCTGTCCAGTAGGTGGGAGGGTCTGCTAGGGAGGGTGTGCTGCTGATTGGCTGTAATGTGTCTGCTGACTGTGAGGTACAGGGTCAAAGTTTACTCAATGATGACGAATAGGGGCGGACCGAACACCGCATGTGTTCGCCCGCGGTGGCGGACGCGAACATGCTATGTTCGCCAGGAACTATTCGCCGGCGAAAAGTTCGGTACATCACTAATGTTGATCTTTGTACTTTCTTTCTTTTGTATTTATGCTCCCTGCTATATTCTATATCTTTTATATCAGATTTTAAGGAGTGATAGTGTCAGTTATTAACTGATCCATATACTAAGCTTTATTTTGCATCACACAAGCAAACCTATCCTACTACAGTGTAATGTGTCAGGAATTCAAATCAAATCTCTAAAAAAAAATCTATAATCTCTAAAAAAAAAAAACACATCAGCAATGTTTTTTTTTTATAATGTTCGTTATTATAGCCTAAAATATTAAATTAATTTCAAATTCCTGACGTGCAAATCTCAAATCCATGTTTGTGTTTCAAAACAGCCCTGAATGCTTTTTGTATGGTGCAAGCCTGCCTTAAAAAAAATAATTTGGATTTATTATAAGAACCAATTCTGAAGCACCTATAAGTGGCTCAATCAACAAGGATATTACATTGGTTTCCACGGCAACTGCCCAATTTTTAGAACTCCAGAATTACTCCTTATGAATTAGCCCTACAAAGTCTATTTCGTGGCAATATTGATTTAACAAGTATCCAGGTCAAAGTCCTATCCATCCAAATTATATGTGGTCCTCTCTGTTACATCGTTACCTACTTGGACATCTGTAAGATAATAAACGAAGATAAACCATATATTTGTATTAAAACAAAATGACGTGTGATAGTGACCAAAGCAATCTGCTGCACGCTTTTCATTTTGGAGCCCCCAAGCTACTGAAGGCACAAGCTTATTTGTATTGGTAGCTGTGCTAGTGCAGGGAAATATTAATGTTATTATATGGAAGGTACATTATCCAAAGTATCAATTATGCACATAAGCAAGGACCCAATGGCTTTTTAGTGAACTATCTGAACAGATTCTCTGATTTCACCAGCACGCTCTAAATAATGGATAGAGTCATTAGCCAAATGTAGAGTGCCGGATCATTAAATGCCCTCACTCAGCTTCTGTGTTTGTGCATCTCTCCGAAATGCCTGTGCCCAAATCTTGGCAGGTACAGGAACATAACCGCTCTGCCAGCTGTATTCCTTTACTTTTTTTTTTTCTCTCTTTTTTTTTTTCCATAGGATGTGAGTGAATTGTGCTGTAAATATTCGTAGTCAGTGCCCTGCAGCATCAGTAAGAGGAGGAGCGGAAAGTCTAGGCTCAGTTGATGAGATCACTGTAGGATTGTGCCTCTGTTAGATACACAGCTGCAATCCTCCTGCTTCTCTCCTTTGCTCTATTCAGAGGCAGCGCACTAAGAACAAGGAGGGGAGGCACGCTTCTCAAATCCCTTTTGTTCCTTCATGCACCAGGTAGGCTGCTATGCATCCTCTACCAACCAGGCTTACTGTACGTGGAGAACGAAGGATGAACATAGTGTAGTATGCGTAGATTTTGCATGTTCGGGGCATGTAAATGAGCAGATTGGAACCCTCAGATTTGCATGCTGACTGCTATCTTATTGTCTGCCTTGTTCGTCACCTCTCCTTTTATGTGCGAGATTCATCTCTGAAATTCTGTCTAAATCCATCTATAACCCACACAGCGAATGAGAGCCCTGCAATCTGCAAAGCAAGATAACAGGAGAAATTATGTAATATCATTTAGTATCTTATTTCCATGGCGTATGGAAAGACATATGTTATAGAGCAGAAGTAGCCTTGAATAAGATAATATACTGGCATGCAATATTTATGCACATGTGTGTTACACCGTATTTCTAAATGAAATGTTAAAAAAATGTAATGTATCTTTTTTTTTTTTTTTTGCATGTAATAATATATCTGTTTCTAGATATAAATGTATATTGGAATTAAATGTCTGAGAACGACTGATATATATATATATATATATATATTTTTTTTTTTTTATTGCTGGTCTTGCATAGGTCATTGTTAATTAGTAGTTATATATTCTGCAGATACTTTGATTTATTCATATATTTATTTTAAATTGATATCTAGAAACTAGAAAATGGGGATAGAGGCACTTAGTGACGTCAGCAGATGCTCAGATTGGGGGGATGGGCTCATTTATATCAATAGTCTGTGAAAGGCATAACCAAGCTGATATATACTTATTGATATATTTATATTGACAATTTATGTGAATTTTTTTTAAATTCCATCCATAACTAATATTTTTTTTTCTGTGTTGTCTCTTTTTGGGGATCACTTTAGAAGAGATGATAATTGTGGTGTTGCTGCATTTAATTATGGGTGGGACCCCATAATTAAATTTTTTAAAAATAAAAATATACATATAACTATAGAAATTGGTGTAAGTGATATTATTGTACATTTACCAGGGATATATCTAAATATAATACAATATAAAGTGAGGCTACATTTCTTAGTTGAATGTCATATGTTGGGTGAGACTACCATCTAGTTAGGTGTGGTTTTCCTATATTGAATAATTCTTGCTTTTTTTTTTTCTCGAGTACGTACTTATCAAGCAAGGGGGAAACCTTGTATTTTATCACTTTATCACTTTATCAATATTCTACTGATTTTAATTTATTATTTATTGAGTTATGATTTGACTTTCATAGTTATATCCTATATTGATCATTGTATAAGACTTAAAATGGTCCAAAGAACTATATTAAATGAGTATGCATTCTTCTTTTGAAGCACAATGTAATGGTAAAGATGGTTTTCTTTTGGAACAATAGAATATTGAATGATATGATAGTTTGTATTTATGGTCATTGTATGGTATACCGTTGCCATTTTAGAGTCCAGAAGAATTGTTTCATTTTTGGTGCTACAATTAGAAACAAGTTCAAATTTGAGTTTTCAACTTCTTTTGGATCCGCAACAGATAGGGGTGTGTGAGAGGTTGTATTTGATGGGCTTGAATGTTTTTGCAATCTCATTACAATTTAGCAGTGTAACTATTTAGAGTCTCCCTGACAACAAGTGAGGTTTAGGCTCAATGACTTGGGTAGCCATCTAAAGAAAAAAAACATCATATGTCCAAGAGAAACAATAGTTGAGGCTTATATCAGGGATGGGTTGCCTTGCAAAAGGTGAGACTTTTAAACGGTGGGCAGGTGCTTCTTCTACTAGGTAATTCTAGATTTGAATGTTAATGCTCCCCAATAAGTAAAACTCGTTTGAGATAAGTATGTCTTAATATGTCTTGTTGCCAAGGAGATGGGTTGACCCTTATTACAGGAACTGAGAGTTGGGAAAAAGGGTGGGGGAAAAAAATCTTGCAAGACTGCTGATGGTACAAAGACCTTCTATGTAATTGGGCTAAAACAGCCATTTGATCGTGACATTAATAACACAGAGAGCGCTTGTGCAGACCATTCAAATATAAAGCAAATATCAGATACCAGGAAATCGTTGTGGTTTATTTGATATCTTTAACCATTACAGGACAGTAACTTGCCACGCAACACACCCTTATCCTCTCTGGCAGCGTGTTAAAATAATCACTGGGATAGTTCTACAAATGTGGAATCTACGGCAAGATTGATTACAATTATACACAGGTCTCGTTCTATCTTCTAACCGGATTATTAAATAAATCTGTTCTTTGCCTGTTATATATACAGTTTCAATGTAAAGGGCCAAATCATAGTTAACCGTTTATTTGGTATACTAAACATCATATGCTCTAATTATTTATGTTGTTGGCAGAATACCTGTTTCTTGTTCTAATTAATATCTTGTAATGCAGGGGTGCTCAAAAGGTAGATCCCCAGATGTTTTTTAAACTACATGATGCTTTGTCATTCTTAAGGCATTCTAAAGCCATGCAAAGCATCATGGGAGTTGTTTTTCTACAACATCTGGGGATCAAACTTTTTGGAACCCCTGTCCTAATGCATAAATAGCTATCTTTAGGTTAGAAATTGCCATAGATATTTTTGGTAATGTCCCAACCCCAGTCAAAGCTCCAGACACTTTGCTTTGTAACTTAAGTGTCCTAGTTTGGTAATTTGACATTTTGGGAGTAATGGATCATTGCAATAATTAATAATTAAACACATAACAAACATTCAAACATATACTGATAATTTAAGGGGATACTCTAAGTACCATAACCACTTTGCCTTATTGTCGTATTTAGGGTCCCAGAATTCTTTAGTGCTCTACCAGCATACAAAGTCTAGACACTGCTGGAATTCAGCATATGGAGAATTGTCGCTCCTGCATTATTTTGGAGGCCTCTGACAGCTTGTGAACGATAGGGAGACCCATCTTCAAAACCTTCTCTCCCATAGCAGGTTCTCAAGCTGTAGTTGTCATGAGGCTTAGCATGTCCCTTTAATTTTAAAATGTACCTGTCATGCCAAAAGTGTCTTGATGCCACGTTATAGAGATTTAAATTTCACGCATTTATTGCACTAGCTAAATTTTACAATGACTCCCATAATAGTTTTTTTTTTTTTCATGGTTTTTCATCTTTTCTGCCTTAACCACAGCACAGGACTAAAGACTATAAATATTACATCCTCAGTCAGCTACATACTCAGTCTCTCAGTTATATTAAAATAGCGAGTGCTGTGCCTATTTGTAGGTGTGGCACCTGCATATGCAGTAGCCCTGACCATTGCTGGAAGGCATTATGATTGTGGAGAAAGATGTCTTCAGGTAAATACATTGTATCAAATATATATATATACTAGCGATTTTGCCAAATGCACAGGTGTATAAAGGTGAACTTATTATCATCTATTTGATTTCTTCATGGCAGGCTAATATAAATACAAAAGCCTGAAATCTTTAGATTTTAAGAATCTTAAGAGATTATTTCCTAGAGACCTCTTTTTTTTCTAAAGACCATATTGAAAGGTCTGGGGGTCCACTGATAACCCATGTAGTACATATTGAGTGAGTTAGAATCCAAGATAATAACAGACTGCTAGTGACTCCTCAATAGACGGCAGGGACTGGCTAATATTTTAACACACCCCACGGCATTGACACAAATGTTGTATTTTTTATTTTTATATATAGCAATGTGACCTTGAAATGATTGTGTTTTAAATGCACGATGAAGATTCTAAGGCACTGTAGCTACACGCATAATCTCTCCGATGTCATACAAAATCCAATATGCGCAGCGGGATAGAAAATGTAAATTAGGTAACTCACATTTGAGATGTATAAGAAAATCTAGCAGGCAAGTAGAAAATTCAGACTTTTCATATGCATTACATTAGCCTGGCTAGCAGCTTTCACACTTCTGACACGTGTGTTTATTATCTTTGACTTGCAAACCTTAACCAGTGATTTGAAGTGGTTTTGGTGGTAGGAGTCTAGATGTGCAATGTTTCTGCTTGAAACACTGCACATCCAGAGATATTTACACTTGTATGCCCTTAGGACATGTGCCACTGGCAGCCTGGATGTCTGTTCCGGGCTACCCAATGTCAATTCTGTGCATATTTTACTTATGTCATCAGTGCGCAGAATGCGTTGTCAACAGACGTAATAATCTTCTCCTTTGCAGGCAGTGCGCCTGCAAGGGGAAGGCCGCTTGCTCTTTCCAATTGTGCACTCCCTCCCACCTCCTGCCATTGCTTCAATCATGTGTATGTTTGTTTTTTAATTTTAGATTCCCTCTCTCTCTCACCCCTCTCCTGCTCATAGAGTACATATGCGCTCTGAGCGGGCAAAATTGTCCAATCACAGGCTTCAAGATGCCTGTGATTGGACCGCGCAAGGCCTCTGCTGTTGTCAAACGGGGCAGGGAGATCAGCATAGGGAACTTTGTCCTACGCTTTGTTGCAAATCAGTTTTAAAGCTTGTTTGTTTGTGTTAAGGGGGGAACCTATTAACAATGCCACACAGGGCATTGTTAGCTCTAAAAAAAAAAAAAATGTGTGAAAAAGGGTTGGAGTAATTCTTTGATTATATTTTCATTACTGGATATAGAGGCTGGAGGATCCCACAGACCATTTACAACTAGAACAAATTATATCATTTGTGTCTAATGTAACTGATGAAACATCCACACCATCTACCCACATCTGCCCCTCAAAAATGATTGGTCCTGCTTCAAAGCACTACTCTAAGCAATGTACACGTCCCTTTGACTTCAACATGCTGTCTTCATTGCTAGTGTATCAGAGTCAGAACAGAAGGATTTCTGTATCAGAGAGCGAGCACGTCCGTAGGAGTGTTCTGTTCTCTGCTGTCACAAGTGACCATATTTTTATTTTTTGCACAATGTATACATTTGACAGCATTCCTGCTGGTACGAATTATAGGTAAAACCATATTATTTAATTTAATGTAAACTTGTGTCTTGTCAGATACACTTAAAAAAATGTTTGTACATTATTTCCACATGATATTTCTTGCCTGCTAATGTTTTGTTACTAATTTACAGTTAATAAAAATGTTATATTTCCAATTCAATTTACGGGCAGATTTGGGTTCTAAGACTATGGCATGTTTTTGCTGTTGGATTCTTAAGCCAAGTCTGTGCAATTGTGATATCACTGTATGTAGTAGCCTAAAGGGAAAAAAAAATCTCTAATTAGTAAAGCTATACATTTTGTTTTCCATCAGATGTGTTCTTTATTTTAGATAACTGGGCCCATTTTTAAAAACGTCATGCCTCCCTCCCATAAAATAACAAAACAAAACACTGTGACGGACCGCCTGGCAACCTAACTGGGTACATCCCCCAATTGATGCTTCCTAGTATCACCGAGTACTATAAGGACTCTAACAGATATCATAACCACCACAGTCCCTTTGCCGCCGCAGCTTGGCTGTCCCTTCTCACCCTGGACCAAACTCCTATATCCAGCTCCCAGTGAGAAGACCTATCCTACTCCAGAGAGGATAGCAGGATAGCTCTTACAAGAGTTGGGAACTGTACTAAACTCAATTATCTCCAGGCACAGAAAACATATATTTAAAATAACCCAAATGTACCCACAAAACAAATCGAAACCCCACAAAAGTCATATCCCCTGATAGCCCGATCAGGGGGACCAACATATCCAAAAATCACCCATATCGGTTCAGGGGTTCGGGATTTCCATGGAAGTCATAATTTTGACCGACCATGCACATGGTCCTATGCCCAAAACAGTTCCAGGGAATCACGGCTAACGGTTGGTCTCTCCTTCTGGAGTACAAAAGTTCATAAATCATATGAACAGAGCCTTTTAAGGTGCATTGGGCAAGGTATGCTGCAGGGCCCATAGTCCTGAGGCAGGAGACTGGCAAGCAGCCGCCTCCAAGAGCTCTTGATGAGGTTCAGTTAGTCACAAACACATTAAAAAAAACATACTTACATCAGCCTAATTTTTTGTACAATTAGATGTGTCTCCCAATTCAATGCTTCACAGTTATTGAATCCAGTGTTTCTCATTGAGAAGCACTGAACACAGGATACATCCTGCGTCAGCATAATGTGCATGTTGTCGTTGGGCATCAAATAGATTTAATTATTTAAACTATTTGAGTTTGGACTGTTTGACAGCCATTAGTAGGCACGGTCATTGCAAAACATAAACAGGGCCATTTCTCAGCAATGGCAATGTTTTCAGCAGGGGGACTGTGTGGGCAACATCTATGACCCAAATGTATTTCATTAGGATGAAGCAATTTATATGCTTAAAGCTTCCCTTTAATAAAAGCCAGTTATTTAGAAGAGCAGAACTAGAGTGTACATTCAGGCAGTGTAATAATTCTCGGAATGTGGATTGGGAAATAAAGACTGTAGAGGAGAGAGTAGGGAATAGGTGTATCTGATTTAGACAGCTCATGTACAATCATGCATGCGTGTGCAGATGATTCTGTATGTGATTGAAATGTCTTACGTAGCTATGGATTATCTTGTTCTGCTACTCCTCTTAATGGAGTATGGAATGTGGTCATTCTCTCTGACCCGCGAACAGAGACTTTATGTGATGTTACCCCCCCCCCCCCCCCCCAGCTTTTCTGCTATTATACAAATAATTGCAGAGCATACTGCTGCAGTATGTACTGGGGTAGTTGGGGCATGATGTTGTACATGCAGCTTGTATTCTTTGAATTCTTGGTTTTACCCTGGTAAATAGATGTACTGTATGTGACAACATAGCTACATACAGACACTTCTTTCACATTATGCTGGCATTTGTGGAAATTACTTTCCCATAAAAGGTGCAGATTACACACAATTGCCCATGAGCAGGTTAAAAATATGCTATCATATCTCCTGTCCTAATGTGTTTTACACCCCACCTCCTATAGAATGTAAGCTTGATTGAGCAGGGTCCTATTCAACCTATTGTTCCTGTAAGTTTATTTGTAATTGTCCTATTTATAGTGACATCCCCCCTCTCATAATATTGTAAAGCGCTACGGAATCTGTTGGCGCTATATAAATGCCAATAATAATAATAATAATAATAAAATACTTAAAATAAAGGTAATATTTTAGATTCTGCAAAAATTCTGCTTGATTTATTTCAAGGATTACAAGACATAGGATACCATAAAGGCCCATTATTTATATCCCTCCAATATTTCTACATCAAACAAAAGCGGACCCAGTTTCTATGTAAATTTGTCCAATTTCGTTTTTTTTTTACTTCTATGTGAATATATGTCACCAATAGTTGGTTATATACATTGTGTGTTTCTCTAATAAATTGTGCATGACTGGTGTATAGTCACCATATGGGCAGTCGGAACCTTGGCCAAAAAAAACCCACATACCTATCCCAATAACACGCTGACACTAGGGTATATGGGTTAAATTGTCCATAGCTTTTATTAAACATATAATGATAACGATAATAATAAGTAATAATAACAATCGTAATAATGATAATAATAAATTAACATATAAACATGGGTCATTGCCCCCATACTCCGCCCTCGCATCCGTATCCTTCTTTTAATAAAAGGTAATGACCCCAACATAACTAACACATATATATATATACATTTTTTTTAACCTTACTCCAACATGAACAAATTTAAGTTCCAACCATAAGTAACCACGGCAGGGGTATACCCGGGTACCCCTACCCCACCAGGTTCTGAGCCACCTCCAGGACTCGAAACCTACCAACCACCAGTGACCACAATATTCCATGTTCATCACGTTCCTCATGGGGAGCCTATTTCCTCTTCCTCAGCTCCCTATCCCGCCGCTGTGACAAAACGGGATAACCCCCATTTAAACAACTCTTAGGGAGGGCGGGTAGGATAAACTCGACCAGGTAGGAGATTAACAGTGCTCATTCCAAAATGGCTACCTATTTAAATAGACAAACCCCCTTTTCCTACAACCCACCAGTCCTAGCCGCTTCCTCCTAAACCCGCCTCCTAACCCCTGTCAAGGTCCTTTTTCGCTAAGCTGTGCTTCGGCTACATGGGGCTACATATTCATTTATATTTTATACAAGTTCTGATGTGCTTTGTAGTAAAAAAAAAAATGTATAAGGTAAAGAATAAATACGTATTTTGGTATACTGTTTAGCTCATCTTGTCAACTGTCCTAGTACTAATTACATTTTGTAGAAATTATGAAATTGATATAATTATGGTGAAGGCAGAGTATGCATCCATTATTCAAGGTGAGTTTAGATAGTTGTTAAAATAGTTTTGAGGGACCAGGTGACATCAGAAGGAGTACATTAAATTTGCCACTGGATAACATTCCATTTATTACCAGAGAACATTCAGCTACAGGGGTAGATCCCATTTATTACCAGAGAACATTCAGCCACAGAGGCAGTTTCCATTTATTACAACCGAACATTCAGCCTCAGGGGCAGATTCCATTTATTACCACAGAACATTCAGCCACTGGGGCAGATTCCATTTATTACCAGGAAACATTCAGGCTCAGGGCCAGATTCTATTTATTACCAGGAAACATTCAGCCACAGGGGCAGATTACATTTATTACCACAGAACATTCAGCCACGGGCAGATTCCATTTATCACCACAGAACATTCAGCCTCAGGGGCAGTTTCCATTTATTACAACCGAACATTCAGCCTCAGGGGCAGATTCCATTTATTACCACAGAACATTCAGCCACAGGGGCAGATTCCATTTATTATCACAGAATCCATGTATTACCAGGGCACATTCAGACACAGGGGCAGATTCAAATTATTACCACAGAACATTCAGCCACTGGGGCAGATTCCATTTATTACCAGGAAACATTCAGCCACTGGGGCAGATTCCATTTATTACCACAGAACATTCAGCCACAGGGGCAGATTCCATTTATTACCACAGAACATTCAGCCACAAGGGCAGATTCAATTTATTACCACAGAACATTCAGCCACAGGGGCAGATTCCATTTATTACAACCGAACATTCAGCCACTGGGGCAGATTCCATTTATTACCACAGAACATTCAGCCACAGGGGCAGATTCCATTTATTACCACAGAATATTCAGCTACAGGGGCAGATTCCATTTATTACCAGAGAACATTCAGCCACAGGGGCAGATTCCATTTATTACCAGGAAACATTTAGCCACAGGGGCAGATTACATTTATTACCTCAGAACCTTCAGCCACAGGGGCAGATTACATTTATTATCACAGATTCCATGTATTACCAGGGCACATTCAGACACTGGGGCAGATTCAAATTATTATCACAGAACATTCAGCTACAGGGGCAGATACCATCTATTGCCACAGAACATTCAGCCACAGGGCCAGATTCCATGTATTACCACAGAATATACAGTGACAGGGGCAGATTCTAATCATTGCCACAGAACATTCAACCACAGGGGCAGATTCGATTTATAACCACAGAACATTTAGCCACAGGGTCAGATTCCATTTATTACCAGACAACATTCAGCCACAGGGGCAGATTCCATTTATTACCACAGAACTTTCAGCCACAGGGGCAGATTAAATTTATTTTCACAGAACATTCAGCCACAGGGGCAGATTACATTCATTATCACAGATTCCATGTATTACCAGTGCACATTCAGCCACAGGGGCAGATTCCATTTATTACCACAGAACATTCAGCCACAGGGGCAGATTCCATTTATTACCTCAGAACATTCAGCTACAGGGGCAGATTCCATTTATTACCACAGAACATTCAGCCACAGGGGCAGATTCCATTTATTACCTCAGAACATTCAGCCACAGGGGCAGATTCCATTTATTACCACAGAACATTCAGCCACAGGGGCAGATTCCATTTATTACCTCAGAACATTCAGCCACAGGGGCAGATTACATTTATTATCACAGATTCCATGTATTACCAGGGCACATTCAGACACAGGGGCAGATTCCATTTATTACCACAGAACATTCAGCTACAGGGGCAGATTCCATCTATTGCCACAAAACATTCAGACACAGGGGCAGATTCCATTTATTACCCTAAAATATACAGTGATAGGTGCAGATTCTATCCATTGCCACAGAACATTCAACCACAGGGGCATATTCTATTTATTACCACAGACACTCAGCCACAGGGGGAAATTCAATTTATTACCACACAACATTCAGCCACATGGGCAGATTCCATTGTTTTCCACAGAGCATCACAGGAACAGATTTGATTTGAACAGGTTCATTTTTTTTTGTGACAACATTTTCTACTATTAATTGTATTACCTCAGAATATTAAGAGGAAATTATTCCATTTATTCAAACATATCTTTCAGCTTATGGAGTGGATTCCATTTTTTTTGCAACACAACATACAGCCAAAGGAGAAGATTACATTTATTACCCCGGAACATTCAGTCACAGAAGCAGATTCCATTTGCTGCTGCAGCCTGTTTTAGTCACAGGAGTACCAAATATTGCCATAGAACATTCAGCTACAGCAGGAACAGACGTTATTTATTGCCATATGTTAGAACAGTCCTACCCTGTCAGATATGACCAATTCATATGTTAAGCATGTCAGCCGTGATTGCACCTCCTAGAGAACAGATAACAAGGACCATGTAGAGTCTACGGAGGAAGTGGTTAATGTATCCCTATCACCCTGTGACTACACACTTCATTTATAGCAGTAGTGCAAACCCTGGCCTACGGAAGTTGGAAAACCAGTCCCTATATAGCTGGCAAAGGGTTATGGGAAATACAAGCAATGCAAGATTGTAAAGTCGGAAACGCCTGTTCTAAATTAACCCAGATATCCCAGAGGGTTCCACGCATCAAGTGACATAACTACATCAGTCACATGTACAGGTCGGTGGCGAATTGAGAGCCACATTTGCAGATGTATCCAATATAGGTGAACAGCCATATTCCAGGCCTGATCATTATGGTCTATGGTTTTCTAATCCAGTTCTTATTTCACGACTATACACTGTTTAGTGAATTATGGCATTGTTCAATAAGACTCATTGAACAATGCCATTAATCCTATTTCCACCCAGAGGGACTAAGAAGGTGTTTTAATCTGCAATGATTTCCATATCCTTTATGAAGTAAACGTCTGACCACAGAGGAAATTCAACATAATTAAAGTGAGCAATGGATAGCGGGCACCGTACCAGGACAGCCGCAAAAGCAGTGGTTCAGTCCCATTACCACAGAAGCTCTACGATGGCACAGCAGGAAACATTTAGATAGTGAAAGTTAACTGGCCATTAAAAAAACAGGATTCATATTCATTCATCACTCGCCCTCGTTAACAACATATTAAAATGTAACACCTCCAGGAATTCTGCTATCATGTGCCGGGAACACCAGTCGCCCTGTTCCTTCAATCTCCCATGATGCAGCTGGTGTATGAAGACACACTTTAGCAATCCTATTGCTAACTTTAGGCTAGCCCATGGGTGGGGAACCTTCGGCTCTCCAGATGTTTTGGACTACACCTCCCATGATGCTTTGCCAGCATTATGTGTGTAAGAGCATTATAGGGGATGTAGTCCACAACATCTGGAGAGCCGAAGGTTGCCTATCCCTGGGCTAGCCAGTATAAATATTGTTCTGTTATATTGTTACGTGATGGATGGATAAATATGTACAGTTTTGCAAACTTTCATGTCTGTATTTGTACAGACAGTTAATGTTATGCTCTTTTTTTTTTGTAACAGTGGAAGTAAATACTTGTTTTTTTATTTATAATATTTTTTCTTTGCATATCCTGCAACATGCACAGTTAAAAAAGGCCCTTGTTATTTCCTTTTTCATTTTTTTTTTAAACAATCCTCTTTCTGTTTATTAATAAAATTGCTCATTAATATCTGTTTTATATATAACATATACTATTCCCGTTTTTTCCCCCGAATTATATAAAAATATAAATTAGAGACTTAAAATTAAAATTATTTTGAATCTGTTAGACTCAAAATTAGCAACTTTAATCTTTATAAATTAACAAAACATTCACATCCTTTTATCTAACTGTGGAAAGTTGGTTTTCCACAGATTGCTTATCATAACCGTTATCCAAAATGGTCATATTTTCCATTTGTTGAAACTATTTACATATTTTTTTTTTAAAGGTACAGGTCTTAAGATTCTTATTTTTATGGAAATCTCTAAATCCAAAAACTAAACTTTATTGCGACTAATATTATGGGTTGATTTGATACCTCAGCTATTTAAAGGATCCCTATAGGGTCAGAAACACAAACATGTATTCCTGACCCTGTAGTGTTAAAACCACCATCTAGCCCTCCTGGGCCCCTAATGCCTCCATAAATATAGCAAAATCTTACTCTATTCATGCCTGAAGCTGTAACTCTGCATGCTGTTTGACTCATAAAAACAAGCAGTCTGCTGACATCATCAGAAGTGGTAACTTGATCCAATCACAGTGCTTCCCCATATGATAGGCTGAGACTGACAAGGGGACAGATCAGGGATAGAGCCAGCATGATTCAAACACAGCCCTGGCCAATCAGCATCTCCTCATAGAGATGAATTGAATCAATTAATATCTATGAGGAAAGTTCAGTGTCTGCATGCAGAGGGAGGAGATACTGAATGTTTGGATGCATTTTAGTCAGCCATAACCCAGGAAGGATCTCTAACAGCCATCTGAGGAGTGGCCAGTGAAGTTATCACTAGGCTGTAATGTAAACACTGCATTTTCAACGAAAAGACAGTGTTTAAAGCAAAAAGGCCGAAGGTAATAATTCTACTCACCAGAACAAATTCAATAAGCTGTAGTTGTTCTGGTGACTATAGTGTCCCTTTAAGTTAAAAAAAAAATGAATCTTGATCACCTTTCCAAATAAAAAAACATGTAATCTATGACTCTTTTATAAAGGATTAAGATTGCTACCCAGTCATGCCATTGTAAAAGCCAGTGTTTTCTCCCAAAAGGACATAAAAAGATTGCATAACTGAGAGCAAACTTGGTCCCAATCGTGGTCCCTCTAAGTTGAAGATAGAATTGACCTTTAAACCAAAAAAGTTTTTATTTAAAAGAAATTAATTCTATAGTTAAGTATAAAATTAATTCAGCTATTACCTGCAACAGCTACGATGTGATATACCTCCCAAGCTGTCCATGTGGACTACAATCCATTGGAAAGACCAGTAGATCACTTACAGTAAGGATTAATGAGCATATGTTTAAGCCATTGGGTATTTATGTAGGCTCAAGTAATTGTGAGTTTAATACCACAAAGAATTTTATCACTACTTTTATAGTTTATGTATCTGTGTATCTCACTAATTGTGCATATGATGATTGTGATTTTTTTATTTGTTTTCCCTCTGGTCTAGGAGGATACTCATATATATTTTGTATGCAATTTCACTTTAGTTTGTTTAGTTTATTTTTGGCTGGTGGGATTTGAGAGATTAGGTCCACGCTTAGTTCCACGTGTGATCACAGTTGCACCAGTAATTTGTCGTCACATTATAATATTATTTCGTACACACACAAATTGTTTCAGCACTTGTATAACTATATTTTCATAATTTAAGATTTGATGAATTTATATAGCAATGATTCTTAACCTGTTTTTGAACAGGACCCGAGTTATGTTAAAGACTTTTTGGTTCATTCTCTAATTTTATTATTACATTTACTAATGTAGATTCTGCAAAATATTTTCACTGGTCTCTCTCTCTCCCTAGAGTTAAACGAGCCTCTATTGGACTGGAGGAAGCAATGTCGCTATATTTTCAGTTTATTGTACACAGGTACTGGTGGGTCTATTGCCAGTGGGGACATACTGAAAATAGTATGAGAACCCAGTTTGGGCCTTATCACCACTGATTTACTTGTTTAATACAGGAGATTTAGTACAGGAGCCACACAGACCTGACTCTATAACTGCTGAATGTGGTTCTGACTGTCCTAGTGCTTAATGGGTTAACTGTGTTGCCATCTACATCTGTCATATTGTGTCAGTGTGCCATTGATTTACTGTCACACAAGTTAATGTACGATGTGCTGTTTTTGTTTCTTGTCTATTTCGTTGTTACAGCTTCTTCAGATTTATTTGTGCGTACTTGTGGCCGCTTTTAATTTGATTAAAACATTTCCATTTATTGCAGAAGTTTCCAATTTTTTTAAAATTTATTTTGTTGGCGTGATGCTTTAAGAGTTCCGATATCTAAATTGAAATTTATAGTCATGCTGTATATTTTAATAAAAATACCAGTAACTAGCCTTAATATATGTGATTTCAATAACAGCTAATGCAAAATATAACCTCATAACGACCAACGACATTCCATTCTGTCACTACAATCTGGTCCCTGTGGACCTTATGCCAATGTAGAATGGCCTGCTTTGGCAGTTTCACACAGCCCTGCTGTTGCTAAATAGATGGGATATTCCACTATTGGAAACCAAAATGAACAAAGAGTAAACTGGTACGTTACAAAGTTGTTCCAAAAATGTATGCTACAAAAGCCAACATCATCAAACATTTTGATACAGTATCTTCAATTGCTAGTTTGATGTGACATAATCATTCTTTAATTCGAAGAGTTAATTGAACCCATACTATTCCGTTTCAATGCCTGAAATGCATTAAAATCAGGGTGACTCGCCCTATGATTTCACCGGTCGCTGCTAAGACAACATAATTCAAAGTTGCTGCCAAGACAACATAATTCAAAGTCAGACGGAAGGCATATATAGAGTAGACCCCTCCTTTCCCTGCTTTATTTCCAGTTTATGACACAGGAGGGTTATGGTGCAATAAGGTGCTCTTTGGAATATTAATGAAATTGCAGAGCTATGGGTGTTCCAATGGATTGAGGGTGAGGCATTTCATTTTTCAAGTGACATTTTGTTTTGAATGGACCTTTTTCAGTAGGCCCACTGGGAGTGAGAAGGTTGAACATGAATTAATACTTGGCAGGAAATGTGCAACCTTTTTTCAGGAAAAATGGTCAAACACGCTGTTAGCACATTTCATTTGAATCACTGGAAATAAAAAATGTTTTCGATGTAAATCTTTTGTAGTTATAGCATGATATCAATTTGTTATGTGTGTGCTTGTCCATAAGGCTTACAGTCTCATTTTGATGCATTAACAAAAATTCTTAGCACATGCAGGATTTCAACCACGAACTGGGAACTTCTAACGTGCAATGTTCAGTATGTAGATCTATGTCCACCTTTCTTAGGTGCTTCATTCCATAGACACAACTTGGAGATCCGGTTTGGTCCAAATTGAAACTCATCAGAATTTCTAATAACTTGGTGTCCTTTTGAATTTCCGAAATTTAAAATCGAACTTCAGCCGAATTTAGAATCAACAGAATAGAACAATAGCGAACCATGTTGGTTAATTCTGAATTGCTAACAGTTTGAGGGTTGGTTTCATTGTTAAAGGGTCACACTAGGCACCTTTTTCCCTTTATTTTAGGCCTTTCCGAGCAACTTTCGGATTGATCCAAATTTTTTCAAATGAAACCAAAACATTTTCAACAAAAATTCTTCTGAAATAAATATTCTCATATTCTCAACCATATCACTTTGGCAAACCAAACATTATCGCTGTGCACAAATCTACAATAGCCCCAATTCTAACCATGCTCTAGCATGTAGAACTAGTTAGGTTTATCTGTGCCCTATTTCTCACAACCACTTATATCAAACTGTGTTTGTTCGTTAGTAAGCTGTACCCTGGTCCTTAAACCAAGTTTTGAATACCTGTGCTTTGTTTCTTAGACTCAAGCGGATCAAGCTTTGTTTTGTACCTTACACCTAGCAAGGTGAAGTTGGGGCAGGCGTGGATTAAGGGCCTATTGGGCCTAGTGCTGACGATTACAATGGGCCTAATTGCAGAATATTATTGACAGAAAATGTAAAAACACTCAGACCTCCAAAGTGTTCTGTATCAGGCAAAGGTGGTGCCAGAGGAAAAATCCCTATTCTAATCTCTTACTTTCATCTTTAATCCCAGTCTATCTGTCCATCCTACAGACCCCACAGCTCCCATCCCCTCTCTCACTAGTCACACACTCGGAATCCTCTCTCCTCGGCACTCACTTGTCCACTCCTTTCTTACTAGAAGGCAGAAGCTGTCTGGGAAAGAGAAAGAGGTGGATGTAGTCAATGTGGCAGAAAGGGAACATGCTACACTTTTAAAGAGAGGCTGAAAGAACATTGACACAGTGTGGAAAGTCAGCTTTACCTCAAAGGGACACTCCTGGCACCAAAACAACTTCATCTAAATGAAGTTGTTAAGGTGCCAGGAAGCCCCTGTAGGCACTTTTACCTCAAGGGGTTAAACTGTTCTCCAATGGTTTAACCCCAAAGTTGCTTACAGCAGCAATGTCCATTGCCCCCCAGGGCAACATCAGGCTTCTGAATTTTCAGATTCAGAAAGTGTGAAGTGCTGCCAGGCAGGGGCACCACTGCTTGGCTGAGAGTGGTCAGCTGACACTCTGAGCCAATCAGTGACTCCCTATTAACTAAACTAAATCAGTGGCACTCCTGCCTGGTGGCACTCCACGCTTCCTGAATCTGAGAATTCAGATGCTGGATGCCACCTGTGGAGGAGTTGACATTGCTGCTAGAGGCAACTTTGGGGTTAAGCCATTCAAAAATGGTTTAACACCTTGAGGTAAGAGTGCTCCCAGGGGCCTTCTGGCACCATAACAACTTTATTTAGATGAAGTTGTTTTGGTGCCTGCAGTGCCCTTTAACTAATTTAGGGTCAGCCAGTCCACACAAGTTTTGTTCCCTTGCACCCCTCCTAAATTATCATACTTAATTCCCTACACAGCATTATAGAGTGAGAGCACATGAAGAGTAGAAACAAATAATATATATATATATATATTTATTATAGTTATAAAAATATCAAATATGGACATGGGCCTGGAGCCTCAGCTCCATTAGCCCCTATGATAATCCAGCACAGCAGCTGGGATTTGGTCTGTTCTGTTCCTCAAATCCAACCAGGTTTCTAAGTTTTCTTTTCTTTAGAACCAGTTGGGTAAAGCTGTACCCGGTTTTTCACACGCACTTGGATCTAGCTGTGATTTGTTTCCAAGACCAATCTATGTCAAGTTGTGTATCATTCCTTAAATCAAGTTGGATTCAGATGAGCTATGTCTCTTAGACCCACCTGGGACTACCAGATCCTTAGACTAAGCTGTGTCTCCCTGCAGTTGGTTGCAGACCCAGCGGAGTCTACTTGTAGTCAGTCTCTTATATCCAATTCGATCTAGCTGTGTCTGTATCAGCAGGGAAATCATCTGATACTGGAAACGGCTGAGATCATCTGATAATGGAAACAGCTCCCAGATTGCTGACTAGTATTTCTGGAATATGAAACCACTGCTCTGATGATTGTTTCTCAGTATATAGAAATTAATCCTCAAAATACTGATTTATTGGTAATGCGATCTTTGCATTAAGTGTATTACATGAGCTACATAGACTTTCCTAGATGAATCACTTGCTTAGCTAATGTAACAAATAAATGGTATCTAATCACACGGTGGGATGAAAAGTGTTTACAAATGTCCTCCTGGCGGAGGGAGATTGTGAGACGAGATGATGATCCCAGCAGGGGCACAGGTGGAAAAGCTGACGGACGGGCCCAGAAAGAGGTGTTGTCTATAGAGGGTCCCGGGGGGATAGCAGCTGCTAGTGTTCTGTGATTATTACACAGCTCGATGCTCTCAAAGGGCGGTGGCTGTAGCACGGTGTACGGCATGCTCATATGAATGAGAAGAATCTTTGCAGAAAGAAAGGGCCAGCTCAAGGGCAGACTGATGGAATTAAAGGGACATTTGTCTTTCACCACGTCCGTTCTACCATCTACCTCCTGATATTCTAATTGGCGGCTTCCTTTCTCGCAGGTTGTGTAAGTATTAAATGGGCGTGCAATTGCTTACTCTTTAATTATTAACTGTATCATGAATTATTTAACAGCTATACTTATTTAATGAGCATTTATGTGTATAGTGCAAATTCTGTGCATGAAACAAAACATTTTTTTTTAGGTGTATAATCAATGTAAAGCACTAGAATTAATATATAAAATTACTTGGCGAAACATGTCTTTCTGTATAATGGATGGAGAACAAGGCTGCTTAAGACAATAATTATATTTATTTTATTGGAACAGTGGTCCTGTACAAAACCACGTTGCAGATAGAAGCTTATAATTTAACCCATAATGGTCTATGTCAGTGATGATTAACCCTGGCACCCCAAATGGCTGTAAATCACATTCCCCCTTGTGCTTAGCCAGGGTTTGCGATGGCTGAGCATCCTGGGAAGTATAGTCCAGAAAAATATACAAGGTTGTTCATTACATTGAGAATCGTGGGGAAATCAAAGTGCATTTAAAATGAATTTTAAATTTAAGACCAACATAGTCCAACTGGAAAAATTAGACTTTTTCTATTTTAGACTTAACATTGAAATTCACTGTGAATTCCCCACAATTTTCACTTTAGTGAATAACCGTGATAAAGTGGCAAAGTATCTATCACTATTTTATGTCAGCATAGCAATCTTGTTTTTTTTAGTACTCTGTTTGGACAAAGAATATACCTCCCAAGTGACCCTATTTGGGACAGACAGTCCTTATTTTGGGCCCAGATCCCTCTTGTCTCTCTTTTCTGTTCCTCTTTTCTATGAATTCCATACACCATTGTTGGTGTGTCTGATTGTGTAACAGAGCTCCACAGCAATAATACTCCCAGCAATGTGTCTTTAAACTACAATCAATGTGTTTAGAAATCAGTCTGTGTAAATAAGATACAATGTTCTTGCTCTAAATTCCATTTTAGTTGGATAAATTGTTATTAGTAAGTCACCTCAAATTTCACATAGCCACAGCCCTGGCCACACACCCACTCATATCCCTAAAATGTAAAGTGTTCCTCTTTGTCCATTGAAATGTCGGGAGGTATGGTAGAAGGTCCTATTCATCTACCGTTAAAGTAAAAGATTCCATGTGAGCATGAGTTGTCGTTGGTCATCAATGTGCTAAATGACTGAAAATTGACAACTTTTACTTTTGAAGTTATAGTCTGCGTGTCAGTCAAAACTTTAACAAGTGGCCGTTTAACCCTTTCTTTAAAGGTAACTTACCAGAGCAGGTATTATGCCTTATCTGACATTATCTCTAATATTCTTCAGCTAGGTTTCTTTAAATTGGCACTTAAACTTTAGAATTTCTATAAAATTCCATCTCAGAAGATAGATAGGAGGCAAAGAAGAAACGACTTTGTTTTTAAATGAGGCAGTGGAGACAACGGATGCCTATGATGTCTTATAGCGAATGCATGAGATTCCATGGTGTGGGCCTTCCATAGATCTCTGTTTTCTACTGTTGAGCATGCGCAAGTGGCAGCGATCTAGGCCCCTTCACCCACCGATATCCCAGGTCCCCCATGATGAATACATCCTACCTTGGAGTGGGAACCTTAGTCCATGGTGGAGTGTGCGCTATGCACATAAATCAGTTGCACATTCCTTTCTCTTTCTGTGAGACATGAGACAGGGAGTGTCCCCATCATTAAGCGTTAAGAGAGGTGTACATCTTGCATTGGAGCCACTAGACCACCAGGCATGCAACACCGGTACTCTAGTGCCCCTCATGGAGGGATATTTAGCAAAAATCAAAGTAAGGCCACTGAACGTGCAGGGCCAGGATCATGCACCCAGCTCACCCCACCTAAATGTGGTGCTTGTTATACTGACAATCTAATACTGTGTTGGGAAATCCTGTACCTGGGGTCTTTCCTAAATTAGTCGACAAACTCTTTGCTATTTGATATGACCTGCCATAAATGATAACTGTATTGTATTATATTGTAAGAATATATTGAAGACGTAACCTGAACTTTGTGCTTAGATCAACTTTCTAAGAAAAAAATGGACCTAAACCCTGTCGCTTAAGGGGGTTATTAAATAATGTTTTCATCTAGGAGAGCTGCTATAGTGGATGTAACTGGATCTCCCTGCTGATAAATGATTTGTGCGCATGTGCGGCAAATGACCTCATATACATGCCAGAACACAGCACATTCGATGGAAGTGTTGCTCACCGTAGTGCAGTGAGTTTTTCCACTCACTTCAGTGAGAGCTCTCCTGACCACACTGCTCATGCAGAGATTCTCTTTATAAAGTAGAGGTAAAGGGACACTTCAGGCACCAAAACAACTTTATCTGAATAAAGTTATTATGGTGCCAGGAGGCCCAGGGAGCACTCTTACCTCAAGGGGTTCAACCGCTATCGAATGCTAAGTTGCCTCCAGTGGTGATGTCCACTCCACCTAGGCAGCTTCTTGGTTCTGAATTTGCAGTTTCAGGAAGTGCTGAGTGCCGCCGGGCAGCAGACGCTCTCGGCCACTACGTGACTTTACATTTACAAAACTGGCTTGGAAAAGGTACACAACAATATTTCAGAAGTCGTATGCCGCCTGGGGGGAGGGACATGCCAGGCACCAAAACAACATTTAGATTAAGTTGTTGTGGTGCCTGGCATGTCTCTTTAAAAAGAGATGCTGCTCTTCTATGACTGCAGAGTCACCAAACCTTTGGAAAAACATGCAGGTATAATGCTCATCTTTTAAAAATGTGGGTACACTGCTATTCTATATGTTCTTCTTTATGCCACGTCTTTGCAGCAGTGATGGTTATACACATATGAGTCCCAGCATCATTACGCTCTAAATGCTGTCTATCTGGAGCATTTAAATCATGTCTAGTGTAATGATTGACATTTGTAAGATTCTTGACATCCAGAATTTTAAAAGAAATGTAATCAATCAAGGTTATTGACTAACGTGATAACAGCTGGGAATTCCAAGCACGTTTCAAATTAAAGACTAAAGAAGCCGAACTGGTAGCAAGGATGACTTGGAGAGTAGCTCTGCTATTTTAGTCTTAAATTTGAAATTCACTTTGAATCCTCAACAATTCTCACTTTAGTGAATAACCCTGTAAAAGTGTACTATTTACTTTGACATTCCCTTTAAAAATATGTGTAATTAGCCCATTGAGTTAAATAATCGGTAATACCTCAAATAAGCAACAAAGATGAGTGCGCTGCGTGCGGCTAACAGTTGGAAGGAATGATTAAAGCTCCCATAACCTGCTTACTTCATTCGCTGTTGTTGACCTAATTCGCTGCTGGAATTTTTTTTTATGTTGGCAATTATGCAGCTAGTCAGCCTGGCAAGCATGAATGCCAAGCTGGCTGATATGCCCCCCCTTTTTTCATATCCACCCCTGCTGCTTAACTGGCATGCCCCCTATAACCCTGTCCTTCCCATAACCTGCTTTCATGGCGTCCTATGCTGACAAATATGAATTACGGAATCTAGAAAGATAAATATTATGACTAGTACCATTAGTAAATGGTTTCTTGCAATGAAAGTGTAAACTATTCCAGGAGTATATTAAACCAGAGGCAGACTTTCTCTCCATGTTGTCAGTGACTGTTCTTGCGGAACGTCTTGGTAAGCTGCCAAGACAATGTTATGCTTATCGAAAAGAGTGGAAATAATCTCACGAAGAATAAAGTCAGAATTGAAGATAGCAATGCCTCTATACACCTCGACAGTCAGCGGAACATGGACCTCTTCTACAGAGAGCTTCATGTGATAAATATTGGAGAGGTTTTCCGAAATATTATAACCCCTGTTTTAACATTAGTCTTATGGACTGTACATTGTCCTAGTAAATTCAGGAACACTGCAATCACCAAACACTAGGAAGGCAGACTTGTGTTCACGCAGGTTCTTTTGAATAGAACTTCTCTGGTCAATGAGGTTCTGAAGGCAACATTGCCTTGTTAAATGGAGCACGTTGTAGCCAACCGGGAGATTGTTGCTGTTGGACTAAGTAGAACGCTATGGGAGTTAGAAGGTGTAAGGTAAATGAGGGAAGTGGTTTTAAATTGCTTTAGTCTAAATCCAATCATGTCCCCCTATTGTACAGTGACAGCAGGAATCAATCAGCCAGCTTACCAAAGGTATCTGATGCCTGTAGTTTATAATACGGGAAGCCATAGACGAGTAATGTGGCAACAGTTTGTTGCTCAGCAACAAGAGACTCATTTCGCTCTCCACTCCAAGGTGTATTGATTTTTGTGCTTTAAAAGCACAGCCGGCCAAGATATCTAATTCTCCCCCCAACCGTTTGGTCCAATGCTCTCAGTTTGGGCCCAGTATACCTGGCTAACGAACTTGTAGTAATTGGCCTTCAAACAATCTGTTTCAAATCCAGTCGTGAATTAGGCCTATGGTTAAAAAGGTTATTTTTGTTGTATACAAGGGATTACGTAGGCTTAGCTTGGTTTAAAGGTCACAAAACAGCTAGGAATCTAAAAAAAAGGTTATTTGGAATGTCTTTACAGATCGTGTAGAATAAATATTAGAACATTCGCTGTTTTGTTAAAAAAATAACGTTTTTTTTTTCTTTTTTTCTGGTGTTACTGTTTCACCTGCACTCACCCGCTTTGTAGTTTTCAGAAATGAGCAGACAAAAAAAAAATGACATTAATACCAAAGGAGGCAGCCATTTTGTTTTGCCTTAAAGGAAGATAAAATACTGTTTTTTTGTTATTTTTTAATTTCTAAGATCTGTGAAGAAATTCAAAGAATTATTTTTGCACTACATCATGTGACTCAAAGCATTGCAGTGCTGCATGCTAGTGTGTGTTCCTTTGACAGCATTCACAAATGCACTGCCCATATAATTGATTTAATGACTGGGTTCTATATTATGACTCCTGCAGAGATACATGACTCATTTGAGCACCCTTTCTTAGAAAGGGGAGGTATCCTGTACTATGTGGTATTTTCTTCTAGAAATTCCACATACGTCTCTGGAAATAATGGGCATGATTTGTGATTACTTTTTATATTAGTAATTCATTTAACAAATAATTGATTTGCAATTAACAAAAATGGTAATATATAACCATCCCTTTTAAACACTGACAGGAGTGAAATCAGGAAAGGAAGGGGCGGGATTGAGGGGGATTTGTCAATTACACATTTAGTGAAATTGCAACAAAAACTTAAAATATCAGAGAACGGACAAAAGCTTAGAGAAGCTCAGTAGCTTGCCCTCACTAACTAAATTCCCTGCTCAGGTCTCAGAATAGGTTTTGCTCACGTGTGCCATTATAGAGTGAACTTACACCATTGCGCATGACGCTGATACCCCCATACGGGCAGTCCAGAACCGAAATAGCAGCAAATCTGCTGTGCACGAGAGATACAGCAACCTCTGACGATCTAATCGGCCTTTATTGAGCCTCATCAGTGAGGTGTAGCTGATACCCCTCTAGGCTCACTGGGTCCATGTCTGGATTACCATTTTAACTTGGGGAGAGGATGGGATCTGTCTGATGCAAAAAATTTAGGTTCTCTCTGTAATGGCACAAGTAGACAAAAACTATTTTGAGACCTGAGGGGGAATTTACCGAAGGGCAAGTTATTGAGTTTCGCTAAAGCTTTGTCCATTCTCAATGTTCTCTGTTTATGTTGCAATACCTTTGGGGGAATGTATTAAAGTGGTGTGTTCTGAGAAGTGGTGGGACAGTGGAAAAGGGGAGGAGTCACAAATGGAATGCGCCTGCGCTATCCTCCTATCGCTCAGGCTGGAAGGACGTATGACTCGACTCTCCTATTAACTTTAATACATCAAGCATATAACATAATGCGGTTTAAATACCAGGAATTAACTAGAAGTCTGACGTATGGTATAGATGTGTGCATTCAGGCAATTCCCCACTAACGGCAAGTAAGCAATTAATACAAATTTATGGCACAACACACCTTTTTAAGGTACCAGTGCCCATTTACATACATTCAAACAAATGCACCTACTGTTTATATAGTGATGGCTATTCTTAACACTCTAGATGTTTATGAACTGCATTTCCCATGATGCCTTGAAGCCATACTAATATATGTGTATTGTCAGTATCAGAGGCGTAAGTAGAACATCTGTTCTGCTCAAAGTGTTATCAAAGCATGTCAGCTTGCTAATTAAAGGGTTAATATTTTCTAAGCTTTCAACGGACCCTCTAAATTCAAAGGTATTAATGTGATTAAAAAAAAGAAAAGACAAGTAATTTCCTTGCGTGACAATACCTCTCTCTACGCCTGTTTTTGTGAAGCTCAAAAAGTAATTTCTATTTTGTCAGCAGGCAGAGGTTATAAATTGAAGGCCTCTTTGTTTTTGTAGTTAAGACACAATTAAGAGACATGATTTCTCTCATTATTCAGCCGAGGCTTTAGAATTCTAAACAAGGTTTATGGAAAGAAAGCCCTGATGATTTTGTATTTTAAAGTGTGAAATTGCTATTTCAAAGCCCATTGTTAATATATTCACGCCTGCAAGAAATCTCTTCTGACGCTACCCCTTTTCTTATGTGCCCATAAAGTCTAATTCGTTTAAATCTCACTATCAAAATGTCCTAGGGCAGCCATTTTGATTTCTTGTATCTTAGGTTGCCATTGCCTTTTCTTTAAAAAAAAGTTAATTGCACAATGTTCATCAGTCAAATGATCATGGGACAGAATGAGTAACTGTAAACAATCAACCAATTATACAACACTTCACAAGTTCTCTTATCAAACTTAAGCCACTTGAGATAACATCACTTCAGAATGTGTGTACTATCAGCTGTATCAAACAGTGTAATTGTTGCGAATGGAATGCTGTGTTTCCTCTTCATGAACCTTGTTTTGATAATCAAGAATGGAATTCTTGACTGAGTGTAGCTAAAGGGACACTCAAAGCACCATAACCACTTCAGATTACCGTAGTCTTTAGGGTGCTGAAAGGATGCCTTGAAGCAGTTTGAAAAAATCAAGGATTTTCCCTGTCACCCATAGCCCGTCGTCTGATGTGTCATACTGTGGATATTTCACTTGTTCATTATCAAGTGTGAATCTGTCCAATCTGTGAATGGCAATGATTGTTTGTGAGTACTAGGCTGACCCAAACATTCTCATTTTCTGCCTTATCTGTCAAATCTAAAACTGGGGAGTTTACAGGATGTTTTTGCTAATGGTAACAAAGCCACCATTTTTTTAAAAAACTCATTTTGCTATTTTAGCTTCCTCCACTCCTACTACTAGAATAATTCACAAATATAATGTCTCGTATGTGAAGCAAATGAAAATGTTTTTTTTATTTTTTACTGTAAAGAGTATGTGTATGTTTTTGTTTTTTATTTGCTTATCTATAGTTCCATTCTCTAAGGAATTCTGGTTTTTTTTCCCCCCTTTAATTTATAATCACATGGGCAGATTTTAATTAAAATGTAACAATCAATAAATACTTTTTTTAAACAAGGCATATTGTAACTAGCTGGAGCGTGCCTGCCTGGCCTTTCTGGTAGTCTGATTTGTGTTCAATCTACTGGTGTAGCAGAGGGAACATAGGGGTGGGAGGGATGACAAATTCCATTCTAGAGATACAGGCCTTGCTCTCCACCAAATTCAGGAGCAGATGGGCACTTGTGAATACCTTGGGGCCGAGGCAGACGAGAGAAAGTGTCATCTGTGATTCTCTGTATTGTACAACATGCAGCCTCGTTGCTGTATATAACAGAGAACAATCATTTGTAGTTAGACGATATAACATGGGCATTTATCCTATCCGGTAATCCGTGATAGACCGTTCTTGGGTTTAAATGTGCAAGCAAGCGGTGTTCATCTCCCTTTGCCCTTGAGGAAAGGCCAACAGCTGAGTTATTGACAATTTTATTAGGTGACTGTATTGGTTTATCTCAGGTGACCTGTCTGCTTCCCATTTCACGGACATGTTCAGATAAAGAGTTAAATTGACAGATATTTAGACAAAGCATGCCAGACTGTATAATGAAGGGTGACGTCAGACATTTCCAGGAAGGTGACAACATCAAATGCGGGTGCTTTACTGATCAAGATAGAACTTGGGTTGGTGGACTGAGGACAATTTCTCCTTTTCTATTGTGGAGGACCTTTTTTGTTTATTTGACTCCCTTCTAACATCAGATTCTAACATTAAGGGTTTCACAGTTTTACCATTGCAAAAAGCTAAATAGTTTTTTGTTCAATTGTTACATTTTCTTTTTATAGCAATTGACTATATTCAGCCGCATTTAAAATCACATGATTATGGATCTATCACTTCTCCTTTCTTCTGCAACTGCCAAAAAATAACCACATTTTTAAACCAAAATTAGGACAGTGAGTAAAAAAAGTGCATCCTCTTGTAACCCCTTAAGGACCAAGCTTCTGGAATAAAAGGGAATCATGGCATGTCACACATGTCATGTGTCCTTAAGGGGTTAAAGGCTGTAGTGCACTAGTGGGTCTCCCAAACCACCAAAATGACTGAAATATTACCATATATCGACATGATATCATTTCAAATATAAACATATGAAAAGATTAAGTATGAACAGATATATATGCATACATATAAAAAAAAAAGTTTATGTAGTGGATATACAATAAGCATATACTTGTGCAACATACAAATTCACATTATGTTTAAATTCAAAATGTAGTAGAAAGTCAAGAAATCTGATTGTTCAGATTGTAGAGACAAAGTAGGCTGCAATTAGAGTAACAAAACACAAAATATAAAAAAGAAATCTTTAGAACTATTTGTTATTGATTTGTATCAGTTTCATTCGGTTTTTTTTATATGGTTTTATGTGTGTTTATACTGACATATACAGTTTGGTATTTGCTGATATTTAAAAGTCATACATGAATTTGTTGTGCTAAACAGATGCCTCGATTTAACCAGCTAACTGTACTTACTGTAGGTAACAATAACAGAATTCAAAACCTCTAGTAGATTATAACAAATAGGCATAAGCTAGGTATTAGGCCATTTATGTTCCGTTTGCAGTTTTACATCCACTTTATTTTAGGAAGTTGCGAGGGATGAACGTATATATGATAAAATAAATTATACAATTTTGTAAACCGCAGTCTGTGTACATATTAGCTGTTTGTATCAAGTTTATAAGCTACTAGTGTTTTAGATACGATACAGGGTTAATATATATATATATATATATATATATAAATATATAGAAAATTCAAAGGAATGGTTGCACTCACGTGATTAAAAGTCCAAAGTTTAATGGAAAGATTTAAAAAAATCCAAGATCAACGTTTCAGTCACTACTGACTTTCATCAGGATCATGATGAAAGTCAGTAGTGACTGAAACGTTGATCTTGGATTTTTTAAAATCTTTCCATTAAACTTTGGACTTTTAATCACGTGAGTGCAACCATTCCTTTGAATTTTCTGGATATTGAAGCTGTCTTTGGTTGGCACCCGGTTCTCAAGGGGATTCTTTCAAGCGTGAGTGCAGGAGCAATATCGTTTTGTATATAAATATATATATATATATATTTTTTTTAGATCAGTCTCCAGCTTCTAATCTTTTACGCATAATATATTTTTTTTTCAGGCAACAAACTAACACAGTAAAAATTATGTAAAGTCATAAAATATACATTTAAAGTGAATTTTGGTTAAAAATATGTAAAATTCATAAAATATTACTTTCACCTGGAGAAAGATTTTACTTTAATGAATATGTCTCTTTTATTTATGACATCTGCCCTTTCTCTCTCTTCACTGACCGCTGCGGCCTCCCAGATCTACACAATCTGCCTTTTGTTCTTTAAAATCTGTCCTTTGATTTCGCTACTTACAATAAGGGCTTTTCTCCCAAGTTTACACATTTCACTGTTCATTGAGGTCCTCTTTCTACAAAGCTGGTTCGGTTTATGAGGTCTCATTATATTCCCTGGCCTGGCCCAAGTAAAAACTTAGCTCTTTACATAATAGTTTACCTTAATCACTCAGTGTGTAAATATTTTTACACATTGTATATGGTATATAATATGGGAGTATGTGTTTTTTCTTTTTAAAAGCTGTTCATTGGTTTAATCGAATCAATGCAATACTAGTTACATTGTTGTATTGTCTGTTAATTAACACAATTATCTTACAAATGGAAAAACATACAGAACAGATGAAATAAGAGCCATGTTTAGAATGCAAGTGTAGATAAATTGACAGATTAATTGGCAGATGTTTCTACTTTCTGCAGACAGTTCACAAGTTGATCATATTTATGTTTGCTTCTCAAATTTGCAACTTCGCATTTCTGTTTTTTTTTAACTAAAATACTAAAAAAAAATAAAAAAATTCATTATGCTGGTGAAATAATATATCCATTAAAGGGTCATGGTAGAAGCTATGCTCCACTTCACGCCATAGCAGTGGTAGCCGTCAGCTTAGCGCTCTCAGCCAATCACTGCCCCAATCCCTGGTATTAATTAACATGGCTCATCGTATTGGGGGCTGTGCTGCAGGCTGCTGGGGTCCTAGCACCTTTGTTAAACATTATACAGTTTAGCAGTGATGCAGGACCTAATGCTCACTGATTCCAGAGTTCATAGCCACATCATTAATAAGTTGAAGTGGCTACTGTGCCCAAGTGTTCCGATAACTAAATTCCATAATCATAATAATTTTTTGTTAGTGATTAATTGTGGTTGTTTTGAATTTGGAAGATTTTGAAAAGGTAAATTCTTACTAAAACCATGAGATTTTGTTCATGTAGGAATGATTATAAGTGATATTTTATAATTATTTTACTGGTGTATAGCTCAGTTGGTTAATGGGCCAACTGAGACATCTATTGAAGTTTTAGTAATGCACTGCTCTCGTGGAAGGGCGAACACTATATCCATTAGGCTTAGGGGATGGTAGAATTAAGTAGTTAATATCAAATAACATGAATAATAACATATATTTATCAACTGGGAGAATGTACTGTTTAAAAAAAAAAAAAAAAAAAAGATTATTATTATGTGATTGACTTTTCAGTGCCAATTCTTTACGGAATTAACCTCCAAATAACTTTATCCTGTATAAAAAAAAAACGTTTTTGCAGAGATATTTTCGTCACTTAACGAAAAACTCTTATAGCAGGGGTGCCCAAAATGTAGATACCCACGTGTTTTAAAAAAACTACAGCTTCCATGATGTTTTGTCATTCTAAAGGTATGCAAAGAATCATGGGAGTTGTAGTTCTACAACATCTGGGGATCTACCTTTTTGGCACCCCTGCTCTTAAAAACTATTTTGCTATAGTGATTTCATAGTTTCACGGCCATTTTGTACTATCCTTGGCTGGTCCTGATATGTGTGTAGGTGCAATGCCCGCAGGTATAATCAGATCAAACTGCAATAGAGTAAAAACGATTTATTTACTGATGTCATGTAGGTGGGCGGACCATCTTAATAGTTACTAGAACACTGTAGCGTCAGGAATTCATGTTTGTAATCTAACCCTATAGTCTTCCTTTAAAGTCAAGCTGGTAATTTTTAAAATGGCTGTCATTAAACCTAGTGACTCATAGCTGTTTCCATGCTAGAATATTCCACTACTGGATACTGGTAATTAATGGCTGCCGTAATGTTTAGTGTCTCCCGTAGAGATGAATAAGAGGCAAGAAACAGCAATACCAGTTTTCCATGCCAGATGGATAAAAAAAAAAAAAAAAATTAAAAAAAATGCCAGATTAAGTCGATAACTCATTCAACTTTACACTGCAACCTGGCCAATAGCCAAGCTATAAATCAAGTGTTTTGTCTTGATTTTGCAATTTGTTTTTTTTAAAAATGTGCTCTTTCGTAATTAAATAAATCCTGAAGGGCAACTTGCTCAGATTATCACAGGTGAAGTACAGATGCTCTGAGCAAACCTTTTATTAGATTCTGGTAGGGTTGCTATGGCAATTAACTGGATAATGTGCCTTTATTTCCAATTTACAAAAGGGTAAATGCTAACTGGTGGTCGGTATCAGTGGAGGTAGATGCGGTTTGCGTCTCTTTTAGCTGGGAAAATGGCTCATAAAGTCAACCTAGGATCAGAAACGTAGGGTGATCTTTGGTCAGGTAAGCATTGCTTCTGACCAAGGATGACATAAAATATCAGATATGGAAAAATAAATCCCACCATGGTAAAAGTAAGTGATTTTTGTGTGTGTACGCTTATTAAACAAAAGCATGAACACAGACTAAAAGAGAAGAAATGTTTATTGTAAAAATGATGACATTTTCATGACAAATGTCTTTAAAATGGACTCTATAGGAGTGGAGACTGTCTCATTGACAGCCGCTAGAGGCGCTTGCGTGCTTCTCACTGTGAAAATCAGCCGATGACGTCGCAAGGAAGAAGGAGAGGAGGAGGAAAAGGGGCACCCTCAGGGCACTCTAGGCCAGGAAAACGAGTATGTTTTCCTGGCTCTAGAGTGGTCCTTTAACAATATAATCTTAATAAGGTAAGAAGTGTCACCTAGTAATGTGCATAGAATTCCACACCCCCAGAGAATGTTACATGTAATTGTCTTCTCTATTCAATAGATATTTTCTCTCCTCCTTCAGAATATTAAGTAAGCATTATTGGCAGATTCTATTGTGAGGATCCCATAGATTAAAATAAGTCTTAAGAGGATATTGTATGATGCAGAGGCATAAAAAGTCTTGCTATTAAATGCCACAATGATGACATGAGGTAGGGAGTTACATTTTGCGCCCTATATTAGACTTGTGCACAAATACGTTTTAACTGGTTCGAGCGAATCAAATACCTGTTAATCTGCGCCCAAATTAATCAGCGCCTCTGGGATTTACCTGTAGAGTCTTATGTAATGAATAATACTTCACAGCTAAATTCTGGATGGACGATTTAATTCAGGCCTAAATTCAGGCCTAAATTAACCGGAATTAGTTTGAAACAGATGAAATACATTTGTGTACAAGTCTACTGTATACACGCTTTAATTATTGGCTGCAAATAGGAAACGCAATATTGAATTAAAAGCATCAATGAGAAAATGTTTAAATCTTATATCTGTAAATATAAGCAGCTTGTGGTTCTTAAACTACATGGACATTTGTTACCCATGTATATTTACAGGGCTACTCAATAATGCGTGAAGTTCTAAAATCAAAGAGAATTCAAAGGGGATTTAAAATTTTAGACCAAATAACCAAACCTAAAATATTCTTCAAGCGTCATATATTTATTTTGGTTATTCTAGAATTTTAAATTCACTTTGAGTACAATTTGAATTGCCAACATTTTACACTTTGCAAATATCCCTGCAATTTGTGCACTATGTGGCAAATCAAGAGCAAATGCATATATTTTTTATTTTTATTTATCATAACACACTTACTTGAAGATCACTCTTTACACTCCTCAGAGTCTTAAATCCTCTTTGACCTGACTAAAAGCAAATCACTATGGGACAGAACACTAAGGCTGCCATGTGAAGCAACATAACTTGCACGTGGCCTCCTCATGTGCCTTGGCTTGATGTGAAGCATTTTATTTTTACAGTACATACAAATAGAGATGTCCCGAACGGTTCGCTGGCGAATAGTTCCTGGCGAACATAGCTTGTTCGCGTTCGCCACGGATGGCGAACATATGCAATGTTCGGTCCGCCCCCTATTCGTCATCATTGAGTAAACTTTGACCCTGTACCTCACAGTCAGCAGACACATTCCAGCCAATCAGCAGCAGACCCTCCCTCCCAGATCCTCCCACCTCCTGGACAGCATCCATTTTAGATTCATTCGGAAGCTGCATTCTTTTTTTTTTTTTTTAAGACAGAAGTGTCTGAGTGTTTTTTAAGACAGAAGTGTCTGATATTTGAGCATGCTAGGCTGAACGTGCGTATATCATGGCTAGTTGCACTGAGGGTATGAGTATATAGCAGTACATTGTTGTGAAAGATGGCTGTCATGTTTAGGGTGTAGCTTGCACGTTATCAACTGTGTATTTATATCAGCAGCTCCACCACTAGTTATAAATCAAGTGTGAGTCGCCCCATGAGATGAGACTAGTGAATAACATAATACATAAACGGTTAAGGTAAAGGCATGCAAGGAACATGACATGTTTAAACGCTTCCTACTTTACGATTACCGTATATACTCGAGTATAAGCCGACCCGAATATAAGCCGAGGCCCCTAATTTTACCCCAAAAAAAATGGGAAAACGTATTGACTCGAGTATAAGACTAGAGTGGGAAATGCAGCAGCTACTGGTAAATTTCTAAATAAAATTAGCTCCTAAAAAAATTATATTAATTGAATATTTATTTACAGTGTGTGTATATAATGAATGCAGTGTGTGTGTATGGGTGCAGTGTGTGTGTATGAGTGCAGTGTGTGTGTATGGATGCAGTGTGTGTATGAGTGCAGTGTGTGTGTATGAGTGCAGTGTGTGTATGAGTGCAGTGTGTGTGTATGAGTGCAGTGTGTGTGTATGTGTGCAGTGTGTGTGTATGAGTGCAGTGTGTGTGTATGAGTGCAGTGTGTGTGTATGAGTGCAGTGTGTGTATGAGTGCAGTGTGTGTGTATGAGTGCAGTGTGTGTATGAGTGCAGTGTGTGTATGAGTGCAGTGTGTGTGTGTATGTGTGCAGTGTGTGTGTATGAGTGCAGTGTGTGTGTATGAGTGCAGTGTGTGTATGAATGCAGTGTGTGTATGAGTGCAGTGTGTGTGTATGAGTGCAGTGTGTGTGTATGAGTGCAGTGTGTGTGTATGAGTGCAGTGTGTGTGTATGAGTGCAGTGTGTGTATGAGTGCAGTGTGTGTATGAGTGCAGTGTGTGTGTATGTGTGCAGTGTGTGTGTATGAGTGCAGTGTGTATGAGTGCAGTGTGTATGAGTGCAGTGTGTATGAGTGCAGTGTGAGTGTGTGATGCAGTGTGTGTGTGTGTGTGTGATGCAGAGCTTTGGTGGGGGGTGGGCATTTTTATTATTTTAATATTATATATTTTTTGTTATATTATTAATACATTTTTTTAATATTATTATTTTATTTTTGTTCATATTTTTTTCGTCCCCCCTCCCTGCTTGCTAGCTGGCCAGGGAGGGGGGCTCTCACTCCCTGGGGGTCCAGTGGCATTGGTAGTTCAGTGGGGGGAGGAGGGGGGCTGGCTGAGAGTTTACTTACCTCTCCTCCAACTCCTGTCAGCTCCCTCCTCCTCCGCGCCGGTCCGGTCAGCTCACAGTGTAAGTCTCGCGAGAGCCGCAATATGACCCCGCGGCTCTCGCAAGACTTACACTAAGAGCTGCCCGAGGTACTGAACGGACCAGCGCGGAGGAGAAGGGAGCTGACAGGAGCTGCAGGAGAGGTAAGTAAATGCTCTGCAGCCCCCACAGCCCCCAGTCTGTATTATGGCAATGTAAATTGTCATAATACAGATATTGACTCGAGTATAAGCCGAGTTGGGGGTTTTCAGCACAAAAAATGTGCTGAAAAACTCGGCTTATACTCGAGTATATACGGTAGTTAATGTGCAGAGAGCAGTTCATGTGATCAAAGGCATGGTGTGGAGGATCGGCTATAGTGGGACATGCTTGGCAGGCTGCTGTTTACTGCTTGTGCTCATCCGATCCCTTCTGGGCGCTAGGTGCAGACCCTGGGAGTCCCTGATACCTGGAACAACAAAGGCAAGTCTCTGGCTCAGTGCCGGGTTCGCGGCTTGAGGTGGTGGAAGCTTGTTTTGTTGGGTGGTCGGATCTGTCCCGGTGGTGCTTCACGTCCGGTGCGGGATTGTGGTGGCTTAAGGTGGAGGCGAGTGCTTGACGTGGGGCAGGCTCTGCATTTCTGTTTGTGCCTCCGGTCCCATCTTCGACGCCTTTTGCGTTGGTGGATTTTAATGGGGACTGCTTCAATTAGCTGTGGTGGAGCTTGTTGGAGCTGTGGTGGAGCTTGTTGGGGCTTCCTGCTTTGTATTTGCTTCCAAAATTGATTAAAGAGTCTGTCCAGCTTAGACTCAATATCCTGCCATGCTTTTCTGGTACCAGGAGGACACGCGGCTGCCGCCATATTGGGATAACCCCCACCGGTCCGAGGGGGGGGGGGGTAACGGAGCTCCTGCCGGGAAGTAACTGCTCCTGGGCATCCCAGGATCGGGAGATCGGCTGCCTCTCCCGCCCGGTGAGCACTAGGCCACACTTGCCACGCGGAGTTAAGTAAGACTCTGTCGAGTTGCTGACCGCTATTAAGCATGTCGGCAACATTGCTGGGTCATCCCCTTCTGGGGTGAAATTCGCTTGTTGATAGCTGCTTAAAGTGAGATATTGAGGGAGCTCACACGAAGTGTGTCTTTCCTCCATGACAGCTAGGCCCCGCCCCCCGGAAACTGCATTCTTAGTGAGAGAAGGGACAGTGTAGCTGCTGCTGATTTAATAGGGAAATCGATAGCTAGGCTAGTGTATTCAGTGTCCACTACAGTCCTGAAGGACTCGTCTGATCTCTGCTGTAAGGACAGCACCCAAAAAGCCCTTTTTAGGGATAGAACATCAGTCTGCTTTTTTTTTTTTTTTTTTTCTGTGTAATCTAATTGCAGTTGCCTGCCTGCCAGCGTGTGTGTCAGGCTCACAGAGTACACTGTGCCCACTTGCCCAGTGCCACCACTCATATCTGGTGTCACAATAGCTTGCATTTAAAAAAAAACCAAAACTTTTTTTACTGTAATATAATAGCAGTCAGTTTCCTTCACACGTGTGCATTTCAGGGCCTGCCAGGGCACAGTGTCACACCAGTGCAACTCATATCTGGTGTAACAGTAGTGTACATTAAAAAAAAACTTGAAATTTGACTGTGAAATAATTGCACTCAGTTTCCTTCACACGTGTGCGTTTCAGGGCCTGCCAGGGCACAGTGTCACACCAGTGCAACTCATATCTGGTGTAACAGTAGTGTACATTAAAAAAAACTAGAAATTTGACTGTGAAATAATTGCAGTCAGTTTCCTTCAAACGTGTGCGTTTCAGGGCCTGCCAGGGCACAGTGTCACACCAGTGCAACTCATATCTGGTGTAACAGTAGTGTACAAAAAATACAGGGGGGTTGTTGTCACCTTTCGGGGACATCAGTGAGGGACATGGCTAGCTTGGTATCCAACCTTGTGCAAATGGGGAGTTTGCGGTTGTGCAAATGGACTGTTTGCGGTTGTTTGCGGTGCGTTAAACGGGGAGTTTGGTCTGTCACTGTGAAGCGGGCGTAACCCTTACACTACCTGATCGATACAACATCATACCTGATGTTTTAAAGCACGTTATTCCAAACAATTTAGGAATGTTAGGTGATTTATGCCCTTTATGGATTAAAACCAGACTTTGCATCAACTATGTAATTTTCCATGGGAGTTTTGCCATGGATCCCCCTCCGGCATGCCACAGTCCAGGTGTTAGTCCCCTTGAAGCAACTTTTCCATCACTATTGTGGCCAGAAAGAGTTCCTGTGGGTTTTAAAATTCGCCTGCCTATTGAAGTCTATGGCAGTTCGCCCGGTTCGCCCGTTCGCGAACATTTGCGGAAGTTCGCGTTCGCCGTTCGCGAACGGAAAATGTTATGTTTGCGACATCTCTACATACAAAGCTATGCATTTTGTGAGCCATTCCGAAAGAGTTGCGTAGGAAGTAGGTGATATTATACAGAATAAAATGAATGGATGGCCTTTTATGTAGGTTGTGTCCTTGTAAAAAAAATACACAACATTATGTACCGAAGAAAACAATAGCCATTTTCCTACCGTTTTCCCACAAACACATGCTTATCTTCAAATCTTCTTATTACTGAAACTATTGATTATATTGTGTGTGTTAGTGTAAAATAGCAGCTCCCATTCCCCAAAACGCAGACAGCCTTTCTCCTCTCCACCCCACTGGAGCCTTGCAGATCAATATTACCTTGAGAAACCCATAAATTATCAGCAATAAATTGTGGGGACTCAAACCTCCCCTTGGCCCTGACTCTATTTCACTAATATCACTAATTTCATCACAGCCTTTGCTAGGACTGAGGGTAACCTTGCTGTGATGTATAGTATATTTGCTACATTATATGTGTTTTGCAGCAATGCACACTAGGTAATGGAATCTTATATATATATATATATATATATATATATATATATATATATATATATCAGTTAAAACCAGCTTGGTTTGTCAAGGGTTGATCTTGGTTTCACACTAGTTTTGGACTATCATGGCGGCAAGAGATGTATTTACCAATTTGAGGGTTTTTCTTTTCCTCCGTGTAACGGATCGACGAGCACCCCGACTGGGTACCTCCGTTGAAGGATGCTCCTAGCGCTTCCTGAGGACTCCAAGCACTGCAGCAGACACCACAACCACCGAACCGGAGAAGCATACGAATGCTCTCAAGCATATGAATGCTGCAAACAGCTGCACAGGAAAAGTCAGCTTACACTCCTGGCAATCAGCATACAATCCAATTCCCCTAATAACGAGACGACACTTCGTTTTGAGGTCAAAGCAGAACTAACTGTACTGGCATATACAGCCTCTTTCATTCCCAATCCACAAACATAGTACTGCCCACAGGGTTTTCCAGAACAACCAATCAATACGTACAATACACACAGACACTCCCACACAAAATCCTCCCCTCTGCCTGTGATATGATTACTGAACACAATGGGTAATATAATTATCACAGACAGAGAAATACAGTTTTATAAAACATATCACAGGGACACCCAAAACATGCAATAACCCCATATAAAGTATATCCTCAGAACCGGGGGATCTGGGTGAACCACATATCCAAAATTCACCCAGATCTGTTCAGTAGTTTGGAAGATACAGTTGAATGCAGATTCCGCAGAACATATACAGATTATATAAAAAATAATTACTGTATAATGTGTCCCCTGTTGTATAGTTTAAAACTACTGCACGATGTCTTTGTGCACCAAATACCGGCGAGATGGCACCGTGTAGAAAAGTCACAACAGTGTCTGTGAGTTAAAATGGCCGCCATCCATTGTTCTCACTATGTGCCTCTCATACATGAAATGGTGGCCACCCAGTAACTCCACAGTATGTCCCCAGATGGTTCTTAAAGGGCCAGTAGCAGCATAATACAATACAACATGCCCAAATCCTGTATTTAAAGGGTCAAATCTCCCAGGGGCCATAGTCAGCAGGCAGGAGGCGGGCAAGCAGGCTTCTCCAATGCCCAGTGGCGATGTTGGTTCCGCCACACTCCGTCACTTATAAATTATTTTTAAAAATACATGAATACTCCAACTAGTGCATATATACGAGTGCGGCTTTATTAGAGGATGTGATGGAAATTGGCACAGAAGTAAAATAAAAGTATATACATAGATTAAATATATAAAAAATATTTAATTCCGTGATATGTTACAAAGGCAATTAAATCACAGTTTTACAACTATAATCTCCTTCTTCCAAAGCTACGTCCCTCAAGGATTTGCTTGTTTGTCCCTGTTTAATGCAAGTGACACATAAAAATTATCAGTTATTGAAGGTACCCTTTCCCTTGCCAATAAATGAACCTTTTTACTGCCTCGCACCATGAACAGCCTTATGCTCCTCGTTCATGACTGGCATTCAATGAAATACTGTTGATTTTGGCAGATCTGAATCTGAAGAAATGTCAACCTTAGTGTGAATTATTTCCCAAACGCTAAGCCAAAAACATAAAGATTGCACAAAATCCCAAGGTTCAAGATATTGGTGCTTTTATTTCTTAACTGAGCGGCCAGAAGGCGCTCAATGAAAAAACATGATTTGCAATACAGGGAGCAGATAATGTGATCTTACGACCTCTCTAAATGTCCCTGCACACCCTTCCACTGACAGACATTTATCTTTTTAACTTATTTATGTGTGCTTCCTACTATGCCTCGAACATATTCCAGCTCCTATTGTATGCAAAATCACAAATGTACACAGGCTTGCTAATCCTTTTTTATGGCATTAACCTGAATAATCATCAGTAACATCTCTATCCTGGTTTCCATGGTGATAGTGGTACACATTTTCCTTGATATATATGGTCAAATGGACTCTATTATACATGGTAAAACTGACACAATTCAAACAATTGTGGGGAAATAATTAAATTTCAAGCATTAAACATAGAAACTAATAACACGTTTTCTATATTTTTTTTTACTTGATAGATATGGCAATTTTGAATTCTGCATGTGATTTTTTTTTTTTCAGTGTACTGTTTATTGGATTTTCAAGGGTAACCTAATAACAATCAAAACAATATGGCATATCTCATGGAATAGTAGTCAAGATAGCAACGAGAAATTCAGTAAAGATAAAAAAAATGATACAACAAACAGAAGTATTGAACTGTTACGACACGACTCCAAGAATTCTTATTGTTTGTTTGTTTTTATTATGTTTTTTTTTTTTTATATGTGTCATATTTTCCCCTTTCTAGAAACCGTCACTTTAATTTGGTTCAAACTCTATAACCTATAGGGTAATTGCCGTTATATTTCAATGTTTCCACATAGCAAATGGAGTTGTGGACAAGTTTTTCCTCCCTGTTCCAGCAATGAGAGATGAACTCGGTATAGAGGCCCTGGCTTAGATCCCGTTTGGTAATATTTTATGAAAAAAAGCCTCTCTCATTAATTGAATTGTGAAGGACCATCACCAATTGCACACCATTGTATTCCTCAAATTAGAAGTGATAGATAGAGAGAAAAAAACAGCACATGTCTTTATTACGTGTCATGCCCTGAAGAAAAAAGTAATTGAAAAAATTATTTTGTTGTAATTTTGAAAATACAAAAACAAATATATTCCAAGTAAAATCAAAAGGTCCGGTCCTTCGCAACTGGCCAGGGCTGAATTTTCACTCACCAATGGCTAAGAGATGGCAAGTTGGTCTCCCGGTAAAATAATGACCATGTTAAAAAAAAATTCTTGGTATTATCCCTTAACTCGTGCATTTTTTTTAGGTCTCCAAACCACTTGAATAGCGATGTCATCTTGGCATGATGATGTCCTACCTGACATGGATTTTTTTGGTCAACAGATTACCAAAAATATTTTCGTAATTTTTAAAAGATGGAGATTATCCTAAGCAGTATGTTAAAAAGAACATGTTGTTTCTCCATAAGGGAAGTAAGTTGAATTTTCTATAGACTTTGCACCTCTGAAAAAAACTAGATATAGGCTGTATTGTGGTTGAGAGTCCATCTGGCATCACCTGGTAGATGTCCCAGAATCCCATCTGTCTTACTGGTGGCATCAAGGTTCCATAGTGGTTGCCTGCTGTCTGCCTCTGTGGAATCCCCAGTGAAACATTACAGGAGCGTGATATATGTGTTAAGATTTATCGCATTCCAAATAAAGAAAATCTGTTTACTTTAGAGTACAGGCTGTGTTGCGTATATTTTGAAGCACATGTTAGAACCAGACTCTGAATGACTTCCATGGGAAGTGCTTATGATTTCTTCTAGCCTTTTAAAACCTGCTGGATTCCTGTTACCATAGTCTATGTGAAATAATTTATTTTATTCTTTTCAATGTGTATAAAAGCCTCGGACAGTCTGTCTAATAGTACTGTATCTCACATTATTTATATCATTCTTTTTAATGCCCCACACAGACACTCAGAATAGGATCTATATATAGTGTAGAGCGAGAGATGTTCTAAAGAGTTTCTGATCACTTTATAGTTCTGGTTCTCAACCCAGCACTAAAGGCACCACAATTCTGTTCCGTTGGTGATGCTCCAAAAACTATTTTTGAGCCATGATGATAAACCACAAATATCTATCGATTATTTTTTTACTATAGTCATAATAATCTATTTATAGATATTAAAAATGTTTTTTTACCCAAATGACCAGAATCGTTGCTACTGGTTTATAGGCTATAGAGTCTACTTGCTACTCTTATTGCCACGGATCACAGTCTGGTGGAGATAATATTGGATTTCGGTATTCCATGCTCTGTATGTAAAAGTGACCTTACAGGTCAGCCATCCATCATTCCTGGGTCCATATTCTGGACACAATTTAGATGTTCCAAAGAATCAAGAGGTAGACCAGTGGCCCCAGCCGTCCTGTTTCCATGTAACACTAAAAGGCAAACAGTCATTGTGGAAAGAAATAGAGAAGATAATAGTACCCAGATATTTCTTAGACAAGGTGGGTTGAGAGACGAGGAAAGAGACAGACAGTCTGAGGCTGTAGGACGGGGAGGGGAGCAGACAGACATTGAGGGCTGACTATAATCTATATTGAGCAATAAAATATTAGTGCGTGGATGTTCTGTTCTGCATGATAAGTCAGTAATTACATGAACAGCTCATTCTCAGCACCTAGAGAGTATTAAAGGAGCAAAATAAATAATGTAATACGACACAGCAAGTAGTACATGTTAATGTCTTCAGCTACTGTTTCAAATTCAAGTTACCTAATCTTTACATTGTAGGTGTCTGTGATTTACTAGCCCCACAATGCAAAGCCACTGTTTAAAAATGTTATTTTGTCTTTGTATGTTGTTTTAAAGTAAAAAAAAATCCATTATTAAAAAAAATGTGGTCATCCAGTCTCTTGATGCTTGGGGAAACCCACATTGCCAAAGCGAGAATATTTAATTTTTTTTTTTTTATTTTTTTTTTAAAGATAAATAGGCTAAGCATTGATTTATGCAAAAAGGGTAAGCTGCATCATGTTTCTTTATAAGTCTGGCAAAGCATCTTGGGAGTTGTAGTCCTACAACAGCTGGGGATTGATTTCCTTGCCACTTATTCTTTACAAGATCACAGCAGGAGCACACAACAATTTTTCTTGCCTGGATTATTTTTCCTCCAACCTGTACAGTATTGTCTTCTAAGCAATGGCGAACACTTTATGCCACGTGCCATGTTTGAAATAAATCATATAAATACCTTTTTTTTCAATATTGGAGTGTTCCTTTAATATCTTAAATTTAGAGCCCCCATCACCGCCACCGCACTGTATCCTACAAAAATAAGTTCCTAATCCAGTGGCAAGACCGTCTTCTTATTGTAGCTCTGTTCACTTGTGAGGATCTCACGGCCCATACATTGCTCCGCATAGAAAAGCATTGGAAAAAGGGCAACTGATGTTCTTATAGAGAAACATTGAAACCAGTGCTTCTGTTTGAGAATCCCTAATTTCCACTTTGAGTGAACTGATAAGTGAAGAAGGAAACCCTCTCAATAACCTGGTTGACAGCTAGGAGTTGTTACCAAAGGGTGTATACAAGTCTTGATTTCTCTTTAAACCAGCACTTTTAAAATAACAAGACAGATGGAACATACTGTTAGGCTCTAAAGCACTTTAGCAAGCTCTGTGGGGTTTTGGAGGGTGCCCAATTTAGACCATAAAAATAAACGGACTAATTACAGCTGTATGGGTACATATCTCATAGTTCCATGTGTCCTGGACATGTGATGGATGTGGCCAAGAGAAAGACAAAGTGAATATTCACAACTAGTTGTCTTTGAGATAAACAGATCCCACTAATAACCTTTGTTTATTATTTAAAGGAACGTTCAGCTCACCCCAGCCAATTGCTCCTGTTATTTATTCTTTAATCTCATTCATCGTTTTACTTCCGATCCTTCCTTTTTCTTTTGTTTTTGTCTTTCTCTTCACCAGGCAATTTGTGAAAGCTTTGGTGGGTCTTTTCCAAGATTCGGACTTAAGTAGCAGCTATTATTCTCCCTAAAACCCCTTCTTAATGAAAAAAGCTGGAAGACCTTTTTTGGCATCTCTCCCTATTACAAAGAGCTGTGAGCATGCCGCGTTGTAAGCAAAGTGTATATTGTTATTGTGCTCGTAAACACGGCAAACAGCACAGTTTGTTCCCTGCCTGTAGCACGGAAGGAAATCGTATGCATTATTTTAGGGTGAAGAACAGAGTCGAGAGGATTTTTGGAAATAGGAAGACAGAGCCGTTGTTGTTAAGATTTTCCATCAAAAGGTTAGGATCTCATAGTACGGCTATTCATGGCTCTTGTGACGGTGCCTGTAATT